>NW_005363061.1:1455553-1467082 GCF_000412655.1 Myotis brandtii
CTAATGTTTTGTTTAGGAGTTTTGCATCCATATCTAGGAGTAAAATTCACCAGAAATGTCTTTTCTCATATTCTCTTTGTCATGTTTTAACACTGATATTTTGCTAGATTCATAAAAAAGAATTGGAAAGTATTTTTTTAATTCTCTGGAATGGTATGTGTAGGGGTGTTTGTGAGATGGTGGGAAAATAGAGGTATTCGGTAGGTTCACTAACGGTGGTGCTGGTGGGAGGGCTGCGGACAGGGAAGGCAGCTCTGCACCCATGAGGTCATGAAGACAAAGTATGGCACCCTTCATAATGGAGGGTCCAGTATAACCAGCCTGACACAGGCAGCTGGCCGTTTTTCCTGGAAAGTGGTGCCATGCCTGGGGTGGAACATTCACTCTACTTCCAGCAGCTTTGTAGCCAGGTCACCTTGGTGAGGGGAAGTTCATGTTGTTGCGCCCATGCATAACCTCCATCCCTGGAACATGGCCAAATCCATTGAACCACTGCATTGACCAGGGAAAGAGTGATTGATGGCCATTAAACAGAGCATCTTGCCACCTGATTTTTGAGGGCCTCTTCCACAGTAAATGTCCCCTTGTCGGCCTTTATATAGCACATGAATATCTTCACATAATGTGCACATACATCCTGAGAGGTCCAGCCACAGATTTCTTTGTCACTAATCTTCCAGTCGTATTCTTTCCAGGTTCCTGAGTGCACCCATCAGCCACTGCCCTTGAATTGCATCTTGTTTTCCACATGAAGTGTGTATCTGGATGTACTGTTTGCAATTCTACTTTGGAGGATTTTCCTACTGTCTTTCAGGGACACTTCTGAGTAGAGCTATAATTAAGCAGTTATCCACTTCTGGCTGGTGCTGGCATACCTTACAGATTCATCTGTGAACCAACCCTGTACTTTTCCCTCTTAACTGTCAGTTCTCCAGGGAGCTACAGGTGTAAGTTGATGAGAGGCAAAAAGGAGTGGGAACAGGCTCCAAGGAGTCTGAGTCATCTGCTGGTGTGGTTTACAGGGGCTTCTGGACTGGCTTGATCTGATCTCATGTGTGTTATTTTGATTTCACAATGGAGCTGCTGTTCATGTCCACTTTTATGTTCTGTGGCCCAGATAATACCCATTACATGGTGGGCACATAGTTATTTGGCATCCTATGGCGTAGGCAAGAGAAGGCATGGCCTTCCTCCAAAGCCCTAGAGATCAGCTTTGTGATTTCCTACTGGGCTCATGAGAGGCTGCATTTAGCATCTGTCTCTGCCTAAGGCACTTGCATTGGTTCCAGGTTGTACTTTCCGGGCAGCCTATGCAGTGGGCTGGGCCTGCTGCAGAACCCTTTCTTGCTTTGATGAGCACTCAAAACGGGGGTAAATGATCAGAGCAGAACGCCCAAATGTGGTTTACATTGCCTCCAAAATTCAAAGAGGCCATGATTACTGTGATTTTGTGTGTGTGTTGGGCAGTTTGAGGTGCAACAGCTTGCCTCTCCCGTTAGAGAAGATAGCCTGACCCGCTCCTGACCACTGTATAAATATTGCACAGGTGTGGCAGGCCCTTGGACTTTCCCAGGACTTAACACCCAGCTCTGCATGCAGGTAGCACCAGGAGTGCTGGCTGCTCCCTGCTTAGTAAGTCCAGTTAGCGTTGTATCATCACTGTAAAGGACCAGTGTGATGATCTGTGGGATATCAAGGAAATCCAGGTCCCTCTTAATAGAGCAGAGTTGACATAGCTGTGAGGCAAGACAATCAAGGTATACTTGTCCCAGTCACATGAAGCTAACTGATTCTAATTATCTTTATTAATAGATTTTGGAAAAACATTTCTAGGCTGAGGGTAAGGATACCACAGCTGGAACTACAGCTATGATTGGCATCACCACCTGATTATATTTGCAATAACCTACAGTCATTCTCCACAATCCATCTGGCTTTTCAGAAAAGCAGGCAGGTGACATTGGAATGTGATAAGAATCAAATCTTTGATGGTGACAATAATCTTTGAAGTTTCCACTGAAAGATTTGGGGGCGGGGGGCAAAGGGGTGTAATTCTGAGGGCTTCTACCTGGACCTTCTAACCATAGTAGCCTGAATTCCATGGGTCATGGAACCGATGTGGGGATTCTGCCAGTTACTGAGTGTTCTATTCCTATCATACGTTCTGAGACCATGGAAAGAGCTGGAGGTAGGTCTGTGGTTTTACTAGGCCCATTGTGGGGTGGAGCCTAGGCCAAGACTTCATGTGCCACCTGATTTCCATAAATCTCTACTTAGTAGACTACAGTGCAGTTGTTGGATCTCCAGAGATTAGTGTCAGTTAAGAGCCAGCATCTAACAAGACCTGGAAATTCTGTGAATTTCCCTTTCCCAGTACAGTTGTTGTTGTAAATGGCTTCAGGTACCTGTAGGGAAGGCTTAGAGCAAGACTTACTCTATATGCCTATGGTGGAATTTCAGGATTCTTCCTCAAAGGAATCTTACCTTCCCCTCAATCAAGAGGCTCTGGCTCTGTGAACTGGCTTAGGTTTAGGAATTGGGTAAGAGGCCACGAACCCCACCATGATGACAATAGTTAAGTCTTCCATCCGTGTATTTCTAGTAGGCGGCTTATCTATTTCCTATAGGTCTTGTGATTCATTAACCATTATGATACATCCCTGAAAGTAGAAAACAACAAAAAGCTGATATCTTTGTATCCCTGTGGCTTACTATGGTTATTGTGCCTAGTTGTCTCCAAGAGTTAAGCACCACCATCTGGCTTCTACCACTCCAGGATGCCATCATTTCCATAGACATCAGGGGACCTGATTCCACTGCATCACCCACTGTCATCTTCAGCCTACAGATAACGAGCACCACAAAGCTCTTCAGCAGTGCTGGTGCCCATCACTGGACATTTTCTAATGCCTTGGTGAAAGGAGTTTCCTCCAGGGCCATTGGCAGGTGGCTGAGTACATAACAGATGTATTCCCAGTCCAATTTATGGAGGCTTAGCTTCCTTTACAGTGTGCCAGAGGAGGACCTTTTTTTCTGAAGGTCACTCCTGCGTCCTGTACCCATGGTGCTCCCTCGGTCTCTCACTCTTTGTCTCTCTCTCTCTCTCTCTCTCTCTCTCCTCTTTTCATGTCCTGCTGAAATGTCATAGTTTAGGGAGGTCTTCCTGAACATTTTATTAAAAACTGACACCCCACCCACGATTGGCACTCCCTACCCCTCTTCTCTGCTTTATTTTCTTTGTAACCCTCATTATCATCTGACATATGTGTCCATTTGACTTAGTAAGAGAATTGTACAGGAGTTCCCCAGACCACCCCCAGGTGTCAGGGTGAATCTGCCGTTAGCACAGCACTGCTCTGGGCTCTGCTCTTTGTCACTCCTAGTAATGCAATACTTTTTTAGCAGTTGCATATTCTTTTTATATGTTGCTCATAAACTGGGCACTGATTGATGTCTTCCATTTTGAGGGCAGTTGCTGTACGCTTTCACATTTCCCTGAAATAGTCTATGTCAATCACCAGAGCATTGCAAAGCATTCTTCATATGAAAGAACTGATTAGGGAACTTTGAGAGGTTATCAACATAATAACTATGTATTATATAGTTGGTATTAATAAAGCCAATTAAAATGCCTTTTAACTTAATTGTTCCTTTTTACTTCAAAAATATGGGAAACATGATTCATACATGAAAAAGACATAGATAAAACTATTTAAAGGCTTACATTGAAATGAATGAATAGAGCAAAACCACAATTATTTGCAGAGCTCAGTTAAATAAAAGACTAGAAAGATGGATGGTAACTACATTTAAATATGCCACCTTTTGAAGAATGTAGTGGAGCTGGTTGAGCCTTCAAATTCTAAAATGTGTAGCTGTGGGTTCAGGGTTTATTGATTTAATTCCACTGGCTTAGGAGCCTCTGCAGAGAGAGAGCACACGAGATGGACATGGACAAATGGATTCACTTAGAGCTGCTGAGCGGGACGCCCTCTGATGTGAAAGAGCTTGTCCTGGACAACTGTCGGTCTAATGAGGCAAAATCGAAGGCCTCACAGATGAATTTGAAGAACTGGAGTTATTAAATACAATCAACATGGACTTCACCTCAGTCACCAACTTACCAAACTTAAACAAACTTAAGAAGCTTGAACTAAGCGATAACAGAATCTCAGGAGGCCTGGAAGTATTGGCAAAAAAGTGTCAACAAAATAGAGACCTCAGCACAATAGAGCCACTGAGAAAGTTAGAAAACCTCAAGGCAGACCTTTTCAATTATGAGGTAACCAACCTGAATGACTACAGATAAAACGTGTTCAAGCTACTCCCATAACTTACATATCTGGAAGGATGACAAGGAGGCCCCTGCCTCAGGCCCCAGGGCTATGTAGAGGAGGAAGAGGAGGAAGAAGAGTATGATGAGGATGCTCAGGCAGTGGAAGAAGAAGAGGAGGATATGAGTGGAGAGAATGAGGAGGATGAAGAGGTTATGACTGGGAAATAAACAACAAGGAAGATGAAGAAGATCTTGAAGAAAGGGCTCAGAAGCAAAAATGGGAACCTGAAGCGGAGGGAGAAGATGATGACGAAGTGGATAACCTATTTGGAAAAATTCCTACTGTAATTGGACTGTTTTTACCCATACTCCTCCCCAAATCCCGCCCTCCCCCCAAAAAAACCCCCACAACATTTGTTTTCTGATTGTAACATTGCTATGGAAATGAAAAGGGAAAAGTGTACTGGGTGTTGTAGGGAGATGGTGAGTGCCCCCCAAAATAAATAAATAAAGGCGCCACCTTCTATTTGTCACGCAGTACCCAACTTTTTCCGTCATAATGATTAAAAGAAAAATTAATAGATGCTGATTTTAAAATTATTTATGAATTTTAGATCAAGAAGCCATCCAACATAAATCTTTTACTACATTGCTAACGAGTGTATATTATAAAAAGTTATATAACCCTCTGACATTTCAAATTAAGAGAATCAGGCTTAATCTAAACTAAGGTGACAGGTTCTTCATCAAAATGACTGTGACTTCTCAGGTGTGTAAGTCCCAAGATGACTTTATTTGCATAAAACAAATGGCTGTGTATCTATTTCCAAGAGTGATTAAATTATTAATTCTGCAAAAATTTACTGATACCTATTATGTGCCAGGTACTATGCTAACTGCTAGATACCAAATGATGAACAAGATACCCGCCTTGCTGTAGCTCCCAGTGATCTAATCAGACCTGGTCACATCTCCTCAGACAAGTGAGAAGAGTGTTAAGATGGGGAGGACACAGGAGAGCATCTAACCTGACTTCGGATGTTAGGGGAGGCTTTCTGGAGAAAGTGATGTTCCAACGAGAACCTGAAGGATAGCTAATGATAAATGGTCAGCACATGCTGTGTGTGCTGGGTGCAGGTTTAAGCATTTTAATTCATTTAATTTTCGTAACGGTCTCATAAGATAAATGAGGAAAACCCACACAGTTTGAATAACTTGTCCAAGGTCGCAAAGCTAGGAAGTGGCAAAGTCAGGATTTAGATCAAACAGTCTGATCCCGGAGCCTATGCCGATGTGTGTCAAACCTTTTGACTGATCCAGTCAGAGATGCCTTTCACGCCATGACCCAGTCCACACACAATCACTCAGCACCCGAAACAGCAGTTTCACAAACAGTGGTTATGGCAATGCGTTCTGATCTCTTCTCTTTTATTCTAGACAGTTTTACTTTTAAAAAAATATTGGATGTGACCCACAAACTTGATTTTACCGGGTCACAACTCACAGTTTGAATAACAGTTTACTACACTATTTTCCCTACTACACAGATGGAACCAGACCTAGTGAGGAGTGAAGAAGAGAATATCTTAGGCAAAGTGAACAGTGTGTGAGAGACCAGGGTAGGAGGAAGCTTGGCAGGTTAGAACACCTGAAAGAAATGAGCAGGGTTTTAGGATTAAGTGGATGTCAGGAAAGGTACCAGATGAAGCCAGAAAAGTATACAGTCATATCAGGAAAGGTGACCATATAATATATTGTATTATATTAAAATGTCCAAGCCATGACATTTTTGAAGGAAAAGGGGGCATAATTAATAGTGATGCCAGAATAACACATGTGAACCTGGAGCTTCCTAGGCAAAGTGGCATCGCTCTGGTCTGAATGTTTGTGTTCCCCTCAAATACGTTGAAAATCTAATGCCCAAGGTGATGGTATTAAGAGGTGGGGCCTTTGGGAGGTGATAGGTCACGAGGGTGGAAGCCTCATGAATGGAATTAGTGATTTATAAAAAGAGACCCCATAGAGCTCCCTAGCCCCGTGGTCGGCAAACTGCGGCTCGCGAGCCACAGGCGGCTCTTTGGCCCCTTGAGTGTGGCTCTTCCTAAGCCTTAGGAGTACCCTAATTAAGTTAATAACAATGTACCTACCTATATAGTTTAAGTTTAAAAAATTTGGCTCTCAAAAGAAATTTCAATCATTGTACTGTTGATATTTGGCTCTGTTGACTAATGAGTTTGCCGACCACTGCCCTAGCCCCATCCACCAGGTGGGAGCACACAGTAAGGAGTCAGCAGTCTACTATCGGGAAGAAGGCCTTCACCAGAACCTGACTATTGCCCTCACCCTGATCTTGGACTTCAGCCTCCAGAACTGTGAGAAACAACTTTCTGTTGTTTATAAGCTACCCAGTCTGTGGTATTTTGTTACAGACTAAGACAGACCTGTATGCCCAGTCTCTCTAACAC
Organism: Myotis brandtii; assembly: GCF_000412655.1. Classification (NCBI taxonomy): domain Eukaryota; kingdom Metazoa; phylum Chordata; class Mammalia; order Chiroptera; family Vespertilionidae; genus Myotis; species Myotis brandtii. Next base: position 1,462,295 of record NW_005363061.1, read on the forward strand.
TTATTTCTTATCTCTTTAATCGTAGCCATGCTAAGAGGTATGAGGTGATATCTCAGTGTGGTTTTGACTTGCATTCCCTCATCATTAGTGATGTTGAGCACTTTTGCATGTACCTGTCAGCCATCTTATTTCTTCTTTGGGAAAATGTCTATTTGGATCCTCTGCTCACTTTTAAAATCAGATCATTTGTGGGGTGTTTTTTTTGCTGTTGAGTTGTATGATTCTTCATATATTTTGGATATTAACCCCTTTTCAGATACATGGTTTGAAAATATATTTCTTTCCAATTCAGTAGGTTGCCTTTTCATTCTGGTGATGGTTTCCTCTGCTGTGCAGAAGCTTTTTAGTTTGATGTAGCCCCGGTTGTTTATTTTTGCTTTTGTTGTCTTTACTTTTGGGGTCAAACCCAAAAAACCATCATCAAGACCGATGTCACAAGGGTTGCCACCTGTTTTCTTCTAGGACTTTTATGGTTTTAGGTCTTACACTCAAATCTTTGATCCATTTTAAGTTAATTTTTGTGTATGGTGTAAAATAGTGATCCAGTTTCATTTTTTTGCATGTGGCTGTCCAGTTTTTCCAACACCATTTATTGACGAGATTGTCCTTTCCTTATCGTATATTCTTGGCTACTTTGTAGCAAATTAATTGACATATAGACCTGGGTTTATTTCTGGGCTCTCTATTCTCTTCCATTGATTATACCTGATCCCCACTGGTTATACAAATGAACCCATTTATTATAGTCTAGCATGTTTCAAATTGTAGAGCTTCTACTGGTCTTTCAGTTCTTCAGCCTTCTGATGGCGGACTTTACTGTGTTGGCAGAAGTGGTGTTGTAGATCCAGATACCACCAGCTACTGTTTTCATGCAGGAACCACAGTGCCTGATCCCCACAACTCACCTCTTCATCTTGGTTTTGCCACAGAAGGAGCAAGTGTACTTGGTGTGCTGGCTGATTTCAATTTTCTTCATCATTTTAGTGAGGGAGTGCCGTAACGGTTCCTGTATTTACCAATGACTCTGACCTTGGTGTGTTTAGCCATGGTGCTGCAAACTAGGTCCTAGACTATGTTTTTTTTTTTAAGAGAAGGTCTGTGTCTTGTTCATCATTGTATTCTTTGTCTCTAATCCAGTGCTTAGCCACCTAATAAGAGCTCCACTAAATATTACTTGGCTAAGTAAGTATCATTTGAAATGATGTTTCTGTATTTTTTGCATATACTTTGAAAGTGTCTTCAGAGAAGATTCATCATAGTGTTTTAAAAGAAGAGCAGTATGAGCAGCACAGTGGGTGGACTCTTAAGTTCACCAGTGAGGTTCGCTACCAGCAGAGTCATCCTTTGAGGAATCTTTCTCATCCCTCATTGACACTAAATTGTTATGTTAGCTAAAGAGAGTCTGTTTAAAAGGTGAAAGTACTCAGAACACATACCATCTTTATATATCAAACCCTAATATGCAAATAGACCGAACAATGGGACAACCAAACAACTGGTTGCTATGACGTGCACTGACCACCAGGGGGTGCATGTGGATCATGGTGGACGTCGGCCGCAGCGGGATGGTGGAGCAGGTGATCGGGGGCGCCAGGCCAAGGCAGGGCACCAGTCACTGTCATCGGGGTGAGCCTCTAGGGTTACTGAAAATTCTTTGCTCCCATGCACTACGGTCCTGCCTGGTGCTTGCACCCACTGCCAACCAGGAACCGCCGCTCACACCTGCTGCCGGCGCCCAGGGCTGGCCCCAATTGCTCGGCACCGTCAGTGGGTGCAAGCGACAGCTGCCGGCCCTGATCGCCCCTCAGGGCTTCACCTCCCCCTGCTCCTGAGGGGCAATTGGGGCTGGCAGCCGCTGCTTGCACCCGCTGCTGGTGCCAGAGCTGCTGCTCACACCCACTGCTGGCACTGGCCCTGCTTGTACCCATTGCCAGCGCCTGGCGTCGGTCATGATCGCTCAGTGCCGTCAGCAGGTGAGAGCAGCGGCTGCTGGCCTTGATTGCCCCTGAGGGCTTATCCACCTCCCCATGCTCCTGAGGGGTGATGGGGACAGTAGCCGCCGCTCGCACCCACTGCTGGCACCGGCCCCAATCACTCTGCACCGTCAGCGTCAGCGGGTGCGAGCAAGGCTGGCGCCATCAGCGCGTGGGAGCAGTGGCGGGAGTGGGGCAGCCACCGCTCGCACCCATTGCTGGCACCAGCCCCAATCACTCTGCACCGTCAGCGTCAGCAGGTGTGAGCAGGGCCGGCGCCATCAGCGCGTGGGAGCAGTGGCGGGAGTGGGGCTGCCGGCAGACAGGGGACCGAGGGCCACAGCAGGAGGGCCAAGGCGGGAGTGCAGAGGATGAGCCAAGACCTGCCCCTGTGCCCACCACAGCCTTGCGGCCCACAGTTTCATTCAAGGTGCACACATTCGTGCACTGGACCCCTAGTCTATATATATAAAAGCCTAAGCGACCGGATGACCAGCTGGTAGCTATGATGCGCACTGACCACCAGAGGGCAGATGCTCAATGCAGGAGCTGCCCCCTGGTGGTCAGTGCACTCCCACAGCAGAAGTGCTGCTCAGCTGATGGACAGGCACCAGATACTGGGCTCACGCTGGCAAGCGGAGCGTCTCCCACCTCCGCGCAGCGTTACCAAGCGGCAGTGGCAGGAGCAGCAGGGCCGGGATGAGCGGGAGTGGCACCCTGGCCTCCTGCCGCTTCATGCACTACTATATCCCCCGAAGTGTGCCAGATTGCGAGAAGGCACAGGCCAGGCTGAGGGACCCCACTGGTGCATGAATCCGTGCACCGGGCCTCTGGTTTGAAATAATGTTCAAGGATATAGAGAGGGAATGCACATGGGCATTGGTGTTGGCCCAGGTATTATTTATTTAGCTTTTCCTTTCATATCACTTCAAATCTGATCTAAAACCAGGATCTGTCTCTAGTGTGGCAGAAACCCAGAGACACAGTATGGGTGATCTCGTCCCAGTTCCAGCTGTTGTTACTCATGTTAGTGGGTTTTAGAGGCAGGAAGATCTGGAGAGCAGAGAGAGAGCTAAGGAGCTGTCTTAATTAGAAGCGGTGGGGGAAGAAAGACAAAGGGCTGTTGGGGGATGGAAGAGTCTTTCCCACTTACATTTGAGTCATGGGTGTGATGTTTTCAAGCTATGGCCTCAACTGTGCCAAAAGTAGTCCCTATATTTTTCTATAATTCAAGATAATCTTAAATTTTTTGGTGGCAGAAAATATAAACTTGGTCATTCTGTTTTCTCAGTCATCCTCCAGTTTAAATTTAGTCAATTCAGGATTTCCCTTTCTCCCTCTTCCTCTTGAGGATGGCCTCAAAGTTTCAGGGACTGCTTGGCCTTATTGCTTTGGGGATGGGGGAAATATTTGCTCCCTAGTTCTGGCATCTCTTCACCCTGCCTTCTGCTGAGAGGAAACTTATCCCATTGTTCCTAAGTTGTCCACCTCTCATTCTGCCTGTGTCCACTGATATCTAACAGCACCGCCTTGCTATTGGGTTGTTAGGCCATGCTCTCTGCATCCTCCCCCCAATGTCTCTCCTTGAAACACATAATTTTTAAAAATTCTAACTGTGCTATCTAGATGGTGGTTGTATGTCTGTTGTGCATTTGAGAGATATGAGCATTTCATTACCATAAAAAAAATAAAAAGCACAACGCACCTTGAAAGTAGGTCATCAGCACACATGCTCAATCCTGTAGTAAATGCTGAGAAATCTAGTAAGTAGCTAATTCTTTTGCCCTTGTTGTTGATTATAATCCAACAGGTCCAACGTGTACAAACTACAGCCTCATTTTCCCTGAAGTTAGCAGTTTTAATGAAATGGAAATAGTGGTACTTAATTTTTTCCAATTCGTATTACTATCTTCCACACAACAGTGTATGGATGCTTCAGAGGACTGGGCAGAGTAGACAAGGAATGACCTAGTTTCTGAGAGGTGGATTAGACTCCTACAAATGTTCTCTTTTCCTTTCTAAAGATTTTATAGTGTGTGTGTGTGTGTGTGTGTGTGTGTGTGTGTGTGTGTGTGTGATGGCTGCACGGTTGCACTACAGAGGAGCTCTGGAGGTGCCTTAGACTTTTGCAGCAGGCGTTTCTTTTGGATCATCATGCCTTGTGGCCTGGAGACAAGATAAGCAAAGGGCCACAGCAGTTACAAATCCTGATAGCTCAGTCGTGGCTCATGCCAAGGTCAAATGTTTTAGTAAATATAAATGAAAAAGGTGTTTTACATCAGAGGTGTTGGAGATGGGACACTTTCCTCTTTCCCACTTAGTTCTTTCTGGCTGGTCGAATCATCCAAATGACATACAACAGATTAACAGGAGAAATTAAATATTAACATGTGCACATGGGAAATTCACATATGCATGAAAGACAGGAAAAATGAGGCATATATGTCATTCGATGGCAAGTCCTGGGGTCCAGGACTTCAAACAGGAAGTAAGGCAGTTCACAAGGAGATGAATACGTTAATGTGTAGTAAATAAATATTTGCTGGGCCATCTTTAACATTGGGACACAGGATGGATTTTGATCAAACAGGCCTTGCTAGCTTCCTCCCTACTTTAGATTAAACTAGTTATCTATGAAGGTAGCTCCCTTCCTGGAGTAGGTCCTCCACGTTACATTCTTTTAGGCATTTGGGACGAGGCCTAAGGTTCTTCCTGAGCTTTCTAGGCCTTGATTGTTTCCAGCTTGACATAATCGACACTCTGGAGCAGCGGTTCTCAACCTGTGGGTCGCGACCCCTTTGGCGGTCAAACGACC
>NW_005363061.1:1483299-1497492 GCF_000412655.1 Myotis brandtii
TATTCTCTTCCATTGATTATACTATGGTTATTTTGGTTATACAAATGAACCCATTTATTATAGTCTAGCATGTTTCAAATTGTAGAGCTTCTACTGGTCTTTCAGTTCTTCAGCCTTCTGATGGCGGACTTTACTGTGTTGGCAGAAGTGGTGTTGTAGATCCACATACCACCAGCTACTGTTTTCATGCAGGAACCACAGTGCCTGATCCCCACAACTCACCTCTTCATCTTGGTTTTGCCACAGAAGGAGCAAGTGTACTTGGTGTGCTGGCTGATTTCAATTTTCTTCATCATTTTAGTGAGGGAGTGCCGTAACGGTTCCTGTATTTACCAATGACTCTGACCTTGGTGTGTTTAGCCATGGTGCTGCAAACTAGGTCCTAGACTATGTTTTTTTTTTTAAGAGAAGGTCTGTGTCTTGTTCATCATTGTATTCTTTGTCTCTAATCCAGTGCTTAGCCACCTAATAAGAGCTCCACTAAATATTACTTGGCTAAGTAAGTATCATTTGAAATGATGTTTCTGTATTTTTTGCATATACTTTGAAAGTGTCTTCAGAGAAGATTCATCATAGTGTTTTAAAAGAAGAGCAGTATGAGCAGCACAGTGGGTGGACTCTTAAGTTCACCAGTGAGGTTCGCTACCAGCAGAGTCATCCTTTGAGGAATCTTTCTCATCCCTCATTGACACTAAATTGTTATGTTAGCTAAAGAGAGTCTGTTTAAAAGGTGAAAGTACTCAGAACACATACCATCTTTATATATCAAACCCTAATATGCAAATAGACCGAACAATGGGACAACCAAACAACTGGTTGCTATGACGTGCACTGACCACCAGGGGGTGCATGTGGATCATGGTGGACGTCGGCCGCAGCGGGATGGTGGAGCAGGTGATCGGGGGCGCCAGGCCAAGGCAGGGCACCAGTCACTGTCATCGGGGTGAGCCTCTAGGGTTACTGAAAATTCTTTGCTCCCATGCACTACGGTCCTGCCTGGTGCTTGCACCCACTGCCAACCAGGAACCGCCGCTCACACCTGCTGCCGGCGCCCAGGGCTGGCCCCAATTGCTCGGCACCGTCAGTGGGTGCAAGCGACAGCTGCCGGCCCTGATCGCCCCTCAGGGCTTCACCTCCCCCTGCTCCTGAGGGGCAATTGGGGCTGGCAGCCGCTGCTTGCACCCGCTGCTGGTGCCAGAGCTGCTGCTCACACCCACTGCTGGCACTGGCCCTGCTTGTACCCATTGCCAGCGCCTGGCGTCGGTCATGATCGCTCAGTGCCGTCAGCAGGTGAGAGCAGCGGCTGCTGGCCTTGATTGCCCCTGAGGGCTTATCCACCTCCCCATGCTCCTGAGGGGTGATGGGGACAGTAGCCGCCGCTCGCACCCACTGCTGGCACCGGCCCCAATCACTCTGCACCGTCAGCGTCAGCGGGTGCGAGCAAGGCTGGCGCCATCAGCGCGTGGGAGCAGTGGCGGGGGGGGGGCTGCCGGCAGACAGGGGACCGAGGGCCACAGCAGGAGGGCCAAGGCGGGAGTGCAGAGGATGAGCCAAGACCTGCCCCTGTGCCCACCACAGCCTTGCGGCCCACAGTTTCATTCAAGGTGCACACATTCGTGCACTGGACCCCTAGTCTATATATATAAAAGCCTAAGCGACCGGATGACCAGCTGGTAGCTATGATGCGCACTGACCACCAGAGGGCAGATGCTCAATGCAGGAGCTGCCCCCTGGTGGTCAGTGCACTCCCACAGCGGAAGTGCTGCTCAGCTGATGGACAGGCACCAGATGCTGGGCTCACGCTGGCAAGCGGAGCCTCTCCCACCTCCGCGCAGCGTTACCAGTTACCAAGCGGCAGTTGCAAGAGCGGCAGGGCCGGGATGAGCGGGAGCGGCACCCTGGCCTCCTGCCCCTTCATGCACTACTATATCCCCCGAAGTGTGCCAGATTGCGAGTAGGCACAGGCCAGGCTGAGGGACCCCACTGGTGCATGAATCCGTGCACCGGGCCTCTGGTTTGAAATAATGTTCAAGGATATAGAGAGGGAATGCACGTGGGCATTGGTGTTGGCCCAGGTATTATTTATTTAGCTTTTCCTTTCATATCACTTCAAATCTGATCTAAAACCAGGATCTGTCTCTAGTGTGGCAGAAACCCAGAGACACAGTATGGGTGATCTCGTCCCAGTTCCAGCTGTTGTTACTCATGTTAGTGGGTTTTAGAGGCAGGAAGATCTGGAGAGCAGAGAGAGAGCTAAGGAGCTGTCTTAATTAGAAGCGGTGGGGGAAGAAAGACAAAGGGCTGTTGGGGGATGGAAGAGTCTTTCCCACTTACTCACATTTGAGTCATGGGTGTGATGTTTTCAAGCTATGGCCTCAACTGTGCCAAAAGTAGTCCCTATATTTTCCTATAATTCAAGATAATCTTAAATTTTTTGGTGGCAGAAAATATAAACTTGGTCATTCTGTTTTCTCAGTCATCCTCCAGTTTAAATTTAGTCAATTCAGGATTTCCCTTTCTCCCTCTTCCTCTTGAGGATGGCCTCAAAGTTTCAGGGACTGCTTGGCCTTATTGCTTTGGGGATGGGGGAAATATTTGCTCCCTAGTTCTGGCATCTCTTCACCCTGCCTTCTGCTGAGAGGAAACTTATCCCATTGTTCCTAAGTTGTCCACCTCTCGTTCTGCCTGTGTCCACTGATATCTAACAGCACCGCCTTGCTATTGGGTTGTTAGGCCATGCTCTCTGCATCCTCCCCCCAATGTCTCTCCTTGAAACACATAATTTTTAAAAATTCTAACTGTGCTATCTAGATGGTGGTTGTATGTCTGTTGTGCATTTGAGAGATATGAGCATTTCATTACCATAAAAAAAATAAAAAGCACAACGCACCTTGAAAGTAGGTCATCAGCACACATGCTCAATCCTGTAGTAAATGCTGAGAAATCTAGTAAGTAGCTAATTCTTTTGCCCTTGTTGTTGATTATAATCCAACAGGTCCAACGTGTACAAACTACAGCCTCATTTTCCCTGAAGTTAGCAGTTTTAATGAAATGGAAATAGTGGTACTTAATTTTTTCCAATTCGTATTACTATCTTCCACACAACAGTGTATGGATGCTTCAGAGGACTGGGCAGAGTAGACAAGGAATGACCTAGTTTCTGAGAGGTGGATTAGACTCCTACAAATGTTCTCTTTTCCTTTCTAAAGATTTTATAGTGTGTGTGTGTGTGTGTGTGTGTGTGTGTGTGTGTGTGTGTGTGTGATGGCTGCACGGTTGCACTACAGAGGAGCTCTGGAGGTGCCTTAGACTTTTGCAGCAGGCGTTTCTTTTGGATCATCATGCCTTGTGGCCTGGAGACAAGATAAGCAAAGGGCCACAGCAGTTACAAATCCTGATAGCTCAGTCGTGGCTCATGCCAAGGTCAAATGTTTTAGTAAATATAAATGAAAAAGGTGTTTTACATCAGAGGTGTTGGAGATGGGACACTTTCCTCTTTCCCACTTAGTTCTTTCTGGCTGGTCGAATCATCCAAATGACATACAACAGATTAACAGGAGAAATTAAATATTAACATGTGCACATGGGAAATTCACATATGCATGAAAATTCCAAAGACAGGAAAAATGAGGCATATATGTCATTCGATGGCAAGTCCTGGGGTCCAGGACTTCAAACAGGAAGTAAGGCAGTTCACAAGGAGATGAATACGTTAATGTGTAGTAAATAAATATTTGCTGGGCCATCTTTAACATTGGGACACAGGATGGATTTTGATCAAACAGGCCTTGCTAGCTTCCTCCCTACTTTAGATTAAACTAGTTATCTATGAAGGTAGCTCCCTTCCTGGAGTAGGTCCTCCACGTTACATTCTTTTAGGCATTTGGGACGAGGCCTAAGGTTCTTCCTGAGCTTTCTAGGCCTTGATTGTTTCCAGCTTGACATAATCGACACTCTGGAGCAGCGGTTCTCAACCTGTGGGTCGCGACCCCTTTGGCGGTCAAACGACCCTTTCACAGGGGTCGCCTAAGACCATCCTGCATATCAGATATTTACATTGCGATTCATAGTAGTAGCAACATTACAGTTATGAAGTAGCAACGAAAATAATTTTATGGTTGGGTCACAACATGAGGAACTGTATTTAAAGGTCCAGAAGGTTGAGAACCACTGCTCTGGAGTGACACATCTTGGGGCAGCTTGTTTGAACCCCTGCAGAAGTATTTCACTCATTGTACCGAGAAAAGAAAAACCCAGAAAGGAATGCTTAGTACTTGGATAGTGATAGTCACCAGTCCTTGCTACCTATAAACTAGGAGAAAGCCTAATTATCCAGAAATATTCAATCACTAAGTTGTGACAATTCTTTGATGATCATATTTTAAGTGTCATCTCTATGCCTGCTTCGCGGGCCTTTGTCATCTGTTACTTGCACTGTTGGAATACCTTGGTCAGCGATCTCCTTGCCTGAGTCTCACTCCTGTCTGTCTGCCGGGCGATCTCCCCAGTGAGCTGGATAACACACAAAACTTCAAAGCAGCCTTTAATGGCTTTTCATTATCTGCAGGATAAAAACTATACTCCTGACTTCTTTCATTTTCAGCAATGTGGAGGTCCTCCTGCTGTTAAAAAAAAAAAGACCCACAAAACTAGATTCTGGATAAAAGATGCCTTTTAGTGCATTGTTGGATGCGTGGGAGTTAAAGGAAAGCTCCATGGGCAAAACAGCACAAAAGCGGACGACCCGCAGTAGGCCTGAGGACTGGAACCTGACTGGAGCAGGGGGCTGAGTGTAAAGGCAGGTTCCCTGAGGCCAATGCTGGCATCCTCATCACAATCAGAACACTAGGCTGGAGCCAACCCAGCAGGAAGTGGAGCCTCAACTGCAGCATTAAACGAAGTGCTCAAGGAGGTACACCGCTCTAGGCCTGTAGTCCTGCTCCTGGACTACAGATTCTTCCTGGAGGAAAGCAGCCTGACAAAGACCCTGTCATGAACATGGAAGCATCACACACGCTTCTGTCTTTCCACACTGCCAGGTTCATTAGGGGAGACCTCCCCGATCAGCCAGGAGAGTCACACACAGACGGGGAGCTTACAGGAACGAGCGAGTGCTGGACACACAGTCCCAGTCACTGGGTCACTGGCGTGTCCACAGGTGGAGAGGTGGGCATTGTTCTCAAGCCAGGTGGCTGCAGTGGCAGCAGTGACCAGTGGAGTGGAAGTCCAGCAGGGCTCCCAGTATGACTGTGGTACAGTTGGTGTGGCTCAGTGTTGGAGCTCTGAGTTCTTATAGCCGCCCAGGGGTGGAGGTCCCACTCTGAGTGCCCAGACTTGTGGCTTTGGGTGCTCCAGACCCTACCAACGGGTGTTCTGGTTACCTCAGTCTTGACATAGCACTTGACATAACTGTCATGGCTACAGTGACTCCATGCTGGATTGTCAAAGGTGTCCAAAAAGTCTGCTCTGCTGTTGCTCTATTTGGATTCCCCTCCCCCGGACTCTTACAGGTTAACCTCAGTCAAGCACGATGTCACCATCAGTGACAGCCAGACACACTAGGAACAAACCTGCATGACAGAGTCTACGAGACACAAACCACAGGGTTAGCCTACAAGGGTTTCAGCTATGAACGATTAGCTGCAGAATATTAAACAGCTGAGTATGAAATGCTTACGGGAAAAATGCAATCAATAAGGGACAGATGATTAGACAGATTTGAAAAAGAGAAAATTGGGAACTAGAAGATAGGTACAAAGAAATCATTCAATAATATAGCACAGAGATCAAAGAGGAAAAAAATATGGATGTGAGGAGGAAGGCCAAACTCACATCTAATCAGAGTTCCACCTCTCCTTCCAGCCTCGTTCCTGCCCCATTCCATGCCAGCCACTCTGATTTACTGAAAGATTCCCCAACACACCGGGTACTGTCACACCTCTGTGCCTTGAGGCTGGCTGCTGTCTCCCCCCCGGGGTCCCATTTTATTCTTCTGGAGGCCCACTTATGGGACCAAGCAGCCTATGGGTCACAGCTCCCTCCTTTGAGCTCAGCTCTACTTGGGTATTAGGACAGAGGACAGGGAGTAAGGGACAAGTGTCTGCTCTCCCTCTTCTGGCCACTGTGGTGGTCATACATCTATTGGCTGTTGCTTCTTTGGCTGATACGGCCTCCATGCCCTCTCTATGGCAGGTACCCAAATGCTGGCTGTCTTGTGGGGTGAATATGAGTATACCCTGGGAGCCCCCTGATGTGGGACACCCAGGTCTGGTTCAACTTATTCCAACCACCTCCCTGCTGCTAATTCTCACTTCAGTTTTATCTAATCTATTATTTAATCCATCCACATCCACTGAGCTTTTACTTTAAAACAATTTTATTTTTCCTTTCTGAAAGTTTTTTTTTTAATATGCTTTTATTGACTTCAGAGGGAGGAAGGAAGAGGGAGAGAGAGATAGCAACATCAGTGATGAGAAAGAATCACTGATTGGCTGCTTCCTGCACACCCCCTACTGGGGATTCAGTCTGCAGTCTGGGTATGTGCCCTGACAGGTAATTGAACCGTGACCTCCTGGTTCATAGATTGATGCCCAACCACTAAGCCTTGCTGGCTAGGCTGGCTTTTGTATTTTAGGCATAGTTCATAATAATGTTCTATTCCCAATATAATTGTTGCATAAATGAATGAAAATATATGCTGTAATAAAAAGATAAATCATTAATAGATAAATTACAATATAATGCTATCAATCCTATTCTATAAAATAAAAGGCTAATATGCAAATCAACCAAATGGCAGAATGACCGGTTGCTATGACACGCACTGACCACCAGGGGGCAGACGCTCAACACAGGAGCTGCCCCCTGGTGGTCAGTATGCTCCCACAGGGGGAGCGCCACTCAGCCAGAAGCCAGGCTCATGGCTGGCGAGCGCAGTGGTGATGGCGGGAGCCTCTCCCACCTCCTCAGCAGCGCTAAGGATGTCTGACTTAGGCTTAGGCCTGCTCCCCACTGGGCTCTCCCAAGGGCTCCCAAACTGCGAGAGGGCACAGGCTAGGCTGAGGGACCCTGCCAAGTGCACGAAATTTGTGCACGGGAAGGGGGGGTCCCCTCAGACCAGCCTGCACCCTCACCAATCCCAGGAATCGGGCCTAAACCGGTAGTCGGACATCCCTCTCACAATCCTGGACCGCTGGCTCCTAACTGCTCACCTGCCTGCCAGCCTGATCGCCCCTCCCTGCCCCCCCCCCCACTGGCCTGGTTGCCCCACACAGCCTGCTGTTCAGTCGTTTGGTTGTCCTTCACTAACCCCCCTGTCGGCCTGGTCGCCCCCCACAGCCTGCTGTTTGGTCATCTGTCTGGTTGTTTTGGTTGTGATGGCCCCTGGCTTTTTGTATATTAGGATAAGCAAAGAGCTATAAGAACAAGGATCATGCAACTGCTTCTGTCTGGGGGTGGAAGGAAATGGAATATGTCCTCTTAGGTAGTCAGTGAGGTGTTTTTCAAAGGGACATATATAATATTAAGTTTTAATAGGTGGGATTTGGAGGGGTTGTTTTGGGGTTTTGTCGTTTGTTGGTGGTATGTGGGTTTTTGGGGGTTTCATTTTTTGCTTATTTTGAGTAGTAGAGTGCTCATGCTTCATGAGAAATAGCACTTCCTCTGAGTGCACAATTTAAATGATATTTAAAGGTTTGTTGTAGTGTTGCAGATTTAGATGTGATTTCTACTCAGTATTGAAGTCAGAAATTTTACTGTTGGTCTGTACATCTAATGAGGGAAAAGTTTAAGAATTATAGTTCTTCTCATCGTCATCTTTCCACAGCACAACAGTTCTCTTGGCCTTAAATGCAAGAATTGGTGGGCACAAAGGGCATGCATCATGCTTGTGGTCTATACGTACGGGGTTTCTGAGGGGGAGGGGGAGTACCTGGTGTGTTCAGGTTCCCATCACTTCCAGTCGGCCCACGGCAGGGTAAGATATAAGATACCAAGAATAATCAAACCAGCTTTAATTTGACCAAAATTTCAAGGTCCCATTTTGAATCCCTTGTGATTCCACTTCTTCTGACTATTTCATAACCGACAATACTCAGTAACTACATAGTGTTTACCATGTGCCAGGTACTATTTCAAGCATTTCACATATTTAATTCATGTCAGAATTTAACCCCTGACCCAATCTAGCTTAACTTCTGACTCTCCTAAAGTCACCCATAGGGTGTTACCGTCATTATAAGGCTTGGTCTGACAATCACAAGCACTTGACCTTCAGACCCCAGCTCATCTGTTTGGCCTGGAGTGTGCTCCGTGAAGCGTGGAGGCCTTAGCATGCTGGAGACCAGACTCCACTCCAGCCTGAAGGCTTGACAACATCGAGGTACTAATGATCGCCAGCTTCCCAGAGACATTTCAGCCTCAGTTTTATAATGATAATCTATTGAAGAAATTACAATTTTTATTATTGATGGAACTGTAATTGTGTGAAATTTAATAATGAGAATCCTCTACCTGTTTTATATGATCCATATTCATGGCCTGGAAGTCTTCAGCTGTCCGCTTGAAGAAATTTTAAAAGAAAAGTACCTTTGCCCTAGCCAGTTTGGCTCAGTGGATAGAGCATCGGCCTGCTGACAGAAGGATCCTGGGTTTGACTCTGGTCAAGGGCATATACCTCAGTTGCAGGCTCCTCCCCAGCCTGGGCCCTGGTTGGGCACCTGCAGGAGGCACCCAATTGATGTGTTTCTCTCACATTGATATTTATCTCTGTCTTTCCCTCTCTCTTCCACTCTCTCTAAAAATCAATGGAGAAATATCCTCAGGTGAGGATTAAAAAAAAACAAAAACACCTTTAAGTGTGTCTACAATTCTATTTTCCTATGAGAAGTTAAACCATTAACTCAAATTATATTGAAAGTACTATACTTGACATATTTCATAGCTACATTTTCCAAATATGTTTTCTTATTTTAATATTTTGATATAATACAGTTAAATGTAGTGCTAAACAATAAAAAGTTCTCAGGACCTACAGTTGTGTGTTTACATTCATATACATATATACACACACATACACTTAACACAGACCATAGGGAAATTATAGCTATCCCAACTTATTACAATTATATGGGGTTTCATATATATCATAAGACAAATATATTATGATTTTCATTTCAAATATGTTGTTTCACATTAAATATCCATTTTAAATTAGTGGCTTGTCTACTTTATACCAATATGTCAATGAGCAATCCAGAGCATCCTGCTACATTAATAATTTATAACTGTGGCTTAGAGAAATGGCCTTATTATCCTCAGATTCTCTTTCTTTTGATTAACATAATTACTAAAGTAGGAGCTCCTTCAGTTCCTTTGTTAAACCACAGAAAGACATATTTTGGGATCCATTTTCTGTCATGCTTGCCAGCTCTCTGCTTTGTAGCTGTAATTGGATATTATTTATTAGACCAACAGGAGAATTGATCACAGCAATAGCTCCGCTGGAATATAACACCCATTATTAGATTCACGGTATAATGGAATATAAAATAATATTCAATAATTATAGTACCTGGAACAAGGCAGTGGAATTATTGAAAAATGAAAAGGATTTACCACTATGGAATGTTCCTGTCTGTAGGCAAAGTCTCTTAACTCAGAATTAAATCTGAAGTTCTCTTTCAAAAGTGATTTCAGCATTTTTTCCAAACTAGCAAAAACATTTCAGTACCTTCAATAGCGTAGCTATTCTCTTTTGTCCTTATGCTCTAAGCATGGTGGTGTATTACTGTTGTTTTGTTTTTTTCTTACTTCAGGGACTTTAGTGAAAGTCTGTATTTAAATTTGCAGTCTGATGTCTTACATAGAGAATAAGCTTCTTAGGATAAGATAAAATATCAAGAATAATCGAGCCAGCTTTGATTTGACCAAAATTTCAAGGTCCCATTTTGCATTAATCAAATATATTTGCAAGTGTAAAGCACTGTGCAATAGAGAAAGCTGATGTAGTCTCAATTTCATACTGGGCTTCCCGTCCAGGAGTCTGCTGGATAGATACTTGAGAACAAAGCTCTTTGACATTCAGGTTTGAATGGAAAGAAAATGAGAAAAGCGAGCCAACCAAATTAATTCACTCTCTACTCCTCTCTGCCTTTTCGGTGGAATTCAGAGATATTCTCTCAGAGAAAGTTGGGAAGCCCTTATGAAACAGTCATTTGAGTGTTTACAGAGCATGCACTTACGAGCTTTGTGTTTACACATATAAAGACAGCATTCATTGCTGTTCTCCATCCCCACAAGTCCTGCTGGGCTTCAGAAAATGTTCCATAAATGCTATTCATTCCTTATATGGGTCCAAGAACATAGGCCAACTGTGTACTTAACTCAGTCCCCTCCCCATGGCCCCGCACCTCTGAAAGCACCACCAGGGACAGGTGGAGTGACCCCAAGATGGGCTTCAGTCACCTCCCAGTTCTGACCTATTAGAACAATTGTTCGTAGAGAAATACTTGGTACAACGGGTTCTACCAGATTTTTTGTTCCTTCCTTTATTCCCCTCATAAAATGAACACTGATTTAGGATTCAGGAACCTTGGATTCTAATCCTAATTCTGCCCTTTAACCATTATGTGATCCTGAAAGTCTCAGGTTCTGGCCTCTATCACAAAGTCCTTTAAGACTTTCTCTCCGGTTGAGTTTAGTTTAATGATTGGGCTATTCAGATAATGATTCATTGAACAAACATGTATCAAATGACTGTCAGGTACTTTGCTAGTCACCATTGGCCTGAACACATTGAATACGATGTGTGCCCTGAAGGGGTTTGCAGTCTACTGGATGTGACAGATCTATAAACAGTAAATTATAACAAGTCATAAACAACAAATTTGTTTACTGCTATTGTCAGAGCTTAGAATAGTGCTTGCCACATCCTTGTACTTACTACATTACTAATTTATCAAATTAGTAATATTTGAAAGATGAAATAAGTGAAAATATAAATATTCACATTGGATTAAGCAAAAGCAAAAAAAAAGGATTCATTTTAACTTGGAGGATAAAAAAAAGGTTTCACAAAGGAGGTTGTATTTGAGCTGAGTGTAGAAGAATGGAGCCGTTTTTGAATGGAAGGGTAGGGATGAAGGATATTTTAGGTTGAGGGAACAGCACAAGCAGAAATGCAGAAACATGAGCATGTATGTTCACCTAATGGACATCACCCTGGCAGTTGGGAATCAGAAATAAAGAGGCAGGAGAACATTTCAGGCAAAAGGAACAGCATGGGTGGAGGCTGGTGCGCAGAGGGAACATGGTAAATTTGAAGAAATGAAAGAACTTAGTGTAGGACCATATAGTTTTAGGAAAAATAGTAGTAAAAAATAAGACAAGAGAGGCACATAGGTCTAATTTATGCAGAGCCTTGTAAACCACATGAAGTAGTTTGAAGAAGTAATGGAGAGAAGTAGTATGATTTGATATTAATTTTAGAAAGGTCACTCTGGGTGTGCTGTGCAGAATGAACTGAGGGGACAGGGTGGGAGACCTCTTAGAGCTGTGCTAGCAACCGTAGCTCCAAAATAACTTGAATGACTGAGAAGTTGATGGTCATATTTGTGTGTGTGTGTGTGTGTGTGTGTGTGTGTGTTCATTTACCAGTATTTTGTTCTT
Source organism: Myotis brandtii (assembly GCF_000412655.1). NCBI lineage: Eukaryota > Metazoa > Chordata > Mammalia > Chiroptera > Vespertilionidae > Myotis > Myotis brandtii. The sequence goes on from NW_005363061.1 coordinate 1,494,967, forward strand.
TAGATTTCACATATAAGTGAAATCATATGGTATTTATCTTTTTTTAATTTTAATTTTTTTCTTTATTGATTAAGGTATTACATATGTGTCCCTATCCCCCCATTGCTCCCCTGCCCCCGCTCATGCCCTCACCCCCCCAAAAAAAATCCCCTACCTTCCCTCTAAGGTTTGACGATCTGATCAATGCTTCTCTGTCTCTGGATCTGTTTTTGTTCATCAGTTTATGTTGTTCATTATATTCCACAAATAAGTGAGATCATATGATATTTATCTTTCTCTGACTGGCTTATTTCACTTAGCATAATGCTCTCCAGTTCCATCCATGCTGTTGCAAATGGTAAGAATCCCTTCTTTTTTACCGCAACATAGTATTTCATTGTGTAGATGTACCACTGTTTTTTAATCCACTCATCTGCTGATGGACACTTAGGCTGTTTCCAAATCTTAGCTATGGTGAATTGTGCTTGATGGTCATATTAATAGAGGTAAAATGTACACCCAAGGATGAGGAGGCTGGAGGGCAATAAGACCTCCCTGGGCAGAGGAATAGATATATATATATTTGAGGCTAGACCTCAGCAGGCGTCTGGGCTGAGAATTAAAATGTGTGCATTACCTGCATACAAGTGATAGATCTAGTCCTAGTTTAAATAGGTAATAGATGATATCACCCTGGGAGATTGTAGGAGCAGAAGATAAAAGGGTCAAGGATAAAATGTCTGGCCGAAACCGGTTTGGCTCAGTGGATAGAGCGTTGGCCTGTGGACTGAAAGGTCCCAGGTTCGATTCCGGTCAAGGGCATGTACCTGGGTTGTGGGCACATCCCCAGTAGGAGATGTGCAGGAGGCAGCTGATCGATGTTTCTCTCTCATCGATGTTTCTAACTCTCTATCTCTCTCCCTTTCTCTCTGTAAAAAATCAATAAAATATATATTTTTTTAAAAAAGGATAGAATGTCTGCAATTTAGAGGGAACAGAGCCAGGGAGGAATATTGAGAAGATTGCCTAGAGCAGTGGTTCTCAACCTTCTGGCCCTTTAAATATAGTTCCTCATGTTGTGACCCAACCATAAAATTATTTTCGTTGCTACTTCATAACTGTAATGTTGCTACTGTTATGAATCGCAATGTAAATATCTGATATGCAGGATGGTCTTAGGCGACCCCTGTGAAAGGGTTGTTCCACCACCAAAGGGGTTGTGACCCACAGGTTGAGAACTGCTAGCCTAGAGAGATGGAGGAGAGCCAGCAAAGTTCTGTTGAAGCATTTATGGAGGAATGAGTTTCAAGGAGAAAAAACCTACTAATGTGAGGGTTGAGTGTGGTGGTTTGTAGATGTTGATTGAGCCAAGTGAGTTAAGTGTTGTATACATCTTCGATATTCATGCTGATTTTTCATCTATTCTATCAGTTACTTAGAGAGGGATGTCAAAATTGCCAAATGTGATTTAGTGGGATTTGTCTAATTTTCGCCTTAATTCTGTCATTTTTTTACTTCATTTATTTGTAGTTCTATTGTTAGGCATTTACACATTTATAATGTTATATCTTTGAGATGTTTGGCCCTTTTGTCATTATGAAATGTCCTTTTTATTCTCTAGTAATACTCCTTGTCTTGAAGCCTATTTTACCTCATATTAAGATAGCCACTGAGCTTTTTTAGGTTTATTGTTGCATGATATCTTTTTTTCAGTCCTTGAATTTACATGTGACTTTGTTTTTAAGCTTGTCTCTTGTATACAGCATATGATTGGATCTTATGTTTTTTATCCAGTCTGAAATTTTATGCTTTATAATTTGCATTTTAGTATAATTACTGATACAGTTGAATTTAGATTTACTCTTTTACTTTCTTCTTGTCCCATCTGTTTGTCCCACCTGTGTTTTGTTCCTCTGTGCTTTCCTTGCTGTCTTCTCTTGAGCTAATTCAATACTTTTAAATTTTTAACTTATCAGTTGGCTTCTTAGTTATACCTCTTTGCATGAATTTTAGTATTTTCTCCAGGGATTAAATTATATATCTTTAACATTTCACCATCTCATTATATTGCCATCTCATATGAAATATTAGAATCTTGCGCCCAGCCTGTGTGGCTCAGTGGTTGAGCATCCATCTATGAACTAGGTTGTCACAGTTCGATTCCCAGTCAGGGCATATGCCCAGGTTGTGGGCTCGATCCCCAGTGTGGGGCATGCAGGAAGCAGCCAATCAATGATTCTCTCTCATCATTGATGTTTCTCTCTCTCCCTCTCCCTCTCTGAAATAAAAAAAATATATATTTAAAAATTTTAAAAACCAATTAGAATCTTATAACCATATAGAAAAAGACTCCCCCCCCACCCCCCATTTTTCTCACATGTAGAATGAAAGTCAACGGAAAATATTTGACTAAAATTTACTTTTTTTTTAAGAATATATTTTTATTTATTTTTTAATTAAATCTTTATTGTTCAGATTATTACAGTTGTTCCTCTTCCGCCCCCCCCCATAGCTCTCCTCCACCCAGTTCCCACCCCACCCTCTGCC
>NW_005363061.1:1499478-1540904 GCF_000412655.1 Myotis brandtii
ACCTCCGCAGCTCCTCTGAGTCTCAGTGTGCTTTTCTCTTTCCTTCTAGTTGTAGAATTTCCACTCAGCCAGCCTTCCTGTAGTTCTGGATGATGTCCGTTTTGTCTTTTCGTTGTGTTTTTGAAGTTGTTGTGGGAGGCAGCAATTTCCGGTGTTTACCTGTGCCGCCATCTTGGTTTCTCTAAAATTTACTTTTATGTAAATATAGAGATGTACTCATGTACTTTGGAATACTATAAATCTAGTATTCTACTAGGAATATGTTAGTATTTTTAACAGAACCTTTACCAACTAGATATAACTTTCTCATATGCAAATTAGGTGTATTCTAGAAGTTGTTTTCATCTACCAGTTTTCTATTTCCTTTCGTCATTACTAAGTAAACTATATTCAGCTTAGAAAAACAAAGGCATTACTTTTTCTTGGTCCTTGTGCTTCAGTCTGTCCTTCACTCAAGCATTTATTGAACACATCCTATGGGAGTGGCACTCTTAGGTGCTGAGATGCAAAGATGACTCCTAACAAGGTCTCCCCGAGAGCCTGTTTTCAGGTCGGGGAGAGGAGCCTTGTAATAAAGGAGATGAAGTATTATTCACAGGGTTCCAAATAGGATATGGTAAGATAGACAATAATAGGTTACAGGCAGGAAAGAAAAGGAGATAGAGAAGGTGATTCTTGAGTTGAGTTTTGAAAGATAAGGAAGTTCGGAGATGAAAGGGTTGGGAAAAAAATGGAATTCCTGGTAGAGGTAGTGCTGTACATTTCTTGAATTGTCTAACTGGTATACTAGCAGCATTTTTGCCCGGGGTTGCCTCCAACTATGGATGAAAATTGAAAGGAAGGTTTTTAGAGTCTAAGAAAATTTGCTTTTCTTAGTAACTCAGAGCCTGAAAGTGATGCTGCCAACATATGAATGTGCATTATGAGGTAGGTTTTGATGTACATTGTGATATACAAACACCTAATAGCGAATTACACAATTCCTGTATCCTCTTTTTTGGGAGCTTCGAATGACATAACCTTGCTATTGTCCTCTCTCACATAGTGATGCTTTTAATTTCAAGAACTCTCTCTCCCTTAGAAATAATTTTCTTCCTTTCCATATTCAACTATTTGAGAGCAAGCCCTAGGACTGAGTATGGATAACAATGTACACCTGGAAATTTGGACCAGGCTCATAATTCATAGATTCAAGAGATATTCCTATATCTGACCCACCTTAAATATCAACTCTTTGGAACTCCTTCAGTTCCTTCTATTTGTAATAACTATTATTTATCTGTTGTAGTCCAGGTACTTTGTTATACTCCAGATACTTGGTGATATTAATGAATAAAATGGACAAAGATCCCTGACCAGATGGAACTTAACATTTTAGTAATCATCACAACAGCTCTGAAAGATTGCCTCTTTTCTCCCATGTGACAAAGGATTTATTAAAATTAGACCACTACCTAAAGTAGTGATTTTCTTGTATGAGCTTTGTTGAAACATTGGGGCAAGAAGACATTTTTTTATTTCAGGAGAAAAAGACTGTGTGTGTGTGTGTGTGACAGGGGATTCTGTAAGGATAGACCAATATGATATGCCAAATTTTCTCTAGTTTATCTTGTAGAAGATGAAAGCTTGAAGGTACTAAAAATATAGTGGTTCCAGAAACAGAGGAGTAAGTGAAGGGGGAAATATTTTAAGACAAGTTGTTTGAAGCTTTCCTTTCCTTGTGCTTCAGAGAAGGCAGCCTTCGAATGACTCAGGCATCAGTTATAGTGTGGGTATACTTCAAAGAGGCACAAGAGAAACACTGTAAGAAAGTAGAAAATTAAATAGGAGAGAATTTTGTAATGGCATAAAAATTTTGATTTATTAAAATTGCAACAGATTTGAAATAGAGTGTTTTCAGTTTTGATTTGTTATTTTACAGATGCTGTATCTACTCCCTCAGAAAAAAACCCATCTCTGCAGACAAATGAGAATTTGGACAAGAAACCAGAGAGTACCATTACAAATACTGTAACAGAAAACCCTTTTCAAATGCCTCTAGAAAAGCAGTCAAATGCAACAAATTTTGAAATATTGACAACTTTATCAGCATTTGGGTCATCAAGTAAAGAAGAGTCTATCCATCCAAGTGTAAGAATATCCAAGTCGGACTCGACTTTCTTTAACCAGGCCTCTGTAGAGACACTCTATGTCTCTCCCTCGTTCAAGACGTTTGACCCAGCGAAGGGGACTGTAATCGATAAGGACTCTCAGAAACCAGCCCAGCCCAGCATTGCTCAGAGGGATGTTGATATCCTCAAGAGCTTAACGGAATGGGGTGAGTCTAAAAAAATAATAATAAACAAAAAATAAATACTCTTTTGAAGCATTCTTCATTTACTTTTCTCTGCTCTCTGCCCCCCTATCTTGTTCCCTCCTTTCACTCTCCATCCAGTGGTATTAACATGTGCGTGCCATAGAGGACTTTCTCAGCTGGGAAAGTGCCCTTTTATTAAAGGGCTAATGGGCAGTCCATCCTTGTGGGTGACAAGTGCTAAATAAACAAAAAATAAATGCTCTTTTGAAGCATTCTTCATTTACTTTTCTCTGCTCTCTGCCCCCCTATCTTGTTCCCTCCTTTCACTCTCCATCCAGTGGTATTAACATGTGCGTGCCATAGAGGACTTTCTCAGCTGGGAAAGTGCCCTTTTATTAAAGGGCTAATGGGCAGTCCATCCTTGTGGGTGACAAGTGCTTGACTGAAGCACAAGTTCTGAGCAGTTTTGTTGGAGAACACATTAGAAAGAACTAGCATAAACAAGAGCTTCCTTTTGGTTGTTTCCAAAAGTACCCAAGAATTTCTCATTTATTCTCAGGAACAATTAAACTTCTGTTCTTCCAGAAAGGGCATGCAGGCTGAGGAATAATACAAAGTTGTGACTGAGCAAAGAAATTCTGTGAAGCTCTAATTTATTCTCCGTAGAACAGCCAGAATGACCTGATGACTAATCCTCCCCACTTAAACCATGGGCTGCTCCCATGTTCCTAAAGATCCAATAGCCTTCCAGGCCCTGAGCAGTCTAGCTTCTGCTTTTCAGCAGCCTGATGTTCTTTCCATTTGTCAAGTAAACCATGTGGCTTCACCATCTTTGGACTCTTGTTCCCTCTGACTTCTAATCCACCTCTTTCCGTTCACTCTTCCTCATCCTTTAGAGGTCAGCTCAACCATCACTTCTTCAAGATTTCCTGACCCCTAGATTATTTCAAATCCCCCCAAATTGTATGCTATCTCAGTATCCTACAATTATTCTTCCTAGCACTAATTGTCACTCTAATTAAATATAATTATATATGCATTAAGTTTTTTAATGTCTTTCCCCAAAAGTGGAATGTCAACTTCACGAGGGAAGGGACCACATCTACCCTGTTTATTATTATACTAGAGGCCTGATGCACAAAATTCGTGCATGGGTAGGGTCCCTAGGCCTGGCCAGCGATAAGGGCTGATCTGTGAGGCAACCGGCAGGGCAATGGAGGAGGGCCCCCGCTGGCACCTACCTTGGCCAGCCTGGTGCTGCCCACTTGCCAGCCCCGCGCCCTGGCTTCCTCCCCCCCTCCCCGTCGCCTCCCTCTGTGGGGTGATTGGCGGGGTGATTGGGGGCCCCCACTGGCACCCGCCTTGGTTAGCCTGGGGCCTGCGGGCTGGAGGCAGCTCCTGCATTGAGCGTCTGCTCCCTGGTAGTCAGTGTGCGTCATAGTGACTGGTCATTCCGCCATTCGGTCGATTTGCATATTAGGCTTTTATTATATAGGATCCTCAGCACCAACCACAGTGCCTTGCACTTAGGAGGCAATCAATATTTAATAAGCAAACTAAAAGCAGCTTAGTAGAGAAGGAATGGAAAGTGTACATGAAAAAGTAATAAAAGAAAACATTGGACAGTTAAGCCAGGATAGATGCACTATGTCTGCCAGGTTAAGTTTGGACTTTATTTTGGAGACAATGCAAGTCACTAACGGTTTTAAATCAGGTGAGTAGCTTTACCAATGTGTTTTAGAAAAATTACTCTCTCAGGAGTGTGGAGAATGGATTTGGAGGAGGTGAAACAGGGAGGCGGCACTTCAGAGGCTATTGTGGGAAAGGAAACTGGGTGAGAGATAGGAGACGAGAGAGGGTGAGGAAGAGGGAGGTGGCTCAAGATGGAGCATGATCTGGGGGAGGTGGCCTAGAATCAGAACAAAAAGGGAGTCACCTCATCCTGAGGGCCTGTAAGGAAGGAGGAGAAAGGATGTATCAGTGTGAGGGAAGGGTTTTGTTGATTTTAATAATTAAGATGTATTAAGCCTCCGGGTACCATATACTGTAGTCTTGGCCTCAATAACTTACTGTCTGATGTCACCTGACAAGACTGAGGAGTTTGGAGTGATATTACGGCTGTGGAGAGACTGGAATAGATTTAGAATAACCGCTCTAGAGAATGGAAGAGGGAACTGGTAAGACACTGATAAGGTGAAGGGGTGGTCATTTGCAGCAATCCTAGTTTATGGGGTCTATGCTTTTCTCCAGTAGTGCCGAGCAGCCTGGGGGTGGGAATGAAAAGATAGATATATAAATTGGAATAAGGTTAGGACAGGGATTGGCAAACTACCCTGGCCCACTGGGTAGTTTTAATCCTCACCTGAGGATATTTTTACCATTGATTTTTTAAGAGAAAGTGGAGAGGAAGTGGAGGGAGAGAGAAACATCTATGTGAGAGACACATTGATTGATTTTAATAATTAAGATGTATTAAGCCTCCGGGTACCATATACTGTAGTCTTGGCCTCAATAACTTACTGTCTGATGTCACCTGCCAAGACTGAGGAGTTTGGAGTGATATTACGGCTGTGGAGAGACTGGAATAGATTTAGAATAACCGCTCTAGAGAATGGAAGAGGGAACTGGTAAGACACTGATAAGGTGAAGAAGTGGTCATTTGCAGCAATCCTAGTTTATAGGGTCTATGCTTTTCTCCAGTAGTGCCGAGCAGCCAGGGGGTGGGAATGAAAAGATAGATATATAAATTGGAATAAGGTTAGGACAGGGATTGGCAAACTACCCTGGCCCACTGGGTAGTTTTAATCCTCACCTGAGGATATTTTTACCATTGATTTTTTAAGAGAAAGTGGAGAGGAAGTGGAGGGAGAGAGAAACATCTATGTGAGAGACACATTGATTGGTTGCCTCCTGCATGTGCCCCAACCAGGGAATCGAGCCTGCAGCTGAGGTATGTGCCCTCAAACCTGAGATCCTTCTGTCCAAGGGCCAACGCTCTAACCACTGAGTGAAACTGGCCAGGGCCCACTGACTGTTTTTATAATCAAAGGGCTCTTGGAATACAACCACACTAATTGGTTTACATATTGTCTTTGGCTGTTTTTGTGCTGTAATAGCAGAGCTGAGCAGTTGCAACAGATACTGTATGTCCCACAAAGCCTAAAATATTTGCTATCTGGTCCTTTAGAAAGAGGTTTGCTAACTCTCGCATTAGGAATTAGCAGCAGGTAAGGCAGAAGACACAGCAGCAAGGAGGTAGCAAGAAAGTGGTTCAAAGTGATGGATGATGGGATTCTACACTGGACAAGAAAGGAGGTAGAGCCAGGCAGCCACTGGTAGAGTGAGAGAAAACAAAAGGATCATTAGATCTGTTGTTTCAACGAGGCCAAAGGGTAGATGTATTTAAAGGAATGAGGGGGCTGGGAGTAATTCAGAAGGAAAGTAATCTTGGAAAATAAGATTTCAGAGAGAGGCAGTTCTGAGTGATGACATGTTCTGAGGAATACGCAGGGGAATGGCTGGTTGAGGATTCAAGAAATGATGAGGTGAGGATGGATGACTAGTCTCCATGGACGCTGGCATCACTCGGGATGATGGAGGATAGAGAAGATGGTACAGTAGCCTCCCGCCCCCCTTTTCCGTGGTTTTGCATTTCAAAGTTTTACCTACCACTGGCCAACTGCGAATTGAAAATATTCAATGGAAAATTCCAGAAATAAACAATTCATAAGTTTAAAATTGCATGTTGGTCTGAGTAGCATGGTGGAATCTCATGCTTTCCCCTCCATCCTGTCCAGGATGTTAATCATCCCCTTTGTCCAACATGCCCATGACGTTTATGCCATCTGCCCATTAGTCACTGTGTAGCCGTCCAAGTGATCAGGCGGACTGTGTGGCCTCTCAGTGCTTGTGTTCATGTAACCCTCCTTTTACCTAGTAATGGCTCCAAAGCATCAGAGTAGTGATGCTGGCAATTTGGATATGCCAAAGAGAAGCCAGTCAGTGCTGCTTTTAAATGGAAAGGTAAAAGTGGTTGACTTAGTAAGGAAAGAAGAGAAATCGTGTACTGAGGTTGCTAAGCTCTGTGGTAAGAACAGATCTTCTACCCGTGAATTGTGAAGCAGGAAAAAGAAATTTGTGCTAGTTCTATTGTCGCACCTCACACTGTAAGTTCCAGCCGCAGCTGGTGATAACTGCTTAGTTAGGATGGAAAAGGCATTAAATCTGTGGGTGGAAGACATGAGCAGAAAACGTGTTCCAAATGATGACAGCGTGTCACGTCAGAAAGCATTGAGCCCATATAGAGACTGCAAGTCCCCTGAAACAAGTGGCCGCATTCACGTAACTTTTATTATACTATATTGTTATAATGGCTCCATTTTATTATTATCATTAATTTCTTACTGTGTCTAATTTATACATTAAACTGTATCCTAAGTATGTGTGTATAGGAAAAACAGTACAGTGGACCCTTAAACAACACGGGGGTTAGGGACACCAACACCCACTTGAAAATCTGCATATAACTTTTGACTCCCCAAAAACTTATCTGAAGACTTCAGATCCGGAAAAATTAACAATTTCCTCAAAAGAAGAGGGAAAATGATAGGAAACAGTTCTGCAAACCCTTTCCACTAACCCTGAGCCACGGGTTGGGCTGCTTCAGAAGCTCCGTGTTGAAGGAGCCTTATCACTCGGGAAGTCACAGCCACGCAGCTGCCCTGCCCCAGACAGCCCAGCAGCTCCTCTAGCTGGACGTCTTCACCCAGAAGCCCTGTGCTCGTTAGCAGTCACTCTCCACTCCCCCCTCCCTAACTCCTGCAACCACTAGTCTATTGTCTGCCTCTATGGATTTGCCTGTTCTGGACACTTTATATGGTGGAATCATACAGCATGGGGCCTTTGGGACTGTGTCCTTCACTTTGCATAATGTTTTTAAGGTCCATCCATGTTATAGCATGTATCATACTTTGTTCCTTTTTATGGCAGAATAATATTCCATTGTATAGATGCACACATTTCATTTATCCACTCACAGTTGATGGACATTTGAGTTGTTTTCCCTTTTGACTATTATGAATAATTCTGCTATGAATGTTTGTGTAAAATATTTTTTAACTACTGGGCAAAATCAGAATATTTTAATTTATGTGTATAGCTAACTTGGCATCCATTATGAACCAGCTAGGAAAATTGAAATAAATCAATTGGAGAATGAAAAAAAAATTCCTGTGGTTTACAATGAACTGTTTGAAGTATTTAATTGACCAAGGACCTACTACTTACAGAAAAATTTGCATTACAGCTAAGTTCTAAAATATTTCTAGAAATGTATTTGTCATTTTACTTTTGCACCCAAGAGTCCTAAATGCTTTTTAAATTTAAAGTTGTAATAGAATGGTTCGGTGTTACTCGTGAGTATAAAGTTAGAGCTAACAAAGCACTTGGGATCGTTTCATGGGTGCGATCTTCAGGCAAGCGGAGCATTAATTGGTGTGCATACATCACACATTCACTGCAGCTTATTTGCAATTATTGCTGTGTTTCGGTTTTGCAGATAAACTGCTTGAAGGGAATGAAGGTTAACCAGATACCCACATAACTTCTGAGTGAGTCAGAGAAGGGTCTCCGAGCGGGCGGGGAGATGCCCCCAGAGCGCAGCCTGAAGTGTCTGGTACAGCTGTGCCGTGTTTGGAAACAAAAGTAAATGGTGCGCAGCAATTAGAGGTGAAGTGGCTCCTTAGGAGCGAAGGCATCATGTAGCCATGAATCAAAGCTGCGAAACTGTGAACAGTGGTAAGCTATTTAGTCAGCCGCTGCCGCTGCAGAGGAAACAAAGGTGGAGGTACAGTAGAAAGCAGGAGTTCTCAAACCTAACACACCCGGAGACACCTGGAGGCTTGTTAACACTCAGCGTCTGATTTAGTGGGTCTGCAGTGAAGCCCATGACCTCATCCTTAACAAATTCCCAGGTGCTGCCGCTGCCACTGCTACTGGTTCAGGGACCAGTGCTAGGGTTTTGTGACAACCTTCTAATAATTAAACATAGCCTCTCACCCTTTCTCCCACTCTCCCTTTTTTGGTAAAGATTTGCATATCTATCAGTCATTCTTTGTAGACATTTTCAAACAAGCAAGTTCTCAAAACTTTTCCTTCTCCTGCATTCCTTTCCAGTGAACTGCTGGAGAATGTGCTGCTCCCAAATGAGTAAACCACGAGAGAGAAAGACACGGTGTAGGAAACAGGGGAGCCACACAGGAGGATGGTGCAGGGACATGTCGTGCGACTCAGGGCCCACACATGTTGAGGCTTTCGTCATTAGCGTGATAGGAAACTGTCGCACCCCTTTTTAATCCAAGGATAGACTGTGGCTAAGCCAGCCTGATTCTCAGGGGTGCTGGTTCATCTTGACCATGTGCCAATGACGTGCCCACTTCCCTTTCATATCCTGCTGCTGCATCACTAGAGGACTCATTTCACCCCAAAAAGTTTTGTGATTGGGATTTTTCCCGAGAACTGGAAAGCTTTGAAGCAGAAAATAGAAGCCGCCTACACCAGCCATAGTTTTTACAAGAGGTCCAATTTAGTTTAAAGGGATGTATGTAAAGGAAATAAAATAATATAGAAAGTAATATATAAGTAATAGGTGCTAAGTGGTAAGCATTGATTTCCCTGTTCTATGACTATAGAGAATAAGTGTTTTTTGTTTTGTTTTTTAATTTAAGTAGCAAGTCCAGAGTTAATTTCAAAGACTTTAGAACTGGATTTAGCCCATTTATACCACCTAATACATAAGTGAATGTACTTAGATATTCCAAGGAGACAAGAAAAAGTTCTGTGTCCAAGAAAGTCTGGAAAAACATGAGTAAATACTGTGCTGACGGACATTGGGAGGCACAGTATGCAGGCACTCGGTCTGATTTGACTTGGAAGCCCTGTGTTCACAGAACATCTTTTTACACCGTCAGGCACACAGCATTCCTCAGAACACACTTTGGGAAATAATGCTTTAGAATGAAGTGCTGAAGAAGAGACTTCATACAATTTTCCCTGAAAGAAAGTTAAAATGCTATTAAATCTTTAATTTTTTGGAAAATAGATTTAGAAAGCTTTTTATTTTACATGCAATTTCTTGGTGGAAAACTAATTGCGTACGTGCGCTGGTGTTCTGGGTCTCAGGTGGACTGGACTTCAGTCTTGACATATTTGCCTATTGAGAGAAAAAAATTAGTTTCACAACTTTTGATAGTTGTAATTGGTTGTTCATTTTGCCATAGTATTCTCTGTAGAAGAAAAAATAGAGGAGGGATACAAGTTGCAGGTTTCTCAGACTTTCTATTTTAAATGTCAACTTAAAATGCCATCAGCAGAATGGAGCGTAACACTTGACTTTCTACTCTCGCTGGTAAGTGGAATATAAAAATATGTTAGTCAGGATCTGAGAGTGAAGATAAATATTGGTCATTTTATTTTAGTTTCCTTTAGAAAATCTTTAGATTTTCTCTGTTTCCTGCTTTAGGTTTATTTAGGTTTATTATGATTATTTTGCACATCAAATTCTAAGTAGTGTATTTATGTTGAGACCTTTCAGATCGGATTTGACATTGTAAAATGATTTTAGCTAGTGCTCTCATTTGTATGCTGCATCATCTTTCTCTGTCATTTATACATTTTAGTGTCAACCACCTCTGAGGGGACATCCTCCTTTTCTACTCTGTCCATGTCGTCTCCTGACACGGCCTCTCCAGACAAGTCTGCTCCTCTCTTACCCCGGATGTTGGCTGGACCTTCCTACTGGGCTTTGTCCCATCAACAGTCGTCTTCTGTCTCCTTTAAAGATAAAGATAAGACAGCCAGGGCTCGTCACCCCTTTGCTCCTCGGAGCTCACTGTCTTCTGATGAAGAATCTGACAACTTCAATCTACTGGAAAGTCTTCCAGACAACTCTGATTCTGCTGACAAGAAGATAAGTCATATTTCCAGCAGTGATCGGGTAGGGTTTTCCACCCAAAACGTAGACCGCTTCACCTCTGTGCCCTGTTCTAGCTTTCAGACAACCAAAGGCCTGCCTCAGGAACCCAAAGCAAACAGTTCCATTCAGGGTCTTCTAGGGGAGGTGAAAAATGCAATAGTCAAATTACACGAAGATCTGAGTATGGTGATACAAGAACTTGGTGTCATCAACAGCCATCTGGTAAGAATGAGTGGGAATAGCCCCCAAATCAGCACGGCTTCGCCGCTGCCCCAGTCTTCTGAGGAGAGCTCAGATCAAATAGAATCATCCCAGTAACCATTTCTGATAGAGCTCATGTGGTTCCACTTCCCCGAAACTGAGTTAGCCTGCTATAGATTCTCATTACTATGGCAAAATAGACTGACGGTTTGATTTTTCTTTGTCAGATTTATTAACAGTATCTTGCACATCAATAAATTCACTTGGGTGGTTTATTTTTTTAAACAGAAAAGGTTCACCTTTGATAATATTTTCAGATTTAGATATTAGTTCATTTGAAACTGAAGAGAATTTCATTCTTCCATGCTCTGTACTTTAAATCAAAATACATTTAAACATCAGTGAAGGCTATGGTAAGACCTCACATGGGAAATGGCTAGTCTAGAGCTCTGGGGGAAGCCGGTAGCGAGAGGCCCTTGACTTCTCATCTGTGTGGGGCATCACTGTCAACAAGCCTTTGCCTTGAGTGAGGAAGACTGAGTCTGGGGCACAGGTTTTACATGTTCTCATGCAGGTTCCTGTCCTGCAAACCAAGGGCCAGAACCTTCCCCTCCTTGTGGATGCCACATTGGTTGGGAGTTTAGTTGAGACAAAAAGAACATGGAATAGGTTTTTGTTCATGTATATTGCAAAATGAATTCAAATGTTTACTCTCTTTTCTTGTATTTTCAAAAATAAATTTGATGTTTTTCTTCTTGTATCTTTTTAGTTCATTAAAACATCCTTTCAACTGGAAATGTCTCAATTACTGTATTTATGAGCAGGATGGTCTCGTTTGGGGATGACAGGTCAATGCTTCTCAACCCTGTTGCACATGAGGGTCACTGGAGAAGCTTTCATTTTGTTTTGTATGTGGTTGATGGAACAGTTAAGGGGCTGAATGTACCCATCACTCAGTTTCAACAGCTATCCGTAAAAAGCTACAATGATTTCTGGTAATTTTGAAGAAATACAGGACGTGTACAAAATACTCTAATGCCTGGATGCCACTCCCAAATCAGAATTGATTTTCATGCAAACTAGTCAAGTGCTGGAGGGAACTGTTAGTAAAAAGACTCAAAAGCAGGAAGGTCTTGGGCAGGTTTGAGGGATGTCAAGGAGGCCAGGGTGGCTGCGGTGAGTGAGGAAAGGGGAGGAGACGAGGCCAGGGAGGAAAGGCAGGGCAGAGTGCCAGACGGTACAGGTTCTTGAAGACCTTCGTTAGAGTGTTCTAGAACACCCAGCTTAATCCCAGACTTCAATTCCTCATAGGGGATGGTTCATTTCCAATTCATGCTCATTGCATAGTCATTGGGTTCGACCTTGCTGGAAGGAGCATCTCTTGCTAGAGTTCCACCGTGGGTGAGGCGATTTCTGTTCTGTCGCCTGTCCGGGTTATCAGAGTGAGAGCTGGAATCGGTGCAACTCAACAAGGGCCCGTGGGGAAAAGTGGCTTCTGCCATCATTTACCCATCGGGCCTCGGTCTTTCTCAATTCCTGTTACTCATAAGACTCTGCTCCAGGCCCTGGGGATACAGTGGTGAGCAAAACCAGACGTAGCTCCTGTCCTCACAGAGCTTGAGTTCTAGAGAAATTTCAGAGATCAACCAAATTGTTTTCTCAAAAATGTAAAGGCTAATAGTTCTGGGAAAGGTTCTTTAGGATTTAACCTGGCAAAGGAATTTTTAAGGAAGGAACTTTTGAGCTGAAATACGAATTCTAGGATTAATGAAATAAATGTCACTAATGACATGTTGGCCAAATAAACTTCTTTATGGAGTAAAATAGAGCATAAAAAAGTCCTAAGACCTCTCCTGTTGGCTTTCTTCCTACACCTGGGAGATCCACGAGTGGATTCGTAGGGGATAGAAGGATTCCGTGTCCCCTTTGTGTACTGGCTAGGACATTTCTGAGCTGCACTTTGCTCAGAGTGGAGAATAAAAACCCTCCAGAGATAAAGCACTCCTCCCTCCCCACCCCCATCACCAAAATGTGCTGCTTCCAATGTCTAGAAATTTACTCAGAGGAACCTCATAAATAACGCAGACAACAAAAACTATCCCTTTGAGAAACGACCTTACTCACTGTGTGCTTAGTACACGCACATGGTAACTTCAGATTTTAACTAGAGCTCATGTATTTTAATTCAGCAATTTGTTAATTAGCAAGCACTTATTTGAGTTTCTATTTAGCCAACTCCATTAAACGAATAGAACAAACTTGGCTTAACTTAAAAGCGGGTATATTCTGATTGTAATTATCTCAGTTTTAAAACACTTCATTAGATGTTACTCTCTTAAGTACTTTACTTGGGAACTTGAGGCTCATATCAGGCAGCTATAAAAATACTTGACAGTTTACTTACTGTCAAATGACTCGTGTGTTCATCCTTTACATACCTAAGCAGCCCCGGCTATGAGTCGGTAATTTGCTGGACTTTGGGGACACAATGGTGAACAAGATGGATGCAGTCCTGTCTCAGAGTCACAGTCTAGTGGAGACGCGGAGAGGTAAATGGGTAATGAGAGTGCAACGTGTAAGTCCTATGAACTTGGTAAGCACAGGCTGCTGTGGGGGCGCCTGGTACAGAGTGACAACCGGCTCTGATTTGGAGTCAGGGCGTGCTTCTGATTTGGAGTCAGGGCGTGCTTCCTGGCAGAAATGAAGTCCAAACCGAATTCAGAAGGATAAGCAGGAGTCCGTTGTTCCAATTATCTATGGGAACGTATGCACAGGTGACCCAGAGCGCCTCATTTGGATATACCAATACAGACGTCAAAGGGTACTTACTATTAATTAATATGGCCGAGCTTAACCAAAAACTAAGACGAGAGAAGACACAGGAGATAAACAATGCAAGAAATCACACAGGTTTATTTACCAGAGAGCTGATGGGTTTCAGTCCTTGGCAGGCCACCCGGAGACACTCGCTGACAGGGACACACGGAGGTCGTCAAAATATGCCGCGGCAAGGAGCTCGCTCTCTTGACTCGAAGAGAGGCCTCTTAACAGTCTGCGCTCAAAGGCAGAGCAGGAATGGCAGTTTGGCAGTTTCCAGGGGGGAGGAGAACGGCTGTCTGTGGAGGGCAGACAAACGTCTGACTGCTGCCGTGAGAGTCCTTCTTTTATACCCCATGGTGGGCTTCTTCAGTGTCTCATATCAGTGTGCTCCAGTGGCCTTCTGGGCTTATCAGGATACACACGCAGGGGGTTACAAGGTACTTATCAGGAGTGCACACGCAGGGAGTGGTTGGTCAGGAGTTACAAGTTATTTGTCAGGAGTTAACATGCAGGGCGTTACAAGTTACTTATCAGGGTCTCACACACACACAAATTAAGTTCCTCTTCTAAGTAAAGTTTAAAATTCACTCTAATAGAAAATATGAAATTTGATTATACTATCTTATACTAACTAAACTTATTACTATAACATTCGTTAAGCACAGGGAGTCAGGGCAGAGAGGATCTTCTGGGCAGAGAGAACAGCGTACAAAAGCTGGGAGCAAGAGAGAACCAGGTGAGTCTGAGGACACAGCATCCAAAACTGCGGGTCAGAAATGTGAGCACCTCGGTTTCCCTTACACAGCAACCCAGTAAGTAGCGGTTAAGTAGCATTTCTAGCCTGAATCACAGAAAAGAACTGAATGACAAGGAAATGGATCATATTGGAAATAAAACATCATAGAAATTTGAGGAGTAAAGGGTTCCCAAAATCCACTCACAAACTGATTAAAATTAACTTTCAAAGGGTTTTTGGAGACCTGGTGACTCATCTCCCCACCGAGTGAGTTCCGTGTGACAGGGGTTTGTTCCTGGGCGTGCCAGGATCCCTCCTTTTGTGCACCCTCATTTTAAAGAGGGATCCTGAGAACAGCTGGGTGGAGGGGGTACATATTCAGTGCAGTGGGGGCTGTTTTGCTAGGCTTCGCTTTATTTTTAATACAGTGGCTTCTGAGACGTGATAAAAGGGTGTAGAGATGTGGAACTGATTTTTATTTCTTGCAGAACTGCGAGTAATTTGCGGAGGCCACACGTATTATTGTTATGGCAGAATATGGATGCCACCTTTTATCAGCAGGCAGGCTTAGAAAAGAGTAAATTGGCTCAGAAGAAACTAGGTTTTCAGGACGATTTTGTTGGGTAATTTTGAATTCTGTTTTCTCACTGATGGTGCAGAAAGTTCTCAAAGATATGGTAATTATTGCAGAATTGTGGCCTCAGGCATTTGCAGCTATTCACACAGTAGAATTCCATTATGAGATAATGCAATCTCTGTGTCCCATTGTGCTGCAGCTGAGAGCTGTCTCCCGCCCTGTCTCCCACCTCGCTCTCACTCCGCAGAGCACCCCTGGCAAGGTGCACAAGTTTGGGACTTGGTGATTAATTACAAAGGTGCGGTGAGAGGTAGGAATGAGTGAAGAATTCTCCAGAATTCTGCTTTATTATTATTACCACAGCAGTAATAATAATGGTTGACACTTATTGAATGCTAACAACGTTCTAAGCACTTTTTTAAATCCTCACCTAAGAATATGCTTATTGATTTTATTTTATTTCTTTCTTTATTGATTTCAGAGAGGAAGGGAGAAGGAGAGAGAGAGAAACATCAATGAGAGAGAATCATTGATTGACTGCCTCCTGCACACCCCACACTGGGGAGCCCGCAACCCAGGCACGTTCCCTTGGCCGGAATCGAACCTGGGACCCTTCAGTCCGCAGGCCGATGCTCTATCCACTGAGTCAAGCCGGCTAGGGCGCTTATTGATTTTAGAGAGCAGGGACGGCAGAGTGAGAGAAACATCAATGTGAGAGAGAACATCTATTGGTTGCCTTCCATATGTGCCCTGACTGGGGACTGAACCCGCATCCTAGGTATATGCCCTGACCAGAAATCGAACCCACAACCTCTTGGTGTACAGGACAACGTCCAACCAATGGAGCCACGCCGGCCCGGGCATTCTAAGCACTCTTTTTAAAAAATACATATTTTTATTAATTTCAGAGAGGGGGAGAGAGATAGAAACATCAATGATGAGAGAGACTCACTCTTCGGCTGCCTCCTGCACGCCCCCAACTGGGGATCGAGCCGACAACCGGGCATATGCCCTTGACCGGAATCGAACCTGGGACCCTTCAGTTCGCAGGCCAACGCTCAATCCACTGAGCCAAACCGGCTGGGGCATAGGCACTCTTTAATTCTCTCAACACCCTCACCAGGAAGGTCCTCGTGTTGTCACATTGCACATGAGAAAACAGAGGCTAAGAAAAGCTCAGGAACTTGTCCAGGGCCACACAGGAAGTAGTAAGGGTCAAAGCCAGACCTTGAGCCCTGGTCTGTCTCGGTGTGGAGCTTGTGCTTGCAACCACTGGATCACACTGCCTCACTGTTCAGGGAGAGGGTGGCCAGGTGGGCAGTGGCCACTGGCGGGGACAGGAAAGTGGAAAGACAGGCAGGTCCGCTTTCCTGGGGAGGAGCTGGAGCCTCGCCTTCCTCACTTGTCCTCTCCTTCCGCCTCCTGTTCTCCAGCTGGTCACCGCCCCCCTCACTCCAGGACGACTCTGCAGAAGCGGCCGCCCCAGACCTCTGGGTCTTCTTCCACTGGTTCCCCTGTTTCTGAGGCGCCGTCCACCTCCCTGCACCGCTCCTGCCCCCCCGCCCCCTAGCCCTTCCTTGCCCTCTTTCACGTCTAGACCCAAATTAGCAGAGGCTGGGGCAGAGCGAGAGCACACGAAGGGCTGGTTTGGAGATGAAGAGATGGTCCCGTTTTCTCTTTTTTCCACCTAATTAATGTCACGGGGCCACACGCGTGCGGTTTTAATTGGGGACGGTTCTCACTGGCTCGGCCCAGCAGTGGGAATTTCCATTTCTCTGGTGGGTCTCTGCCGCTGGAGAATATAGTAGTAATTTGCACTTGGAAGCCACACAGAGCAACCAGAAACAGCGGACAGAAACTAACCAAAAATTAGCTTTGAATGCAGTTCCCTAACAGTGATATGTTCATACTTCATTAAAAAGGTGGTGGGAGCGCTTAGCAGTATCTCCTGGCGGTGAGCTTCCTCGTCTCTGGTAATGAGGGGCTATTTGCGTCCCTTCCACTCCCCTGGGTCCCAGAGGCTCAGGAGCAGCCACCAACCCCGAGGAGCTGGCGGAATTAACCCCAAACGCCCGAAACAGAACACAGAGGGAGGACTGAATTGGAAGCAGTGACACACTGGATTAAGCCACGTGTGGGAATAAACCCGCAGCTGGGACAGCACAAATTCCCCAGACACGGGAACCAGCGAGGGAGGAGACCCCGCGGCCTCCAGCCCTTTCACAGGGCGGAGTGGCAGGTCGGTAACAGAGCCGCTGCCCGCAGCATTGGCTGGCAGTTCAAAGCCTTTGGAGAAGAGACAGGATGGGACGTAGCTGAGACGCTGATTTGAGCCTGAAAGAGGCAGGATTAGGGGTGATGGTGGGTCTGGGATGGAAGGCAGGTACAACAGGCACACACACCCCCTCCTGACCCCCTTGGGGACCGTGAAAGAGGGCACCGTCCCCCAGGGCTGTCAGGAAACGTGAAGCCAAAGCTTCCTGTGTCCGAGAGACAAGGGCCGTACAGAAGATGCACAAGCCGCGCCTTCCATCCATCCGCATCCACATGGTGCCCCCCAAACAAACGGGAGCCTCTGGACCCCGCAGGGAGGATGGGCTTTTCCGGCTGCAGAGGGGATGGGTGGGAGGCGGCCTTCTGAGAGCCCCTCGTTTGCTGAGCACAGCTGTCCGGCCACTTGGGGGCTGGCAGATCCGCACCAGCTTACTCACGTGTTTGCTGGGAAGCACTGCTGAGCGTGGCCTCTGAATTGTCACTGCTCTGTTGAAGGGGACGCTGCATTGACCGCCTTAACCAGCCACTGTCCCCCCTAGGGACAGTCATGGCCTGCGGCTTAGGAGCCAAAGGCCCTGGGATGGCCTGACAAGCCTCATCCGGGGCCTGTGGATTTCCTCTACTGAAGCGTTGTAGGAAGCTATAGAGGGAGCAACTCAGCACAGCGTCGCTGTGCTTGCCGGTTATTTAGCTCCAGTTTCTACTGCTCACAGCTCAGTCCCCTTGCAGTTGTTCAAATCTCCTTGGCCTTGTGCTTCCTGACGCTAGCGGAGCACTTTACAAAGCACTTGGGTACGTTTCTATTTAGTTTCCTGGCTCTTTGGAGAGTTAGGGGCCCCAGAGAGGCTGTCACCTGCTCAAGGTCACAGAGTCCTGGGCGGCAGGGCCAGGGCCTCCCCCAGGTTTTGGATGCCGGAGGCGTTGTCTCCTGCTGGCCAGGCGCCTCCAGCTCCTCTCCGACAGCACAGGGATGCGTCCTGACTCTAATCAGCTGCCAGAAACTCACTGCGGCGCCTCTGCCCTTAAAATTGTCTGTTATAATCTTCATCTTGCAGAATGTAAGCCATTAACATATCCCATCGTCTCTAATGTGTGGAAATTAGTGTTTTCCTGTGGCTCATTCATCTCCACGTCTTCCCCTGAAAAGCCAGGGTTATTGGAAACAGTGTTCCACAAAGACCAGACACCTCGCATTCTTGAGATGAGCCGAAGGCGGGAGGGGGATGTCCCTGTGATTCTGTCCAGATGCCTAAATGACAGTCATTGCCGGGGTGAGCCGCGGTGACTCACCTGCCCAGGCTCTCAGCCAGACTCCCCTGCTGTCTAACGTTGGAACATAAGCAGTACACGCCGCTTCCTAGCCCATCACCAGTCCCACGTGGAAAAATAGAGGCTTGAATATTAATGAGCAATGAGTTCATTCATTCATAAGAATTCCCAATTTTAAAGAATGTTAAAATAGCCCTGTGGTGGGCAGGGTTAGGAGTGAGCAGGTGCCTATCTGGGATTTCTCTCCGGTGTGTGCAGTCCGCCCTGTAGTTGGTCACTGGGCACCTGCTCTTGGGTCTCCGTGGACGGCTGGCCGGCCCCTTGGGCATCGCAGCACAGCGGGCGGGAAATGGGATGAGAACACTGTCCCCACCACACTCCCTGGGGCCGAGGGCGGGGGCACTTCCGGGGGCAATGCTGGTGATACGGGTGCTGCCACCAAAGCCCTCCCACCGGGAGGTCGGCTGGCTTGGCTGAGTGAGTGGCCTGTCCAAGCCAGCCAGGGCCGAATGCTCCAACAAGAGAGCAGAAGCCACAGCCACGCCCCTGCATTCATGTCCCAGAGCTGCCAGAACGAAGCACCATGGGCTTGGGGGCCTAAAATAGCAGAAGTGTGAGGTCTCACAGCTCTGGAGGCCAGAAGTCTGGGGCCAGGTGTTGGCCGGTTGGTGCTCCCTGAGGGCTGAGTGGAATGTTCCAGGCCTCCCTCTGGCTTCGGTGCCCGACAACCTCCGCCTTCCTCAGCTTCTGCCTCCCCCTGGCCTTTGCCCTGTGTCCCTTTGCATGCCTCCCCTCTGTGCGTGTCCATCTCTGAGTCCAAAGGCCCCCTTTTATCAGGATGCCTGTCATATTGGACTAGGACCGTATGAGGTCCTGGGGGTCAGAACTCAATGTTTATTTTTTCAGAGACACAATTCAGCCCATAACAGACCCCTTGTCCCACACGTAGCGTCTCCTCTCCTCACAGGTGAACAAACATGCCAATAAGACAGGCCCTCCCGCAGGCATCTCCCAGGATCGATCCAGTCCTGAGAGGCAGCGAACCCCCAGGCCAGTCCTCCTAGTCTTGCCTCTCAACCACGCAGGCTCTGCAGGCTCATGGACACGCACAGTCTGGGGGCCAGACAGGGCTGATTTGTGCCTCAGCCTCTGTTCCTTCACCTGCATCGAAAGTTAATTGCCCGGTTATTGTGAGAATTCAATAAAAAATGCCCACACGTTGCCTTGCACATAGTAGATGCCCAATAAAGATCAGCCCCTCCTTCCATGTCTATGTTTCCCGCAGACCTCACACGCTTCTGGGGCTTTCAGTTGACCTGACCGTGTAACGCAGGCAATTACACCGCAAGTTGGTGCTTCCTGCGCTGACTTTGTGGTTCAATTAGTTGACAAGGAGCAGCCTTTCTCAGCGCCTGGGTTTTCAGAATCCACCAAGGGGCACCCAGCCAACTGGCGGGCTGTCTCCTCTGAAAGGGACACAGGTCGAATGCTGTGCCTGGCGTTAATTGACTGTTGCAGTGACTCTCCAGGCCCCACGTCGCGTGGGCTTTTGTGTCTGCCGTGCAGCCATCGACTGCCCTGCCCCTGGGCGCCTGCGTCCCCTGGAGCAGCATTCAGAAGAGAGAAGCCTCGCGGGGCATGTGTCTCGCTGCTCAGGGCCCCGCTGACACTCTCTGAAAAACGTCCCTTGCGGGAGGGCCGCCCCTTGCCGGGGTCACCGCCGGGGCCACCGCCGCCTTGATGTTATGGGCTCAGAAACACCTGCCTTATCAGCTTTTCAAGACACGTCCGAGCCGGCGGAGACTGATTTGTAAAAAGCCAAATCAAAAGGGACCGTTGGATAAGCCAGGTCGCTCTTGGCACCAGACCTCAAGTGTTTACTCATTCATTTATTTATTCGTTCAACAAACACCCAGGAGGGCGAGGCACTTTCCCCTGTTGACGCCTTTAATCCCTGAAATAATCCTGAGTGGCCTCGTCATCCTCCCTCTTACAGATGGGGATACCGAGGCTTTCCCAGATGTGGTGGGCACAGGACAGGGGCAGGAAAGAGCCCGGTGGGCACAGGACAGGGGCAGGAAAGAGCCCGGAGACTAGAGAGTAAAGCAGGGGGGAGACAAGGCTGGAGAGGCCAGCGGGGGCCAGAGTGTACACCTGGGGGTGTCCATTCAGCAAAAAAATACACCAGCATCTCGGGGACTCTCAACCCAGAGAGGAGAGGTTGTGTTCGGCCAGAACACTTGCTGCCGAGGTCTGGAGGCCATACTTGGGGGCAGGGGGGAGGCTTTGTGTAAGCCATTAACATATCCCATCGTAGAGTAGGAGAGCAGGCTGGAAGCAGGCTGGAGAGATGAGGAAGAGGCAGGCCCACGGTGGCAGAAACGGCACCCCAAAGAGGCTGCAAGCATAGTCCAAGAACCCCAAGTCCAGATTTCCAAATGATTCACAGAGGCTGGGAGGGAATGCGGGCATGGCTGAGCGGGGCGGGCCCAGGGTGGTGTCACAGAGGCTGGAGGCTTGGAGTGAAGTAAAGCCAGGACACCCCCGAGCGATAGTCACATGGAGCTGTGTCCCAGCCATAAAAGTGACTGAGAACCAACAGATGTGGGCCTGGGAGAGAACTAGGCTTCCCTGGGTGCCTGGTAGGTGTGGGGCCCACAGATGAACCCGCACCGGGGACGGAGCTGCTCACGTGGACTAAACATCGACTGGAGGGTGATTCTGTGCGCCGTGGACCCACCTGGCCCAGCTCTGAATGGAGTCACAGGCCAGAAGCCCAACCGAAGCAGCCGAAAGTAATGCAAGGGCTCCCGCGTGTATCTCCACATCTCTTACAGCTGACTGTGTGGATCCCCCCTGAGGATCTCCTCATGCCCATCCCCTCCACCCACAGGCGCTGCCTGGCTCGCAGAGGAGTTGAGATGTGGGGAGTCGGGCCTTCCAGGGCTGGGCTGAGCCAGGGCCCGGTGGGCCGAGTTGCCAGGGCAGGGGACACGGGGGACTGGGGAGCCCAGGGGAGGGTGGCATGGATCTTGGGCCAAGGTGGCCAATGGGGGAAGGAGAGGGAGGACAGAAAGGCACGAGTTTATCATAGTCACACAGCAAGCTCTATAAACCAGGCACTGCCTTCCCCACGCTGGGAAGGAAATTGGGCTCAGAGAGGTTCAGGAACTGGCCAGGAGCACACAGCAGTAAGGGTCAGAGGCAGGAATGAATGCAGGTCCGCCTGGAGCCCAGAGTTCTTGCAACTGCGTTGCACTCCACTTCCTCTCAGAGAAGAAGTACAGAGACAAAACCTGGGGCTAAATGTGTGTGTGTGTGTGGCGGGGGGCAGGGGAGGGGGCAGAATGAGAAATATCAGCTAAAAGGATAAGGGCAAAGACAGAGCTGCTGCGGGAAGGGCATGGGCTGAGGGAGAGAATGAAGAAACACAATTGCAAGCAGAAGCCTCAAGGACAGGCATTTGGAAACTTTTAGAGGTTGTCAAACTCTCCGTTGATGAGTTTTTTCTAAAGCCCTGCTATCCATCCTATGGCATAACTTTGGGCCAGGGCCAGGGCCAGCAAGACGGAGCCAACTGGGCACCAGGCCTCTGAACGCTTTCCCAGGAGCCTCTCCATGGGCCCTGCCGGGCCTGAGCCCCACGGGACGGAGTGAAAGCCGCAGCGCTCGCGTGGCCACGTGGAGGCCAGCGCTTCCCATCTGTAGCTGAGCATCTCGAGGCTTCGCTCTCAGGCTCGGGGGGCCCAGCTCTATTAAAATTCTGATGCTTCTGTGGCTTTGGGAATGGATAATGATAGAAATTTCAGCAGAGGAAGAAAAAAAAATCTAATGACTGTCAGACACCAGAAGGCAAATGCGGGGAGCGCGCGCACACTGCCGCGTCTGCTCAGCGTCTAGGTCCCGACGGGAAGAGCGCCTCCCACGACTTTGGTTGACGGTCACGGCTGGTTCTTGCCTGGAGTCAGACACAGGAAAGGTTATTGATGTCAGCAATAACAACAATAGCAACACATTCATACTTTGCTTTTGTGTCTCACATGCGTCATTTACATCCGTGAGGACTCGATGATTTACCAAGTGCGTCACATACAATTCCTCCACCCCGAGGACAGCCTAGCAAAGCAAGCAGGAAAAAATACCCTGCTGGTGGAATCCGCCGGCTCCCCTCCTCCCCTCCTCCCCAGCGCAAGGCAAAGCTGCGCTCCCCACTCCCTGGAGGTTAGGTGTGGCTACGTCACTTAAAACGTGGCCAAACCCTTTGCGTTACAAGTCACGTTTCCTGACATGGAATGGCCTGGTTCCCAAGGTGGGAGACCTGGAGTTTGCCCGCTGGCTGGCAAGAGACACAGAGAATAATAGGGTGGTGAAGGCCTGGGAGTGAAGGGGGGCCCATGGGGAAAACAATAAAGGGGACATCTGTAATACTATCAACAATAAAGATAAAAAAAAAGAGAGACTCTGCTCCCGGTCGCTGCGTCGGCCGGAGGAGGGAGTCGGGTTAGCTAGCTCAATAAAGGACCTTCTGCTATTGCAAAAAAAAAAGAGAGAGAGAGAGAGAGAGAGAGAAACACGTAGCATGAGTGTGTTGGTTGGTACATGCTGATGTTGTCATTGCAGCAGAACCTTGCCATACTGACTGATAGAGAAATTCGTGAGTGAATGAGTGAAGGAAGACACTGACCCAAGGCCTCCTTGGAAACTGGGAGAACGTAAGTCAGGCGCCAGGTGGGAAGCCCGTGGCTGTAATGGGTGCTCCAGAGCGCTCTGCGACCTTTTCCGGGCTCTGTCTCAAAGGTTCCTGTAGCTTAGGATGTTCCCCAGGCGCCCATCCTCCCCAATTGCTCTTCCTTCTGCCCTCGGCTAAGTACAGCTTTTATTCCCGTCTGGGCTCCGAATCCAGAAGGTGTCTCCTTTTGTGTCCAATTAGAACATTTTTCATTTCAAAACATATTGTTGGCCAGGATAATGGCCTGAAGCAGCGCTGAGCTGTGCCTGAGAACAAAGAGGCCGGGGGAAGGCTTTCTGAGGACGCGGCCCCTCCGAGGGGCGCCCCGGGCTCCGCACCCCCTGAGCCCCACCAGGTGTCAGCAGGAGAGACTCTGTAATTAATTTTTAAATCTGCTATTATCATGCATTTAGGCAGTGGCTGACATTCCCCTTGGTTTTGACCTTTAAAAATGTTACAGGCAGCACCAGCTTTTCCCCCATGTGAAGGCACTGGCCTGGAGGCTGCGAAACCACAGCCTCCTGGACGGGCAGCCTTCCTTCCGAAGTCCCTCTCACGTCCCTTCATTTTACGTGTCTCTGTCTAAAGGAAACACACACACACACACACACACACACACACCCCTTTATTGTTTTCCGGGAATGAGGTACATATTTCCATTCCCTCATGTTCCATTCCCAAAAAAGTAGCTTTAAAAAAAAATTGTGGTAAAATATACATAAAACTTACCATTTTAGTCTTTGTAAGGGTGCAGGTCGGTGGCAGTAAGTACATTCACACTGTTGTGCATCCATCTCCACGATTCTTTCATCACCCCAAACGGAAAGGTGCCCATTACCCGCTAACTCTTCCCTGTCCCCCAGCCCCGCAGCCCCGCCCCCGCCCTCCTCTCCGGCTCTGTGATTGGACTCCTCTCGGCACCTCATTTACATGGAAGCTGGGAGGTATCTGTCTTTCTGTGGCTGCTCCTTTCATCAGTAGAACGTCTTCAAGGCTCGTCTCTGTGCAACATGTATCAGAACTCTCTTCTTTTTAAGGCTGAATACTATTCCTCTGTAAGGATGTCTTGCCCTTCCCAGTGTGCTCAGTGGTTAGAGCATCGGCCTGTGCACCAACGGGTCTTGAATTCAATTCCTGGTCAAGGACATGTACCTGGGTTGCAGGTTAGATCCTCAGCCCCGGTTGGGGCTCGTGCAGGAGGCAACCAATCGATGTGTCTCTCACATCTCTCTCTCTCTCTCTCTCTCTCTCTCTCTCTCTCTCTCTCTCTCTCTCTCTCT
Source organism: Myotis brandtii (assembly GCF_000412655.1). NCBI lineage: Eukaryota > Metazoa > Chordata > Mammalia > Chiroptera > Vespertilionidae > Myotis > Myotis brandtii. The sequence goes on from NW_005363061.1 coordinate 1,523,633, forward strand.
CCCTCCCTTCCACTCTCTAAAAAATTTTTTAAACAGTAAAAAATCCTCAGTGGCTATAGTTACACACTGTTTTTCAGTTTAGAAAGTGGTTTCTTCACACTTTATTTCATTTGATTCCCCAACAGGGTTTGGAGAGAAACCTTTAAAGTAGCCATTATTATGCACTCAGGCAGGGCTTAGCGATTATGGGCCTCACGGAGGAACCCCGACTCTGAGGAGCTAAGGGGCTGCCAATCCCCCCGCCCCCCAGCGGAGGAGCAGGACTCAGGCAGGGGCCCCCCGTCTCCACGCCTGGTCTCCAATGTCAAAAGCAGAGCTTCTTGGTTCAGGCTGATGTTTGCTTTTCCATTTCATTCCACTCCCCACCGGTACCCACGACTCAGAGGGCTCCAGCCGGGGCTCAGACAAGACCAGGATAGAAATAATCTCGTTGCAAAAAGCGTTGAGAAAGATGGGAAAAACCCACCCCAATCCAAGTTCCCCCCGCCTTGAACCGCTGAGTCCAACTCCCCCTGTCCTTCTATAGGAGGGGGTCATAATGACCGTGGGGAAACGGAACAGAGGAAAGAAAGCTCCGATTCCATGTAAAACCACGCAGGTGAGCCGTGGCGGGGCGGCAGCAGGACCACCGGGCTCAGGGGAGAAGCCAGCGAGCTGGCAGCAGCCGTGCTCCAGCCCTCCGCTCGGGCCTTGCCATCCAGTGTCTCCACCAGAGGAGACGCCTGCTCCCATCTTGGGACGGTCACACGGGCAGGAAGCGCGGTGGCAGGAGGACTGTGAAGTCCACGATTCCCGGCCTCATCGTCACCGAGCTGGAGGCGGTGGGACGGAGGAAGAACAATGAGACCAGCTTCTGGGTTAGGGGTCATGTGCAGCTGGAACCTGGGACAGAGCTCCGACTCGGGCTCTCTCTACGGCTGCCACCATGGGAGGAGGGTCTGGGGACCCCTCCCCGGAGACAGGACCCTGAATGTCATCCCACCCACACGCTCTCCTGGACCACTTTCAGGTAAGAAGGGATCGACGGTCATCCCTTCGTCCCTGAATTTAAATAAACCGTGGCCATTTCCTGAGTGCCTCTGCAAAGCTAAGTGCCAGGACACCAAGATGGAGATGACTTTGTCTGTGACCTTGAGGGGCAGACTGGAGACATAGAACAGACTGTTCTAGAGGCAGCTGTGCTGTGCTGTGCTGTGCTGGGCTGTGCTGGGCTGGGGTGACTGATTCTGTCAGGGATGGGAGGGGACGCACAGGCCCTGGAAGGTGTCACAAAAGAGATGCTATTTGCACTGGGTCTTCAAGGCTGAGCTCACCAGGTGGGGAAGTGGGTGCATGCTCCACAGAGGGCACAGGCCATGCATCGGTGAGCAGCCTATCTGCAGGGCGGGGCCAGCTGTGAGTGACAGGAGCTGTCCTGCAAGCAGGCAGGCGCCCATCTGCAAGGCCCCGAGAGATGAGCAACATGGGCATCTGGAGTTTCGCTTGAAGGCAGCCGCTGCCGGGAGCCAGGAAATGACCGCCCCCCCTGCCAAGGGTCGTGTCCGACACCTGATGGACAGACATAGGGACGTGGGAAGGAGATGAAGTTAAGGGCAGCGCTGGGAAGGATGGGCACTAAATCAACCTCTCCCCACCCACCAGGGCAGAGGGCGGCACCAGGACGGAGGTTGTCACTGAGCCTTCTTGGGAACAGATGTGTCCCCCGAGGCCTCAGGCCCTCAGCAGCATATGTGTGAACAGCCGCAGCAGCCAGGACTGAATGGCTTCTTACTGCTGGGAAAGTACCACCCCGGAGGCACCATGCGGAGCTGGGAGGCTTTCAGATGGAGCAGAAAGGCTGGCTGGCGGCCGCCTCCAGGAGGGCTCTTAGGGGTCATCTGAAGGGGTGCAGAGCCATTCTCTCCCGGACCAGCCTATGGAGGAGGCGGAAATGTCCTCAGAGGCTCATTCCTCTGACATTAGGGTTTCCTTCCCAAGCGCCAAGCTGTAGAAAACAGGCTTTCCACCTGGCCCTTCTGGTTACTGTGTGCCCTCGGGCTATTACAGAATTTTCCAGGCGACCGAAAAATACGCAGGAGCACAGGAAAGACCCATTTATTCTCAGATGTTTCCCATGTACCAGTACAGGACTCGGGGGAGGCTGTTTCTCTCCAAATCCTGAGCAAGCCAACATGGAGGAAGCTCTCCCTTTATACCCTTTTGGTTTCTTTGTCTCCCAAATATGGGATGGGACTTCCGGACCTTTTGTGGGCTTTGCAAAAAGCCCCGTGTGCTGGGATGGGGGCAGTGAGACCACATCTCAAGGCCTGGCCTGGCACCAGCACTAATAACTCCATCTGGGGGTTGTGTATTGTTCATGGTTTGTGGTCTCTCTAAAATGGAGGTAGTACTTAGGTAAACAGGTCTTGCAGGTTCAGATAATTAAAGAAGGGGCAGTGACTAGACCAGTGATGGCGAACCTTTTGAGCTCGGCATGTCAGCATTTTGAAAAACCCTAACTTAACTCTGGTGCCGTGTCACATATAGAAATTTTTTGATATTTGCAACCATAGTAAAACAAAGACTTATATTTTTGATATTTATTTTATATATTTAAATGCCATTTAACAAAGAAAAATCAACCAAAAAAAATGAGTTCGCGTGTCACCTCTGACAAGCGTGTCATAGGTTCGCCATCACTGCCTTAGACAGTGGTTCTCAACTTTAGTTTTATTCATTTGAAACGGGCCGGATCCGGCCTGCGGGCCGTAGTTTGCCCACGGCTGCTATAGGCTAACAAGCATGTGCATTAGGTTACTGGCACAGATTCAGATGCTAGCCCCCTGGGAAAATGTCTCATTTTCCCCATCAAGGCAAGCCCCTCTATAGGCTAATAAGCATGTGCATTAGGTTCTGGCACAGATTCAGATGCTAGCCCCGGGGAAAATGTCTCATTTTCCCCATCAAGGCAAGCCCCTCCCCCTCTCTGAGCCTCATTTCTGTAAGGAATTTGCCACTTTCCTTAATAATGATACAACCTCCATCCTCAAGGTTGGCTGCAGAGGGACACTTCGGGTCAGGGGGGCGAGGGGGGGGTAGTTCTCCACAGTTCACCTGGGGATGGCTCCCTGATCTGTTTTGTCTGTAATAGAGATGCATGTGCATGTCTGCATCCAAAGAGAGCTTGTTCTACCCCCGAGGGAAAGGGGACTCCCTCCACCCGGGAGGCCAGCCGTGGGCACCCCTGGTGGGGCCGGAGCTACAGACTTCGTCTGGGACTCCGCAGACGCTGAGAGGCCTGAGATGGCGCTGGTATTCGCGGCTAGATGAGGAGTGAGAGACCAGCAGGAACCGCGCTGCCTGCTGGTGAGGATGGAGCTGGCCTGCAGAGAGGGGCGGGCGCTGAGGGCAAGCGCCCCGATGGAGGCAGGAGAGGGGCCTTCCCTGCCTGTGGTTATGGCCGGAGGTCCCCCTGGATCCTGGCGACAAGCTCTCCTTATTTCAACTGCCGCCAGAGAGGTTTGCAAACACCAACCCCAGATCCAACCACCCAGCCAAGCCTCTGTCCTGGGCTCCGCACCCTCAGCACCCAGTGTGCGCCTACAGCCACCTTCCAGGGCACCCGCCACCCCGCCTCCCGCACGCTGCACCGGGGTCCCGCCCAAACCCGCAGCCCTTTGAAATCAGGACACTGGCCCCGAGGGTCCATTCAACTCAGTCTTCCCTGCAGGTCCGCTTGTCACCATCGGCCTGCGGCTGCTTCTCACCCTGACTCACACCCTGCATCCCGCCCCTCAAGTTTCCTCCAAGCTCCTGTCTGACCCCTGACCCGGGCCCGCACCTGCCCGAGATCCCTGTCGTGTCCGTGGAGAGGCTTGAGCTGCACGAGGAGCATTTCTGAGAAATGGAAGGAGCAGAGACACAAAGACAAGGCAAAAGCGTTTGAAAGGCCCACGCTGTTCAGTACACGTCTCTGGGTGGGTCTGTGGCCTGGGGCTGTGAGCACAGCTGCTCCCCCATCACCACCCCCACCACCCCCAGTCCTTTACTGGTCCCTTGGGGCTGCGGGGTAATGAGGAGACCCGCCTCGCTCCAGAATGCGTGAGGTTTATTGTCCTTCTGCGGCTCCGTGGGTGAGAACAGGCGTCAGGGTGTCTCAGGGGGCACATTGCGGCTAAGGCTTATGTAAGTTGGGAAATAAAAGTTTTCACCCAATGTGACATTCACAACCCCGCAAAGCCCGGGGAACAGGGAGGGGAGGGCACTCAGGCCGAGGGGCCGGCATGGGAGGGAGGGGGACGCTGTGAGAAGTGTGGGGGGCTCCAGCTGCCTTGGGTTTTCCAGGCAGGAAACGGAGAGAAGGCTGGGGAATGGGCAGAGGGCAGCTGACTTGAGGGAGAGGGAGAGGGAGGGGCAGGGAGGGAGAGGAAAGGAGGAAGGGAGGGAGAGGGAGCCTTATTTATTCTGAAAGCTCTGGGGAGCTGCCAAAGGTGAGAGGCTGGTGCAGTCAGATTCATTTGCACTTAAAGTGGATCCTACGGAGGGTGGGGGAGGGGGAGGCTGGGTCCAGGGGAGGGGTGAGGAGGCGAGTCCGCACGTTGGGTGGTCAGTGGTCTGGGTGCAGAGGAAGGTTAGGAGGCCAGGCTCCAGGGCTGCCTTTTGGCTCAGGGCCTGGTCCCAGAGAGCCGAGCAGGTCCCAGAGCCCAGGTGCTGCAGCCTCAGGCGGCGAGAGGCAGTGACATGGGGGCAGCAGGAGGCTGGGGAGGGGGGTGGGGACGGCCCAGGCAGGCCATCACCTTCGGAGCCCGAGGGAGGAGAGGCCCCATGGTGGCTGAACCTGGTCACTAATTGAAGAGCAGCAGAACCTTCTCTAATGATCTCTAGTGCAGTCCCCAGAGGCCGTGCTCTGAAGGCAGGGGGCCACTTGGCAGCTCCAGGCAACAGCAATTCTATTAACACGTTACAGTCGCAGCTGAGAACCGATCTCCGTTCCGGGAGACAGGAGGTAAAGGGCCCTCACCATTTTATGCAGCTGGTGTCCAGCGAAGCTGCAGGTGGAGCTACCTGGGCTGCTTCTGTACCTTGTTTATGAGACGCTTCAAGACGTTTCTCCAGAAAAAGGGGGCATCTGAGCTGAGAAATGACTCCTTGTTTGACAGGCTCCAACTGCACAGGACCCACACGGAGACGCTCACGCCTCCAATTAAAATCGGGGCAAGTCTGAGCCCCGGACGCCTGGGCCGGCCGTCCACGCCCAGCAGGCAGAGCTGGCATCCCCCAGCCCATCAGGGGCCCGTGGGCCAGGGAGCCCCAAGCCGCCAGCCTCTCTCCCCAGGCTGCCAGGTGGGTGTGGAAGGGCAGGAGGACAAGGGGCGCTGAGTGAGAGCCGGGCCTGGCCGTCGCTGGCTCCCTCAGAACCTCAGGGTTACTGAAGGCAGGAAGATGCTTGCCGTCCAGCAGGGAGGACGCTGAGGTCCAGAGAGAGGTCATGGGCCCCACACTGGCCTCAGCCTCGAGGCCCAGGCAGCTGTCCACCCAGTACCTCCTCTCCTTCCCAGAGGCTGTAGGGCCAGGGGCCTGGTCTTTGATGGGGGGCGGGGGGGGGTGTTGATGGAGGCTCTGAAGGCCACCCCACCCTGGGCAGGGCCTCTTTGGGCTGGAGCCTGCATAATTGGGGACCTCTGTGAAAGTCAGATGGAAGCTTCAGTGCCGTTTCCAAGCTCCAGACAATGTAATCGGGGCAGACTCCATCCTCTTCACTACAGGCGTGGGTCCTAGCCCATCTCTCAGGCCAGGAGAATCTTGTTCAGATGCTTCGGGCTTGCATGAGAAGGACGTCCCTGCTTTATAGTCCTGTGGCCTCAGCAGGTCCCGGGCACTCGGCCCAGGCCGGTCCTCGGAGGGGAGAGCACGTAGCGCGGGCCAGGCTGGACATGTAGCTGCCTGGGCCCTGCGGTGCCAGGCCTGCCTCCTCCTTCTGGGAGCCGCTGGGAGCGATGAAGCAATAAAGCAGAGCCAGACATGGCCCTCGGGCGGGCGAGGCGGGCGAGGCGGAAATCGGGGTTTGAACCGTATCTGCACTTGACAGCCGGGGACCTCAGGTGGGCAGCATGCTGCTCCTCCCCTGCTCCCGCCTCTCGTTTGCAAAGTGGGGAGAACCAGTTTCTGCCTCTCCAGGCTCCAGGGAAGCCGTGCAGGCGCTGGGCAGGGTGGAGGGGCCCCCTGGCACCCACAGCCTGTGCCCCCTTGGTCTGGGCCCTGAGTCAGAGCGTGAGTCATGCTGCTTCTTGCCACCAGGGAGCCACCTGGGCCGCCGCCGTCCAATTACTCAGCGCTCGGCCCTGCATGCCACCTGGGGACCCACGTTACTGTGGAGGGACGCTCAAACTGCCCGCTCAGGATCGGGGTGCGTGCGTTGGGGTGCAGCAGTTCCCCGCGGCCCTGGAGATGCTCTCGAGAGCACCCCGGTGGCGAGGTCGGTCTTCCTGAGCTTTCCTCCCAGGGACCCGCAACAGAAAGCTGGGCTCTGGGATTAACCCGCTTGGTGTTCGAATCCCCGCGCTGCTATGCACCCGCTGTGTGACCTGGGCCCCCCACAGTGGGTGCTGGTGCCTGGACCCCTCCCCCCCAGGAAAAGGACAGACACCAAGAACCAACGCCTGCCCCCGAGGACAGCAGAGGCCCGAGCTCTGCCGCTCTCCCTCTTTGGGACCCCACCCTTCCTGGGTGCTCCTGGCCTCGGGCAGCCCACAGAGGCCCGGGCTGTCACTCCCGCGAGTTCAGGGAGGACGCAGGCGGTCTGGCCGCCCAGGGATTGGGGGGCCCAGGAGAGGAGGGCCATGGCAATCGTGGCTTCAGAGAAATGGTCTCCGGCTGATGCGGATTAACCTCGCAGGCCCGGGCTCTCCCAGGTGCGCCTCCCACACCTGTGCATCCAGAGCCCATGATTCAAGGCAGCAGGCCCTCCTCTTCCCGCCAGAGCCGGCTTCCAACCACCACAGATTTCCCAGCCAGGACGTCTCTCCTGACACTCGGCTCAGTTTCAACCCATTGCTCCTCGTTACTCCCCTGAACTGCTCTGGATAAAACTTCACCTCCTCCACGCCCGGCCTCAGAGGTTTGCGAGGAGACTCATTTCCTGGCTCAGGGACAGGCCATCAGTCTTCTTAATCCGTCCTCACAAACCAGCCACCCGGGACTCCCGCGCGCCCCACTGCCCCCTCCGGCCCTGGGTGCTCTGGGCACTTCTCAGGGGCCGCACAGGCCTGCGGCATCGCCCTCCCTCCCCCTTGCGGGTGGGAGGGGTCACAGGGCTCTGCAGGAGCCTCGCAGGCAGCCTGGCAGCTGCCTCTCCTGTCAGCAGGGCCTTCTCCTGGAACGAAGCGTCTTAAGCTTGTCGGGCTCAATTGTCCATGGCGTCCCACTTAATCCTGCCGCCAGAAAACGGACAGCTTCAGGGGAGAGGAGGAGCGAGGAGGATTTTTTGGGACCCTAAACCAATCCTTAAGGGACATGGCCTTCGGGGTGGAGGGTTTGGAGGAGGAAGGGCAGCTAGAAGAAGCACCCTGGGGCCTGTGACCTCATTTTTTAGAAAAAGTCCCCGGGCTGTAGCCCCTGGGGAGCCCTGTTTGTCCCAAGCAAAGGGCCGTAGGATGGGCCTCGTCCAGCACCAGGCCTGATGCACAGGGTCACCCAAGAAGGCCTGCTAAGAGTTGGAGGAGATAATGCTGGCTCTGGTGAAGAGAAAGTGTGTGTGTGTGTGCATGCATGCATGTGTGTGCATGCATGTGTGTTCGTGTGTGTATGCATATGTGTGTGTGCATGCATGCGTGTGTGTGTGTGAGTGTGTGTGATTTCTGGCAGGGCAGGGCCCAGAGGTATCTCTGACTTCCACCCCCACCCAAAGACCTACTGGCTGCAGTATATACCCTTGAAGGCTTAGAAAGTCAGTCATTCAAAATTGATTTACCACCTGCTCCGCTCTGAGCAGGTAGCGGTGAAAAGGCGGAGACAATGATGAAAACGCAGTCCCTGCGTGATGAGGTGTGCCTGCTGGAAGGCTTCCTGGAGGAGCTGCCAGCCCTGCCACGGACGGAGAGACGTGGGATCATTAGGCTAACACGATGGTTCTCCGAGGTGCTCTGGGGCCAGCGGCGCTTGGGGACTTGGAAATGCAGACTCTCCAGCTGCAGCTGCGTGGACTCGGGGTGGGGCTCAGCGCCCTTCAGATGTGTGTGCATGCATGTGTGTGTGACCGGCCCCGAGGAACCAACATGCTGGGAATTCTCTCCTTTGGCCGAGTCTGGGCTCTCCAGGCTCCCGTCCAGGCGTTCAACCGTCCTTCAGGTGGACAGTGCGCACTTGGGCACAGGCAAAGCAGAAAACAGTTTTTCAAAGAATTTCATATTCCGTGTTTTTCCCAAAAGCATCAAAATAGGCATCATGGAAAATACCAGAACCAAGGTTATGAACATGTTATCGTTTCAGCCCCCAACGAGACGGTATTAGAATTGCTCTGTAACGTCAGCGTACGTCTAGGCTTCCCCGCACCCCGGGCCCGTCTTGGCCCTCCTGCTCTTGCCTCCGGGGCTCCTTCCTTCAGGAATCACCTCCCTTTACTAGTAGGAGCGGCTCCGTGAGGGGCACTGACACCGGCATGGTCCTGGCTTTGTCTGAGACGTCTCCATCTTGTTCTTGAGAAACATTTTTACTCGGTATCGATTCCAGGTGGACAGGTCATGTATCTGTTACTATTTGATGATATTGCGTCCCGGCTCCTGGCCTCGGTTACGCTGAACGGAGTTTGCCTTCCAGCGACTTGCCATTCCCGGGAGGGTCCGTCTGTCTCTTCCTCCGGCTTCTTGTGAAATCTCCTCTGTGGCACTGAGATGGGTCCACGTGGGGGTGGTTTTCTTTATCCCTTGCTAAGATTCAATTGTGTGCCCTGATCTGAAATTCATGACCTTTATAAATTCTGGAAAAGCCTCAGCCATCGCCTCCTTGAATAATGACTCTGGCCCGTTCTCTATTCTCCCGCTGGAACTCCAAATAGATGTGCATTTTTCTCCTCACGCCCACCTTCTCCTCGTTTCACCCCCGTTTCATATCTTCTTCCCCGGCCCTGCATTGTGCATCCTGCTAATCGCTTCCGCCGCATCTTCTGGTTCCGGGATTCCCTCCTGAACTGTCTGTGTCTGCGGCTCGACCTACCCAGTGACTTTCACGTTTTAGTTATTACAGTTTCCACTTCCAGAGGCCCTACTTGCTTCTTTTCCATCTCTCTCTGGTATCGTCTTTGTTTCCTCATCCATGTTCTCAGTTCTTCTCTCTTTAGAAACATCTTTACCTCGTTTTTATTCTAGTGCTGCCCATGCAAACATCTGAAATCGTTGGGGCTGGTTTTGCGGGGGCGGTCGGCCGACTGACTCGCATGGCTGCTCCCTCCTGTGCTTTGCCGTTGGAGCCTGTGGGCCTGCTGGTCTTCGGAGCGACCCTGACCCGGGTGGGCTCCGGCCACGTGTCCCAGTGCGCCAGCCCGACATCCCTTCAGGTTAATTTCTTGGCTTGGGGTTTTCTGGACCCCACATCTGGACCTCGGCTTACAAGTGTGGGCCTCAGCACGAGCGAAGGGCAGCGTAAGCAAACGCTCCCGTGAAGGGGGCTCCCATCCCGGCACTGCCGTGGCCGGGGCACAGGGTGCCTCGCTCTCTCTTCGCTGGAGCGCTGGGGTTTATAAGCCACCCTTACACTCGGTACCACTTTGAAGGTCCCAGCTCCCATGGAGGCCTCACTTCCTACGCCCAGTCTTGTATGAGCTCAAGGTAAAATGACGTCTTCGTTCCTGCATCGTGTTAAAACCCCAGGTTCCAGGTTCCCGTGATGGGCAGCTCCCTCGGGGCAGCCGTGGTCAGCATGTGCTTCCTGGTCTGGTGTCCCTAGTTTCTCGGGAATTTCCCGTGGTTCCCTGCCAACTTAGCTGGTCATGGAATGAAGACGTTTGTGGTAACTGATCCTACATGTTTAAGTGTTTTGTAGCAGGAGTGTCTCCTCCGTTACCCCTGCTGCCCCCAGAAGATCTGACTGCAGCAGAATAGCTTTTGCTGGTCCCCAAACAGTTCTCCTTCCTTTGGGGTTCACAGCTAGATCACACCCCCAGCCCCACTCCCCACCACACACAGCCAAGATTGCTCACATGACTGCGTTCTGTCCGGTGGGACCTGTTTGAGGTCAGGCCATTGAAACCTCCCCCACGATCCACAGGATGAAGATGGAGGAGCCACTGGATGGATGCACCCGGATCCCTCATCGCTGCTGGGAGGAGAACTACCTTCGGCTTCAGACTTTCCACGAGCAGGACAAAGGCCGCTGGGGTGTGGGGGTTCCCTGCTGTGGCAGCCAGCGCTGTTTGAGAGTACACCGGCCCCCATGCTGCCGGAATCAGTCCCGCATATAGTTGTTGCGCCGTTTGGTGTTACACACAGGATCTCCGCAGGGCTCCTGGCTCTCAGGAGGTGGGACCACGGTCCCAGAGCCCAGGGGCTCGCTGGCGTGGCAAATGGGATGATGGTCCAAGAAAGATCCTTCTCCCCTTCCCCGCCTGGTCAGCACCCTGGGCCGGCCACCGAGTCCCCAGACCACTCAGACGTGGCCCTGCTCTCAAGGAGCTCCTGGGGATCGAGGGCACAGGCACAGACACAGGTGACCCCCGGGCGAGGAGGTGATGGCTGCGGTGGGGTTCGCGGCAGGGGCAATGGCCCGTTGAGGCTGAGGTTCAGGGCCGCACGGGAGACGGAGAACCAGGGTGGCCTTGCCCCAGCCGAGCAGGTGGGATTCGGGGGCAGCAGCCGGAGGGGCCCAGCACGTGGCCCAGAGCTGGCGCAGGGCACAGAGCATCACGTCAGCCCACGGCGTGCCTGCCACACTCCCCGTTTCCCGCGGCCTGGACCGGCCCCTGACCGTGAGGGGGGCCTATTTTGGTCACTGCACTGACTCCTCCTTTGCACCTCCCTCCCCTGGTCACCCCGTTTTAGAGCAGAGCCTCTGGGTTTTTAGGGGTCAAGAGCGTTGGGAAGGCTGTGATGCAGGTTCGCCCACTCCCTCAGAAGCCCACAGACTTCCAGGCAGAGTAGCTTATGTCACCATGTTCTCCTTGGACGGGAGGAGCCAGCCAGGAAGAGGACAGGCCTTGCAGTCGCTGGTCAGGGCTGGAGTCACGTCACCTCTCGGAGCCCCAGCCCCTGGTCCACGGAGTGGGAATGACAGGGTCCACGTCACCGGCTGGTGCGAGGGTGGAGGGAGAGCAGCCCAGGGCACTGCAAGGCTCACCGCGCACTGCGGGCGTGGTGCGGTGGTTACAGCGGCAGCCCATGTGTCGAAGGGTTAGGGTTCGATTCCCTGTCAAAGAGCACACCTGGGCTGCAGGTTCCTTCCTGGGTCCCAGTCAGGCATGTGAGGGAGGCAACCAATCAATGTGTCTCTCTCCCTCTCTCCCTCCCTCCCTTCCACTCTCTCTAAGAATCAATGGGAAAATATATCCTCGGGTGAGGATTAACCCCCCAAAAAAGTACTCCCCCAGCACCCGTCCCTCTTCCCAGCTCCGTATCCCCACCTCCTACTCCCCTCCCCACATCTGCCCTCACCTGCAGAAGCCTGGGGGGGGCGGGGGCACAGGACCTGTAACAACTAGCATTTTCCCAGGGGGTGAGGGACGTTAGGGCAGTGGTCAGAGAAGGTGACCAAGTGGTGGGCAGGGTGTCGGGTGGGGGCAGCACGGGCTCCTGGACCATGCTCTCCACCGTCCTCTCTTCCTGCTCCTCACGGGCAGAAAACTGGGCTTCAAAGGCATGATTCCAGGCGCTGGTGCTCTCACTCAGGGAAGCCTGGCCTGTGTCCCATCGACACTGCCAGGAGCAGGGCTCGAGGCCTAAACTGAGTGGCCTCTTTCCTGGTGAAGAGAAGGACTGGGCGAGGCCCTGGGGACCTGGGGCTGTGATGTGTAGTCCCTCTATGCCAGTCACTGCCGATGGGGGACCCGGCCACGTGGGAGTGAGGTCCCAGAAACCCCCGGCCAGGCGTCGGAGCAGCAGGCCTGGAAGAGAGGAGGCCAGCCTCTAAGGAAGGACAGGCCCGCAGCGACGGTGCCTCCGTGCTGTGGGGTCACCCCACCTACTGCACCTGCTCTGGGGGCGGGGGGCGGGGGGGAGCAGGGCCGCCTAAGGCTCCACAGCCTCCCCCTGCTACAATAGCGGAGCCTGCACAGACACAGCCCTGGAGAAGGCAGCCACTGTCCCTGATTTCACCCACGCGGCCGGTTGCATCTCTGCTTCAGAGATTGGGAAACTGAGGCACAGAGGGGAACGACACCCCCAGGCCGACACAGCTCACCCCTTCTGAGCACTCGTACCCGGGGGAATCCCAACTTTGCAGCTTTCTTGATGCATGACATGGATGGATCGACTCACGTATGCATCAGTTTCCCACCTTGAAATTAGGAACCAGCATCGCGCCCTGGTGTGCTGGCCGTAAGGATGAAATGAGGTAACACATGTGTGAGAGCCTCATCAGATGCTTAGCCCGTAATAAACCTTGATTGCAATTATTATCAGACCACAGTGCCATTATTCTAATCTCCTCCCATTAAGCACTCTGTGAGTATTTGCAAAGTAAGTAATTCTTCCAACATTTCATTATGAAAATTTCAAACACACGGTGAAGTTGAATTTGTAGTGACTACCCATATACTGTAATGGCAGACTTCTACCATTTACATTTCATAGCACTTGCTTTATCAATATCCACCCATCAACCCACCTTATTTTTTGACATCAGTCCAATTTCTCCCTAAACAATTTAGTGTTTACTGTTTTGCATATAAAATTTACATATAATGAAATGCACAAATCTTGAAAGTCAGCTGTTGAATTTTGACAAATGCTTGTGCCTGTGTAACACAAGCCCCTATCACAATAAAGGACGTTGCCTTCCTTCCAGAACGTTCCCTCGGGCCTCTTTCTCTCAGTCCTGCCCCTGCTCCCAGGAGGCAAGCACCCTTCTGATTGTTTCCCATCATGCACTCTTCTCACTAACCTTGCCTGTTGTAGAATTTTACCTATGACAGGACATGATTTCATAACACGGTACAGTTTGTACTTGTATCAGTTATCTATGGCTGTGTAACAAGTCACCCCAAAATTAGGCAACTTAAAACAACAACTCTTACGATTTCACGGTTTCTGTGGGTTGGGAACCAGTCATGGCTTAACTGAATCCTCTGGCTTGAGGGGTCCCAACTCTGCAATTGACGTGTTGGCTGGGGCCACATCTCGTCTCCAGGCTCGGCCGAGGGAGACCTGCTAGTGTTGGCGGCATCAGTTGCCCTGGGTTGTGGCACTGAGGGCCTCCCCGGGGCAGGAGACATGTTCAGTTCCTTGTCATGAGGGCGTCTCCATGTGCATGGCAGGCGGTTTCCAACAGAGCAAGCGAGTGAGAGGAGTTGGGGTGGCCAGGTGAACGGGCAGAGCGTGTGCCCGCCTGTGCGTCTGATGGCCTGGGCACGCCACCTCCCCTCATAGGCTTGCCAGATGCAGCAAATAAAAGTGTGAATTTCAGACGAACCAGGGGTAACTTTTTAGTGCAGGTCCCAAACATTGCATGTGACATACTTACACTGAAAAATGTGCTTGTGGTTGATCTGAAATGCACATTTAACTGCGTGTCCTATTTTATCTGGCAACTCTACTCTGAGGAGTCGCAAGGCCTTTGCATGGCTGTCTCCCTCTTGTCCTTTGGGCCCCAGCTCAAATGACCCCTCCCCCGTGAGGTCTTCCCTGAGAAGGACCCTGTGAAAGGACCTCCCCCTCTTCCCCTGAGTCACTCCCCACATCACCTGCTCCATTGCCTTCCGGGGACTCCCAGGCTCTGATGTGTCTGTTTGCTGTTTCTTACCTGTCTCCTGCTCTGAAATACAGGTTCATGAGCTCAGGGACCTGTTGCTGCTGTAACCTTAGCACCTAGCATAGGCCTAGCACATAGTAGGTGCTCAACAAATGTTTATTGAAAAATGAAAGGGATGCCTCCCTGGGGAGCGCGAGAAGATGTGGGGGCGCTGAGCACTTGCTGGTTCTGCCTACCCCACCTGCTCCCACCAGTGACTTGCCCATCTCCTGTGAGGTTCAGGGGCAGAGCTGAGCCCAGCCCCTCCCCACAGGACCAACCAGCCTCTGGTCCACAGATTCCCACGATAGCCCAGTTACCATGGCAACAGCAACCCGAGTTCACGGTGCTGGGAACAGGAGGACGCCTCTCTCCTGGAATGCCACCCCTGAGTCAGAATCTAATTTTCATCACAGCCATAAAAGTAGTTCTGCATAATCGTACATATATTAATACCGAACACGCCAGTGTTTATTTGGTTAAAATTCATGAATTCAGGTCTAAATAAAAAGTGCTGGTGGCTGAAGTTTTTCATTTCCTTTAAATGTTCCTGGGTGCTTTTTTAAAGTCAGTCACTCCCGTTGGCAGCAACTTGCTTTTAATCCCATTGTTAACGGGTGAGGGAGGCCAAACAAAACAGGTTGCACCCAGGGGCGGTGACTGCAGCGGGAGAGCTGGGCGCTCACTCCCCACCCCCCCTGGAGGGGCGGTGTGGACACCAGTCACCCCAGCACCTCCTTCCTGTGTGCCCTGCGAGCACAGTGCCACCTCTCTGGGCCTCAGTTTCCTCACATAGATAAATGGGGGAGAGGCGTCATTGGTCTTGAAAATCCCTTTGGCTTCCAAAACACAGACCCATCGCTGACTTTTGCTGAGGCTCAGCCCTACAGTAGGCCCTGGGCTTGGAGGAGGGACCATGGTGGCTGCCCTTGGGCTCTGGGACTCAGTCAGGAGACAGACAAAGCCATGGGAATCTGGGAAGGCTGCCCGGAGGAAGTGACATTTAAGCTGAGACCTGAAGGGACAATTAAACATTAGCCAGAGGAAAGGGGGAAAGGAAGGAAGGGAGCAGGGGAGGCTAGAGTGGGCCTGGTTTGTAGGACACTAGGGCCAGTTTCGGGCCTTTGGGGCCAAGGAGGTATTTAAAAAGGGTTGGGAACAGAGAGAGTGAAACCGTTGCCCAGACACAGTGAAGAGGCTGCCATTGCAAGGCCTGGGCCCCCGAGTTCAGGCCGGGCCATCAGAATACGGCTGATTCCATGGGCTTTGCCTGACTGTCAGGAGAGAAGCCCTCCTTCACTTGGGGGCTGGTGGACAGGCCTGAAGCCGGGGCTGCTGGTGGCCACAGGAGAGGAGGGAAGCAAGCATAGACGGAAGGAGAGCCAAGAGGCGGGAAAGACTGTGTCCTAAGTGACAGCTGGAGCCCTTGATCCAACTGTACCTGAAGCCAGACCACCTCAGGGCTCTTTACCAAGTCATGTCCTTCTTGTTTTTCTTTCTTCCCTCCCTTCCTCTTCTCTCTCTGGCCCTTCCTTTTATTCTTAAGCTCCTTTGAGTTGTTTTTTTTGTTTTGTTTTGTTATTTGCAGCCGAGAGAGTCCTGATAATACCCATAATACAAATTCAGGAAATAGTGCCAAAGAGAGTAGGTTATGATTCCCGTGTGACCCATCACCCAGGTCCAGCATCTTAGCTGCAGAACCAAAGTGTGAGAGCCAGGCCCTGCCTCCTCCCCAGCCCAGCAGCCTCTGACCCATACCCCGGCCATGAGAGGTCCCTGCCATGGGCACTTGTCTAGGTCCCAGACACCCCAGGCCCCAGCCTGGGCTTGAAGGAGGACCCCACCTCTGGGAAACCCCCCAGCTCAACACCCACCTGCGGAAAGAACAGCACAGACGCAGAGGAATTCTGAAATAGGCTTCTGGGTTTTATTCGGAACAACACTGGTGGCGGCTGCCACAGGGCTCCTCTGTGCCCAGGCCATCTGGGCCAGCAGGGACCAGCGCCATCAGCAACTAGGAGGGAGGTTCATTCACACCATAGAAACTGTACAGCAACTGGGAGTGCAGTAGTCACAGCAGCAGAGCCAGGCTGAGGGCTTCCCGGAAGAGGTGGCTTCTGCCTCTTCCTCCGGCCCCAGCTCAACCCGGCTCCACCAGAAACACTGATTATTGCACAAAGACAAAGAGAGTATGTGTAGCGGCTTCTAAGACCCCAAGCCCTTACACAATGCAGCAAAGGGGACCCTGGAAACGAGGCTCCGGGGAAAGGACCTGAAGGGAAGACAGCAGACGGACTGGCACTGTGCGTACTGCGCCTTCTGGGGTGCTGCCTGGTGCAGGGGGGCGGACGACAGAAGAGGCTTTGGCTGGGGTGGACCACACCCCTGGCTGGTCGTGGGTCCATCTGTGCAGACACTAAGGTGCCTGCCAACCCCCACTCTGCAGAGCCCTGCAAACAGACAGCGTGGGGAGCTCCACACCAGCGTCCCCACTTGCCCCAGGGCCGGGCCTGTGGGGATGAGGGCAAGTTTGTGCTTTTGTGACGGACAGGCCGTAGGATCAGGAAGGGCCAAGGGGCCATCACCTAACCCTGCCCATTGCAGCTTGTCCTGGCCAATCACCGCTTCTGTGCCCCAGGCCTGGGAACAGCACTGGGCCTCCAGGAACCAGACCCGTCTCCCATGACTCCCCAGGCGAAGCTCCTCTCCTCTAGGCTCAGCTAGTCCCACCCTCGGACACGTCTGCTCTCTCATCCCTTCCCTGGTGTGTGCGCACTGCTCTGGGCCACCGTGCCTATCGAACAGGGCGACGCCTGTGCCCAGAAAGAAGCTGCTGACCAGTGTCCATGCCGTCCGTCCCCTGAGCCCAAGCCCAGTCACCCACTTACCCCAGACAGGAGCCCACTGCCCTCCTCCAGGCTCCGGCACACGGGTTCCTCCAGGAACATGCTGGCTAATGTGTGTGCTGCTCCCTCTAACTTCCACTGCTGGGACTGCCCCCCAGTGTGGCGCAGGGGGGAGGGGGGCCGCACAGAGCCAGACATGTCCTGCCCCTCGCCTGCGCCATAGTGAACCCATCAGCACAGCAAGGGAGGCAGCCCCAGGTGCTCTGCAGCAGCTTCGGACTTGTGCCCAGCCTCCCCCTCCAGGGATGGGCCGCCCAGGGGCAGGACAAGACCAAGAGGGAGAGCCTGGCGAACCCCTCACCCTGGAGGCTGTCGTCCTGCACCCTCACCGAGGCCTGCCATCCACACTTCGGGGTGAGGAGCGAGAGCTCCGGAGGTACAGGGGCAAATCCAGGTCTGACTGCCTTGCTGGCCCAGCTCCACGGCACCAACAGAGGCCTCGGCCGGGCTCTGCC
>NW_005363061.1:1545876-1547387 GCF_000412655.1 Myotis brandtii
CGGCCCTCAGGACCTGCCTCCCCACACACCCCGCACCCCCTGCTGCTCCCCTCCCAGCCACTGCCCCTGAGCGTGGCTCTCCTGACAGTCACTGAGGGGCCTCCGACCGGCTCTCCCCACCCTGCTCTCTGGCCCCAGAGGCAGCCGGAAGTGGCCTGCTCAAACCCAGTCAGACCCTGGCCTGAGGGTCCTGCCCGCCCCTCCGCACCAAGCTTCCCACCACCCACCGCCCCCCACCTCTGCTCACAGGCTGCCTGGAAAGCCCATCCCAGATACCCCCGTGCTCCCACCTCAGGCCCTCCCAGCCCCTCCACCTGACTCCCAGCGCCCCTGCTCCCGCCATAGACCCCTCTCCTGTGCAATGATCTCCCCAGTGAGTGTGGCTACCAAACAGACTATATACTCTTTACCCATTGATCTTGGCATTGATCTATGCACCTCCGAACTCATACATTAAACACAATGTAAGCCCCCAGGGCAGGGACTCCGCATTCTGATGCTGCTTCAGCCTCGAGCCCAGCACGCAGTGGGGCACGCAGTTGGGGTTGACCGCTACTGCGTGAACAAATGCCTGGAGGAGCCCTGGGCCCAGCCCTGCCTCCACCACACTGTGCCATCTGGGCAGCTCCTGCCTCTCCCTGAGCCCCGAGCCCGGGTCTGCCACCCACAGAACGGGGTCTCGGGGCTGCAGGGCCCTCTGCATGCCCGGGTGTGGCCCTGCCAATCCAATACAGGTGGCCCCCAGACCAAACCTCCCATCGCCCACCTGCCCCTCCACCTCCAGCGGGAACTCAGATGCCCCCAGGAGGGGGATCCCGGAGACAGGGAGGTGCCTTACCTGCCGGAGGAGGGTGCAGTTGACACTCGGTGACCGCAGGGATGCCCAGGAGCCCTGCAGGGCGATCTTGGGGAGGGCCCCGGCCCCGGCGCCCTTCTCCTGCCCCTTCTGGCTGGAGGACACGGCGGGGTGGAAGAACTCGGCTGGCATGGGCAGGAGCGGGCTGGAGGCCTCTGGGGAGAAGGGGCTCGAAGGTGCCGCTGGGGAGGGAGGAGAGGGAGCTGGGGAGCAGGCTCAGGCTGGCGGGCCCCTGGGGGTGGGCTGGCGGGCCGGGCTGTGAGACTATGGGCAAATCTCCCTCCCTCAGCCTCGGTGTCCCCACTGTGAGAGCAAGAGAGAACAGCGAGCCTGGGCGTGTGATTCCTGAGAGCACAGGCACCAGGCAAAGGCACAGCTTCTGCAGCCAAGTGGACTCGGCGCCAGGACCCCTGGTCCCTGCCTCTGTGAAAGGGGGACCAGCTGCTCCCGCGAGGGGTGGAGAGGAGGTTGTCAGATCAGAGGTTCCCAGCCCAGTCCCAGGAGCACAGCAGATGTTATGAGTGCCACCCCCAGGGCGGCCGGACCCCGTGGCGTGTCAGGCCCTGGGGCCCGTCTAGGACAGCAGGCAGGTGGGCACTGCATGGGCTGAGCACACAGATGCTGCTGGGTCTGCCTGGTCTGCTTCCCTGGAGGC
>NW_005363061.1:1550718-1552717 GCF_000412655.1 Myotis brandtii
TGTTTTGTTTTGTTTTTTTGTTTTGTTATTTGCAGCCGAGAGAGTCCTGATAATACCCATAATACAAATTCAGGAAATAGTGCCAAAGAGAGTAGGTTATGATTCCCGTGTGACCCATCACCCAGGTCCAGCATCTTAGCTGCAGAACCAGAGCATGAGATCCAGGCCCTGCCTCCTCCCCAGCCCAGCAGCCCCTGACCCATACCCCGGCCATGAGAGGTCCCTGCCATGGGCACTTGTCTAGGTCCCAGACACCCCAGGCCCCAGCCTGGGCTTGAAGGAGGACCCCACCTCTGGGAAACCCCCCAGCTCAACACCCACCTGCGGAAAGAACAGCACAGACGCAGAGGAATTCTGAAATAGGCTTCTGGGTTTTATTCGGAACAACACTGGTGGCGGCTGCCACAGGGCTCCTCTGTGCCCAGGCCATCTGGGCCAGCAGGGACCAGCGCCATCAGCAACTAGGAGGGAGGTTCATTCACACCATAGAAACTGTACAGCGACTGGGAGTGCAGTAGTCACAGCAGCAGAGCCAGGCTGAGGGCTTCCCGGAAGAGGTGGCTTCTGCCTCTTCCTCCGGCCCCAGCTCAACCCGGCTCCACCAGAAACACTGATTATTGCACAAAGACAAAGAGAGTATGTGTAGCGGCTTCTAAGACCCCAAGCCCTTACACAATGCAGCAAAGGGGACCCTGGAAACGAGGCTCCGGGGAAAGGACCTGAAGGGAAGACGGCAGACAGACTGGCACTGTGCGTACTGCGCCTTCTGGGGTGCTGCCTGGTGCAGGGGGGCGGACGACAGAAGAGGCTTTGGCTGGGGTGGACCACACCCCTGGCTGGTCGTGGGTCCATCTGTGCAGACACTAAGGTGCCTGCCAACCCCCACTCTGCAGAGCCCTGCAAACAGACAGCGTGGAGAGCTCCACACCAGCGTCCCCACTCGCCCCAGGGCCGGGCCTGTGGGGATGAGGGCTAGTTTGTGCTTTTGTGACGGACAGGCCGTAGGATCAGGAAGGGCCAAGGGGCCATCACCTAACCCTGCCCATTGCAGCTTGCCCTGGCCAATCACCGCTTCTGTGCCCCAGGCCTGGGAACAGCACTGGGCCTCCAGGAACCAGACCCGTCTCCCATGACTCCCCAGGCGAAGCTCCTCTCCTCTAGGCTCAGCTAGTCCCACCCTCGGAGACGTCTGCTCTCTCATCACTTCCCTGGTGTGTGTGCACTGCTCTGGACCACCGTGCCTATCGAACAGGGCGACGCCTGTGCCCAGAAAGAAGCTGCTGGCCAGTGTCCATGCCGTCCGTCCCCTGAGCCCAAGCCCAGTCACCCACTTACCCCAGACAGGAGCCCACTGCCCTCCTCCAGGCTCCGGCACACGGGTTCCTCCAGGAACATGCTGGCTAATGTGTGTGCTGCTCCCTCTAACTTCCACTGCTGGGACTGCCCCCCAGTGTGGCGCAGGGGGGAGGGGGGCCGCACAGAGCCAGACATGTCCTGCCCCTCGCCTGCGCCATAGTGAACCCATCAGCACAGCAAGGGAGGCGGCCCCAGGTGCTCTGCAGCAGCTTCGGACTTGTGCCCGGCCTCCCCCTCCAGGGATGGGCCGCCCAGGGGCAGGACAAGACCAAGAGGGAGAGCCCGGCAAACCCCTCACCCTGGAGGCTGTCGTCCTGCACCCTCACCGAGGCCTGCCATCCACACTTCGGGGTGAGGAGCGAGAGCTCCGGAGGTACAGGGGCAAATCCAGGTCTGACTGCCTTGCTGGCCCAGCTCCACGGCACCAACAGAGGCCTCGGCCGGGCTCTGCCTTCCCTTCCCACCCTCTTTGGACTCAGACCAATTTTTCACATTCCAGGTACTCAGGTGCTGGCCCCCGGGGGTGCCCAGCCTCTTGGCTGCCAGGGCCCTGAGGGATTCTGAGTTGGCCGCTCTGCCTCTCCAGGCCTCAGTCTCCTCACCTGTAAAGTGGGCCTGCCGCTCCCCCCCCCCCCCCCCCCCC
>NW_005363061.1:1552759-1554203 GCF_000412655.1 Myotis brandtii
AGGCCACTAAGCTTACGTCACTCATTACCTCCTTCCTTTGCTGCAGAGCCCCGGCCCCAAGGGTCCCTGTGCCAGCCTGGGAGACACCCAGAGCCTGTCCAAGCAGCGACCCCCACCAGCACCACCTGCCAGCCCGGCCTGAAGCCGCGTTCTTTGAGGTCAGGGTTTGGGAACAAGGACCGGCCCCCTAGGCAGGGCCCAGCCAAACCATCTGAGATTTCAGAGGGAAAAGGCCTGGTTATTGCTAAGTGCAGCGTGTCCCACCCCCGACGGCTACCACCTTCCCAGTCTTCTTTAAACTGACCTGTCTACTCACTTTTAAGAGCTTAGCCCTGACCTAAGCAAGATGTCTGTGAAGTCAAGGGCTCAGTTACTGCCTCCTTCCTAAGGAATACTGAAATAAGTGCACAACTATTCAAAGAAAAATGCCGTCTGCAAACCGTGTGAGCAGCACTGCTGTATGAAATCCGCTCTGCAGCTTTGGGAAGGTGGGAAAATGAGACGGGTGTGTGTGTGGGGCGGGGGGGGTTGGCTCCAGGTGACAGGGTGTGAAGGGGGGTGTCCCAGGGCCCAGGCAGGTGCCCACACCTGCTCCCACCGGGAGGGGAAAAGCCACGGCCAGCACAGGCCAGGGGCAGCCTTGACCTTGCCAGCATCTCAGGGGCTGTCCTGTCTCCTGCTGCCTCCGCTCCTGCCCTCGGCCTCCCGGGGGCAAGGCCATAGCAGACCCCCACCCCGGGAAGTGCCCACTGGGGCAGGGGCCTCACCCGGGTCAGAGCCCCCTGCCAGCCTCGGAGTTGCTCGCCACCCCCACCCCAGCCCTAAGAAAATACAACTATCACCCCTGGTGGTTCTAAAGAAACACATCTAACTGGTTGACTAAGAGTCTGTGGACTCTGGGTGCCTACAAGACTGTTGACACAACTAGACAGTCAGGAACGACAAGACAGACACCCCACTACATGGGGGGAGGGGGGAGGGGGTGGGATCTTAGCAGCATTTCTTCTTTAAAGGAAAAAACCGCACCCTGAATGACATCGCTTTTTCTGAGCCTGTCTCCTGGGCTGTGGGACCCTCGGGGGCCTGAGAGCCCTCTCCAAGCTACTCCCAACCCAGGGGAGACACCAAAAAGTAGGGGTGCTGGTGCCCCAGCAGGACCACCTGCCCAGGGCGGGTCCGGCCTGGGTCCTAAGCATCAGGCAAAAAGCTCTGCCTGGGCCCCAGCCCGCACTTTAGCACTTTCCGGAAGTCATATGCTCTCAGTAAAAAAAATAAATATAGATATATGTCTGTCTCTCTCTATATGTGCATATATATATATACATGTATCTGCGTGGGGAGGACCACGGCCAGGCCGGTCTGGGCTTTGTCTGGGCCTCAGCCCGCCCAGACCCGACTCCATGGCGCTGGGTGGCCGGGCGCCGGGGGCCCGCGGAGTCCAGGC
>NW_005363061.1:1554986-1556450 GCF_000412655.1 Myotis brandtii
CGGCCCTCAGGACCTGCCTCCCCACACACCCCGCACCCCCTGCTGCTCCCCTCCCAGCCACTGCCCCTGAGCGTGGCTCTCCTGACAGTCACTGAGGGGCCTCCGACCGGCTCTCCCCACCCTGCTCTCTGGCCCCAGAGGCAGCCGGAAGTGGCCTGCTCAAACCCAGTCAGACCCTGGCCTGAGGGTCCTGCCCGCCCCTCCGCACCAAGCTTCCCACCACCCACCGCCCCCCACCTCTGCTCACAGGCTGCCTGGAAAGCCCATCCCAGATACCCCCGTGCTCCCACCTCAGGCCCTCCCAGCCCCTCCACCTGACTCCCAGCGCCCCTGCTCCCGCCATAGACCCCTCTCCTGTGCAATGATCTCCCCAGTGAGTGTGGCTACCAAACAGACTATATACTCTTTACCCATTGATCTTGGCATTGATCTATGCACCTCCGAACTCATACATTAAACACAATGTAAGCCCCCAGGGCAGGGACTCCGCATTCTGTAGCTGCTTCAGCCTCGAGCCCAGCACGCAGTGGGGCACACAGTTGGGGTTGACCGCTACTGCGTGAACAAATGCCTGGAGGAGCCCTGGGCCCAGCCCTGCCTCCACCACACTGTGCCATCTGGGCAGCTCCTGCCTCTCCCTGAGCCCTGAGCCCGGGTCTGCCACCCACAGAACAGGGTCTCGGGGCTGCAGGGCCCTCTGCATGCCCGGGTGTGGCCCTGCCAATCCAATACAGGTGGCCCCCAGACCAAACCTCCCATCGCCCACCTGCCCCTCCACCTCCAGCGGGAACTCAGATGCCCCCAGGAGGGGGATCCCGGAGACAGGGAGGTGCCTTACCTGCCGGAGGAGGGTGCAGTTGACGCTCGGTGACCGCAGGGATGCCCAGGAGCCCTGCAGGGCGATCTTGGGGAGGGCCCCGGCCCCGGCGCCCTTCTCCTGCCCCTTCTGGCTGGAGGACACGGCGGGGTGGAAGAACTCGGCTGGCATGGGCAGGAGCGGGCTGGAGGCCTCTGGGGAGAAGGGGCTCGAAGGTGCCGCTGGGGAGGGAGGAGAGGGAGCTGGGGAGCAGGCTCAGGCTGGCGGGCCCCTGGGGGTGGGCTGGCGGGGCCGGGCTGTGAGACTATGGGCAAATCTCCCTCTCTCAGCCTCGGTGTCCCCACTGTGAGAGCAAGAGAGAACAGCGAGCCTGGCCGTGTGATTCCTGGGAGCACAGGCACCAGGCAAAGGCACAGCCTTTGTGAAAGGGGGACCAGCTGCTCCCGTGAGGGGTGGAGAGGAGGTTGTCAGATCAGAGGTTCCCAGCCCAGTCCCAGGAGCACAGCAGATGTTATGAGTGCCACCCCCAGGGCGGCCGGACCCCGTGGCGTGTCAGGCCCTGGGGCCCGTCTAGGACAGCAGGCAGGTGGGCACTGCATGGGCTGAGCACACAGATGCTGCTGGGTCTGCCTGGTCTGCTTCCCTGG
>NW_005363061.1:1556823-1566332 GCF_000412655.1 Myotis brandtii
GGGCGGCGGGGCTGGCCAGTGGCCTCTGCCCACAGCCCCCTCCGTCAGGGCCTCCGTCAGGGCCTCCTAGGGCGGGGGTGGGATGAACGAACTGCGGGACATGTAACCAAGGTGGCTGGACAGCTTGAACATCCCCAGGTGCAGGGACTTCTGTTCTGTCTTATTATTGAAGGAAAACGCAAACGAATGGTTCACTAAAGGGCGATGAGACGGCTCTCGGGTGCTGTGCCCTGACTTGTGGTTCAGGAAGTCTGGGGTCGGAGCACCTAAGCCACCGTGCCCAGCCCAGACGCCACTGGTTTTAGGATGAGTCCCCGGGAAAGTCGCTCCACCCCCAGGTCTGGGAGGTGTTCGGTGCCAGGCCTCCCGGGAGAGTACTGAGTGAGCTCAGGGTCTTGGGGGCCCCTCTGCTGCTGAGCGGGTCTCTCTGTCCCCCTCCTGTGAGCCCAGGTTCCTGTCACCCTCTAATAGGACTCGAGGTGACAGTGGACCCTAGTGACGGACAGGCCAGCTCAGTCCTCTGTCCTGGTGCCCACAGCTAAGCCTGGAGCCCAAAGCACAAACTCGGGATGCCAGGGGCAGGGCCAACGGGTAAACGTCAGGACATTTTACAAAAGGGCCGCCTCCCGCCTGGGCCTCAACCAGGAACCGGACCCACAACCTAGGTATGTGCCCTCACCGGAATCGAACCCGCAACCTTTTGGCCTATGGGATGACACTCCAACCAACTGAGCCACCTGGTTGGGGCTTTGATATATTTTTTAATCTCCTCTCTAAGTAGTAGTTGGCTCTTGATCTTTTATCATTGTTATATCAGACCTGAGGTTCCTATCTTTTATCGTCCGTTATTTATCTAGTTCTTTCTCCACTCAATGTCATAGTCTGGGGGGGTGGGGGAGGGAGGAATACTGAGGGAAACACTCAACCAGCTGCCTCTGAGGCAGCCACCCGAGAGCAGGGCTGCGGGCAGCTGGGGGGGCGCCTACCCCTCACCTTGGCTGCCCTCCTGTTTCAGCCAGGACTGGACGGGGTTGAACGCGATTGCCTCCATCTCGCACAGGAGGGTCTCCGGACCCGAGGAGACGGCCGTGTTGGACAAGGGGAAGAAGCATTCGCCCAGGTCCCCCACGCGAATGGGCTCGGCCGGGTCTGGCTCACCCTGCGGTAAACGGGAGGCAGACGGGTTAGGACGGTGGAGGAGGAGCAGGGGCCAGGCCCACCACGCTGCCTCATGCCTCTGACCCACATGCTCTGCTGGGGCCGCTCTCTGCTCCTGGGATGGCCTTCTCCTCGCCCTGTCCACCTGGCCGACAATCGTCATTTCCAAAACCCAGGAGGGAGGGCCCCTCCTCCAGGAAGCCTCTCTGATGTCCTGGGCAGGTCACAGTTCAAGCCCCTCTGGACACTGAGGTCCGTGAGGGCAGCGGAGGGTCCTCTTACTTGGATACAAAGTATCCAAGGCAACAAGGAGCAGCTGAGGCCGCTGGAAGCTGTGCTTGGGGTCCTGGCTGAACTTGTTGCTGTGTGACTCCAGGTAAATCTCTCCACCTCTCTGAGCCCCGCTGCCCGCATCTGACCAACAAGGGCTGAGGGCCTGGTCCACAGCAGGCGCTGCTCAAAGGGGGCCCGGGGAAGAAGCAGTGTCCTGGCTGAGTGGGCGGAGGCCAGCCTGCAAGGACAGACTCACTGTCCAGGAGCCCACAGGGCCGCTCACCTTGCTGTCTTTGGGGCGAAGCGGGCAGGCTGTGGGGTCCTCCAGACTCAGGTCATCGCCCAGCAGGATGGACGAGGACTTGTCTGAGTTCAGGGAGAAGGCTTCTGTCTCGGCCAGCTGCACCTGCAGGGAGAGGGGGCGGCCTTGGGTCACCCATGGGGTGGGGACTGGCAGGGCTGGACCCCCAGAAGGACACAGGATGGTGGCCAGAGAGGTTCCGAGATCTGTTGAGCACGGATGGCATGCCCACCTGGGGAGGGGGCCCAGCCTAGGCGGGGGCGGGGGGGGGGGTGGGGAGACACAATAGCGTCACAGCCAGTGAAGAGCCAGGCCCGGGCTGGGCCAGGGCAGGGGAGTTGCCGGGAGCCGGGAGCTCCAAAGCTGGTCCACTTGCTGGTCCACAGACCAAGTGTCCCTGGAGGCTGGCCATCGTGAGTCAGGGCAGTGTCTGCCCAGCGCTGGGCTCCCCCCACAAGGCCAGCCCCCGCAGGCGCCGGCTCACCTCCTGCTTGTCATGGCAGCTCCTGCAGCCGGCCGGGGAGGAGTAGTGGTGGAAGACGGACCCGGACAGGTTGTCGATGATGGTCAGCTCCCCCTCCAAGGAGTCCTTGATGATTAAAGAGACGCTGTCCAGCCACAGGTTCTCCTAGGCGGACAGGACGGGTGGGGACAGGTGGGATTATCACTGGTGGGGCCTGCGGGGTGGGCGGGGCACAGCTGCCCTCGGTCCTCTGCACCTGTGGCCTGGGCCCGACCCCTCGTCACAGGGTCACTCGGAGCTGAGCAGGGGGTCCCCAAAAGACAGAAGTCTCTGCCCAAGGCGCCCCGTCTACCCCAGGCCGGAGCCAGAGGGCCTCCATGGGGTGATGGGCAGGGCAGCAAATGCCAGGGCCCTGGCATCAGGAGGAGCAGTGACCGCAGCCCCTGCCCCGGGCTCTGGCCCTGGGGAGAGTCATGTCCCCTAACACCTGAGCCCTGATCTGAGCTTGTAGGAGGGGTGGACGAGCCCCTCTGGCCTCACCTGCACATCACTGTGCTTCTGGGCCCCAGGCAGGGCCCCCTGCTGCTCCGGGCCCTGACCCCCCTCCCATGTACAATGGGCGCTGGGCAGGCAGAGGGCGAGAGGCCTGACCGCTGGGACATCACCGGCACCTTTGTATGCCGGGGTTCATGTCCCAGCATCAAGAAGGGTTCAGGAATCTGGAAAAGGCTGTGTGCAGATGACATAGAAATCCAGAGACTAATAAAGAGTCCAGAGACGAGTTATAATTTTGAAAAGCATTGGGAGTCAGAGGACCTTCAGCCAAAGGAACTGAAGAGTCCCTCCTTGTCTAGGACCCTTGCTTTTATTCACACAATTTGTCCTAAGGCAAGGTGGAGATAATACACTTCAAAGGGTAAGGTTTCAAAGGGTACAGAAGCATTGTCAGTTTGGGGAATAGCCTACGGCTGTATAGGTGCTTGGCCAGTAGGAGGCAATAACATGGAGATTAAGATGCCCTTTAACTGTCTGGCAGCCATAATCAGTTTCCTATTCAGGTTTGGGGAAATGCCTTCAGCCATTCCCAACAGGTGACTACATGTGTGACTCAACCCTGTTGAGTCCCCAAGTTTCATCAACCTTTTGATGAAACTCTTGAAATTATGACATGCTGGAATTGGTCTACGGCATCTCGCCCTTTTTTATTATTTAAAATTTAACAAGAATGTATGTTTTAAGATTTTTAAATTCAATGGAAAGGACAGAGTTCTAACATGTCCCTTTAAATTGCTGCCAGGCATTAAAGGTATCAGTTTGCAGTAAGTTTCTTTTTGGGCCAACAGTTTTTAGAGTCCTAATTTCAATGTCCAACAGTTCTTAGGTGTACATGTCAGCAATGATATTTCAGTTCTGGATGGTGGACAAACGGTGGCAATCATCTCGAGCTCCAGCTCGGCGTCCATCTCGGCGTCCTCCTGCGCCTCCTTGTTGCTGTCGTCCAGGTGCTTCATGAGCACGGCCACCACCACGTTGATGAGCACGAACTGGGCTGTGAGCACGAAGCTGACGAAGTACAGCGGCGACACGAACTGCAGGCTGCTCAGGCAGCTGCGCTCGTCCTGGGTGCAGTCCCGCAGCGTGTCCTGCGGGCGGGGCAGCAAATGCCAGGGCCCTGGCATCAGGAGGAGCAGTGACCGCAGCCCCTGCCCCGGGCTCTGGCCCTGGGGAGAGTCATGTCCCCTAACACCTGAGCCCTGATCTGAGCTTGTAGGGGCGGACAGCGAGCCCCTCTGGCCTCACCTGCACATCGCTGTGCTTCTGGGCCCCAGGCAGGGCCCCCTGCTGCTCCGGGCCCTGCCCCCCCGTCCCATGTACAATGGGCGCTGGGCAGGCAGAGGGCAGGAGGCCTGACCGCCGGGACGTCTACAGGACCCTTGCTCTCGAACCCAGCCTGAGTTCTCCCTGCCCAGCCTGCCCACAAGTACCTTCATGATCCCGTTCCAGTTGTCGCCCGTGGAGACCTGGAAGAGCGTGAGGAAGGCCATGCCGAAGTTCTCGAAGGTGGCGTGCCGGCTCATGCCCTCGCACGGGTTCTCGTCGTTGCAGACTGAAAGGAAAGGCGGTCAGCTGGCCCGCTGCGGAGCCCGCCCGGCCTCCTCTCAGAACTCCCACGACAACCCTCGGAGGTGTGTGTGGACTGTGCCCTGCCCCCAGATGGAGAGACTGGGGCTCAGGGAGGTGGCACACAAGCTGGGGCTCAGGCTCAGGTGAGCCTGGCTCCTCCCCCAACTCCAGTATCAGTTCCAGAGGGAGAGGATGGGGTGGGTGCGGGCCGGCCGCCAGGGGAGCCCTGCTTTCTGGAGCTGGCCCGGGGTTGCCCTGGCTGTCCTGCTTGTAGGGGTGGCCCTGGCCCAGGATGGGCACTGGCTGGTGGGCTTGGAGGGGGCATCTCGAGAGGTCAGACAGCGTGGGGGCTCAAAGTGGGCATCCACGCGTAGGCCTGGGGTGTGCACGTGGACCCAGGCTAGCCCCTCTCAAAAGCTCCTACTCACACGGGAAGGGGTGCGGGTGGCGGCGAGCCTCCCACCCAACCCCCCAGGGCCTGCTGTTGGGGCATCTCCCCAATACAAAGACCCTGATGTGCCGGCCGGCGTGGCTCAGTGGTTGAGTGTCGACCTATAAACCAGGAGGTCATGGTTTGATCCCTGGTCAGGGCACATGCTCAGGTTGTGGGCTCAGCCCCCAGTATGGGACGTGCAGGAAGCAGCCGATCACTGATTCTCTCTCATCACTGATGTTTCTATCTCTCTCTCACCCTCTCCCTTCCTCTATGAAATCAATAAAAATATATTTTTTAAAAAGACCCTGATGTGACAGTCTCAGGGGGCTCTCAGGCCTCCCCCCAAAGGCCCTTCTCCAGATCCGGTCCCCCCCCCCCCCGGGGCCTGCTTCACTCACCCAGCTTCCCGAAGAGCTCCACGCCCAGGGCGGCGTAGATGAAGAAGAGCAGCATGAAGAGGAGGCCCAGGTTGCCCACCTGTGGAGACAGCAGGTGGGCTGGACTGGGCCTAGGTGGGGACGGGGGAGGTGAGGGGAGGCTGCAAGGCCAGGGAAGGGTTGGGGTGGGGGCCAGCAGGCTCCAGTTAAAGGGCCAGCCTGAGGGTCAGGGCAGCTGAAACATTTCACAGGCTCTGTGTCCATGCCTGCCACCCCCGCATGACCTCCTGGGGGACAGGCTGCCCAGCACGGGGCACAGATAATGGTAAAATGCTGGTGAAGCCTTTACTGTCAGCAGCCTGGATCCAAGCATTTCATATTCATTAGTTCACTTATCCACACGCTGATCCATAAACTCTCTTTTCCCCCCATTCTGCAGATTGAGAAAGAAACATACTGGGCAGTGAAATCCTGGCCCAGGGTCACATCGCTAATACTAGAGTAGGACTGAGATCCAAAGCCAGCCCACTGGCCCCAGGGCCCATGAACACAATCGCTACGCCATGTACCTGTGTGTGGTTAGTGCCATCCCCTGGGTGAATACAGAGAGGAAGGGACGGGTGTCTCTGCAATAACGCCTCCTCCTCCACGAAGCCCGCCTAGATTTCCTCCAGGCAGACTGGGATGCAGTCTGACAGTGTGAGTGTAACTGCTGTGCCCCTGCCACTGTCTCTGCCGCTCTGGGAAGCTCTTGAGAGCAGGAACATGACTAGATGAAGTCACATCTGCTTCCTCAGACCAGCACAGAGCGCAGCCACAGAGAGGAGTGGACATGGGAATCATGCAGAACTGTGGGCCCCAGAAGCGTCCTGCATGCCCAGCCACCCCTGTCCCACAGCTCCTGTGGGAGGAACACGTCCCAGATTCCAAACGTGTTTCCAATCTATCTGTACGCCAGAGACCGCTTCTTACTACGGATAAGAAAAGGCTCAAACACATTCTTGCCCTGGAAGTGAAATATCTCCTGGAGCCCTCAGAAGGCCGGCGTGAATAAGTCCGAAGACGCTGGCATTAATTGCTGAAAAGTAAACCGCGTTAATCACAGCCTCCTAATGCCTTTTTGCAGCAGAGGAGGGTTCCCTTCCGAGCTGCTCTACAATCACACCAACAGTGTCTGACTAATTAAATGATGCTCATTCATTAATGAAATGAGCACATACCGAGCACCTATGAGGCAACGTGTGAGGCCCTGGCAGCGAGGAGATGGTGCGGGAGTGGCCGGGGCCCTGGGCTCAGCTCCCCGCCTCTGCAGGCCCCAGTCAGGAGCATTTGTGAGCCAGCGTCCACCTCACCCTTCCTATCAGTCCATCGCTCCTCCCTCAGCATCTTCCAGAGCCTGTATGGCTGCAGCCACCTCCTCTCCCACCTCCCTGCCTCCAGCCTCTCCCTCCAGTCCATCTACCTCGGAGTTGCCAGAGCAACCTTCTAAAAGGGTGAGGCCATGCCTGGCCAGCGTGGCTCAGTGGTTGAGTGTCGAGCTATGAACCAGGAGGTCATTGTTCGAGGAGGTCACGATTCAATTCCCGGTCAGGGCATATGCCCGGGTTGCAGGCTCGATCCCCAGTATGGGGCCTGCAGAAGGCAGCCGATCGATGATTCTCTCTCATCATTGATGTTCTATCTCTCTCCCTCTCTCCCTCCTCTCTGAAAGCCAAAAAAATATATATTTAAAAAAATAAAAATAAATAAGAGGGTGAGGCTTCCCTTGTCTAGAACCTCCTGTGGTGCCCACTGCCTGCAGGACAGAGCCCAAGTTTGCTGGCCTGGCATCAAAGGCCTGACCCAGCCCTGCAGACCCCCTCCCAGCCTGACCTCCTCGCTGACTCCAGCCACAGGCGACAGACCCCACTTGCATATTCTGTCCCCGAGGCAGGAAAGACCCTCTCTCCGTCTTTGACTGGGAACTGCTCCCTCCCCACCCCTCAAAGCCCAGGTCACCAGTCACCTCCCCCGAGGAGCCTTCCCTGATGTCCCTTCCCTCTGCATAGGAGGAAAGGGGCTAAAGTTTAATTTTTATAGCACTTTACAGAGAACAAGGAACGGTCCAGGGTCAGCTAATAGATGTTGAAGGGTAAGCCTGCGGCCATGCCACGTGCTAATTGGCACTTGAGTCTCTTAAAGTTGCTGACATAATTGTAATTACTATTGAGCCAGGGACCACCTGGGCATCTTCATGTGCCCTCTGCCAACTCAGGGATGGTCTGGGGAACCACCCAAGGATACCCAGGGGTCAGAACAAGGAGGTTGGGGTGTGGGGGAGGGAAGAAGGCCAATATAGCTGGGGGCACACACCACCCCATCCCCATTCCTAGCAGACGCTCACACAGCATTTCCTATGACCCCCGTCCCATTCCTTTCCTATAGGCAAGGAAACCAAGGCAGGAGAAGGTGAGTCACATGCCCAGGGTCTCACAGGGGACGAAGCTTTGATCCCAGGCTGGATGATGGGAGTCTGAGCTCCACCCACTTCCTGCCCGCACACCCCGCAGGCCCAGCACTCACCCCGTCTTCCATGCGGCAAATCTTTTGAAGAGACTTAGTGTTAGGAAAAGCCACATCTCTTTGCATGAATGCCCCTGCTTTCGATCAGACCTGGTGAGAGTCATGGCGCTTTCCCTTTGCAACTGGGCTGCTGGGAAGCTCACACCAAACTGGAGAACGGAACTCGCTAACATTCGTAGCCCAGGTCCCCGCGAGAACTAGCTGTGCTTTCGCCTCCCCTGAGCTGTTCGTCTTTTATCCTCATGTGCAGTGTGCTGTGTCTGTGCCTTTTATCTTAAGATGCCTGAAGTTCCTTAAGACTAGATGAGTCATAACGAATAAACAAGTGTGCGTGAGGCGCACCTCAGAGCAGAGGCCACCCTGGGGGGAGGGAGAAGGGGAGCCTCAAGTAGTCAGGACAGCAGGGGAGGGAGAGACTGGAATCTCAGACTTCCCAGGAGGATGAAAGATGACCCCTCTGTGGCCCTGACCCTATGTCCCTCCCACTGACCAATGGGATAATTTCCTAGGATCTGTACCCATACCAGGGTCTCGGGCTGTCCCCTCCTAGAATCTCAAAACAGAACCTCTCTGTCCACATCACCACCTCCTTCTGCCAAGTCACCCTACAAGGTCAAGTTCAAAGTCCCCTGACACCTTCCCTGATTTCCGGTCTGTGTCAGGGCCCCTTCCCTCTCCCCAGCACAGTGCAGGCCCCTGGCCACACTGCCCTGCAGCATCTGTCTCCCCTACCAGCCTGCTGACTCCTGAGGGCGGAATGTGGGTCCCCAGGGGCCAGCCCAGGGCCCGATAAGGAGCGGGGTTGGCAAGTACTTGGTGACATCAGCAAGAAAGAGGCAAGACACCTGCTCCCTCTCCCACAGTCCCAGCTCACACTGCTCCTCTGGAGACAAGGTTCTGCGCTGGCTCTGGGCAGATTTTGGGAGAAGGGAAGTCGGGGCTTGCCCCCCAGGGCCCAGCATGGCACCAACAACAGGCAGGAGGGGCCGCTGGGGGAGGCGGCTCTTACCTGGGGCAGAGCTTGCACCACCGTGTCCAGCAGGGCCCGCATGCCCGTGGCCATGGAAGCGCTGGCTCTGGGCGGACTTGGGGAGAAGGGGAGTCGGGGCTCGCCCCCCAGGGCCCAGCATGGCACCAACAACAGGCAGGAGGGGCCGCTGGGGGAGGCGGCTCTTACCTGGGGCAGAGCTTGCACCACCGTGTCCAGCAGGGCCCGCATGCCCGTGGCCATCTTCAGCAGCTTCAGCACTGTGGGGAGACCCAGCGGCCACTCAGCCAGGCCCGTGGGTGGGGCGCGTGCACGTGTGCGAGTGCCACAGAACGTGGTGTAGTTACAGGGTGAGTGGGTTGTGCATGAAAACTTGTGGCACAAGGTGTAGACATCGGTGTAAAAAAGACCAAAAGACAGAGGGCACGCCCAGTGGGAACCAAGGGATATAAAGTATATGAGTGAAAAAAAAAGCGTAAAGAGTGACCCCCTAATTCACCGATGAGGAAAAATGACCATCCAGTGAGTGCCCAGGCCTCTTCCTGTGGCTACAGAGGACTCCAGCGTTACCCCAAGCTCTGCTCAGCCATCCCTACCTCGGGACCTGGAGGCCACAGCAGGTGCAGGGGGAGGGGAAGAGGCACCTGGGGAACAGGGAGGCAGGGGGTCTTTGAAAGAAGTGTGGGAGCGGCCTTGGGGTGGTGGGAGGTTTGGGAGAAGAAAGGGGATTTTAAGAAGCTTGAGGCCCCTGTGTCCCAGCTGGTGTTGGAGAAATGAAAGGAGAAATGCTGGTGAGGAATTTCAAGCTGAGGCTGGGCCGCATGGGT
>NW_005363061.1:1566428-1569222 GCF_000412655.1 Myotis brandtii
GATGATGGTGGGGTTGATGGGCAGTGCCGCGTTGATCTCGATCTCCTCCAGCGTGATGCCCATGACCGACAGCAGCACGATGGCCAGGTCCAGCTGGTTCCACCTGCTCAGGGGACACAGGAGGGCAGGAGTGGGAAGCAAAGTGAGAGCCACCTAGTTTAGACACACCTCTGTTCGGAGGAGGTCCCAGCTCTCCCCCTTCCTGCTGTGGCTGGCAGGGATGTGTGGCCACCCTTCCGACTAGCCCTCCAGACCCCACCGGGTCCAGCTCCCTCTCTGCCCTTAGACAGCCTCCAAATCCTCAAGCAAGAGGCTAACCGGGCTAAATAAATATCTTCGGCCTCCTGCAGGGGAGAAGAAATGGACTCTGACTTCTGGCTGTAAATCCTGAGCCCCTGTTCCCTCTGTGTGGCCCAGGACTAGTCTAGCAAGCCCTCTGAACCTTATGTTCCCTCTGAAAAAGAATGAGGTGTGCCCTGCTCTGCCTGTAGGGTGTGGAGGACCCATGGGAGCTGCGATGAGGAGACTTGGTAGAATGCCCTGCACCCACCAGGTAGTACCCTATCGACTTCCTGTTCAGGGCTGCAGGCAGCACCCAGGGGCCCCTGGTCATCAGTGCCCAGACACTTATTAGTTACCCTCCTCTGGCTGCCCCAGGCTTCCCCAGGGATCAGGCCTGCTTTCCCATCCTGCAGCCCCATCAATGCTGCTATGGCCTGGCCCAGCCACTCACCGGTCCTTGAAGAAACGCCTCAGACCAAATGCCACCAGCTTCAGCACAGCCTCCAGCACAAAGACAGTGGTGAAAAAGTAGTTGCAGTACTTGAGGGCTATCTCCAGGGACTATGGGGGGGGGGGGGGGGGGGGGCAAAGAACTCCCCTCTTCTTCCCCCATCTATATATATAAAAGGCTAATATGCAAAACGTCCCCTCAGGAGTTCGACCGGGAGTTTGATCACTCGCTTGCCATGACGTGCACTGACCACCAGTGGGCGGCACAGAATGAAGGAAAGCCCTGGCCGGCAGCCAGCAACCAGGTAAGGGAGGCCCCGGCCGGCAGCCGGAAGGCCCCAGTCGGCCCTGATCGCAGGCCTAGGGACCCTACCCGTACACAAATTTCGTGCACTGGGCCTCTAGTCTCTGATAAGAAGCTTTTGGGATGCACTTGCCCCTACAAGCCCCTCACATGCCCCTTATGGACACTGCCTGCAACTAGCTAGGAACTGGTCACCCTCTCCCACCTCTGTGTTTGCCCCCAACAGTCCTGCTACCTGAAATGCCCAGATAGCAGCGGGGGCCACCTGGCAGTACTTGAATACAAATCAAAGTCCTGGCTTCACTGCTCTCTGGCTGGCTAATTGGGGCAACATATTTTCTCTCTCTGAGCCTGTTTGTTCATCTACAAAATCTGGAGAAAGTCCCCTCCCCCACCTTAAGGTTGCTATGAGGATGAGAGAGTTAAAATCGGTACATGCCTTGCAGAAAGTAATATGAAACACACCCTGGCTACTGTTACCTGTATTCAAGGTGAGGCCCAAATGTCACCTTCCCGCCCACCAGAAATCAGAGACCTTTCCCTCTGGCCCCTCTCCTTCAGTCACCTGTCCTACCAGGCCATGAGCTTCCTGGGCATAGCGCCCAGCATGGGCAACTCAGATCCTGCCCACCCTGTCCCAGGGGAAGGGTCCTGCTGAGGGCCTGCTCCCCATGAAACCTCGGCCCCGGGGGGCAGGGCTGGGGCTCACCATCGGCTGGTTGTAGTGTTCCAGGGACATGGTGACCACATTGAGGCAGATGACGAAGGTGATGAAGATGTCCAGGTAGTGGCTGGTGCACATGGAGTGGATGAGCAGCCGGGTGGGACAGTAGGTGGCATAGTAGGGCAGCCGCTGGGCCTCTGCCAGGGGTGCACAGGGGTGTGGCACAGGCCACAGAGGGTGGCCAAGGCGGGCACAGAACGTGTGGAGGGAGAGGCAGAGGGGAGAGAGGAAGCAGGCCCTGGGAGTCAGACTTAGGTCCCCTCCACCCAGCCCCGGGGCCACAGGGAAACGGGTAAGATGTGGGGGTAGGTGGCAGAGAGAGCAGGACACTGATTCTCTCCATCCACCCCGAAAGTGCCCATGGCAGGGGCTCTGGTCTGCTGGGGGGAGAGCAGGGGTCCCACAGCTCAGGGTCGGGCATCAGGCTCTGCCTCTGCCCTCTGTCTGGACGGAGACACCTGGTCCCATCCATCCCCATCCATCCACCCATCTATTCATCCATCCATCCAGCCAGCCATCCATCCATCCCTCCATCCACTTTTTCATCTATTCATCCACCCACCCACCCAACCATCCACCCATCCATTCATCCACCCATCTACCCCCCACCCTTCATCTATTCACCCACCCATCCATCCACCTATCTATTCATCCACCCATCCATCCACTTATTCATCTATCCATCCACCCCTCCATCTACCCATCTATTCATCCATCCATCCATCCACTCACCCTTCATTTATTCATCCATCCATCTAGCCATCTACCCACTTATTCATCTGTCTACCCATCATCCATCCATCTATCCATCCATCTAACCATCCATCCACCCACTTATTCATCCTTCCAGAAATAAGGCATCCAGCAGAGGGGAAACATATCCCTTGTGGAGTCCGTGTGTGTGTGTGTGTGTGTGTGTGTGTGTGTGTGTGTGTGTGTTTGGGATGGTGGACGATAAAGAAGTACAGGAAGATGCCCCCAAGTGTTCTCATTCCCTACTCCGCCCCAGAAGGGACCCCTACTCTCGGGGGGTC
>NW_005363061.1:1586187-1596258 GCF_000412655.1 Myotis brandtii
GGGGGGGGGGGCGGGAGGGCAAAGAAAAGCATGATCCAGGCCCCAGGACCTGCCCCCTTCCCCATCTTCCTCTAGTCAGAAAGTCTCTGCCTTTTAAGAGGAGAATTTGACCCATTCACCTTTAGTGCAATGACTTATGTGTCTACTTTTATTCCTTCCATCTTACATAATGTGCACTATTTCTCTCACTGCTATTTCCTTTTCCTTATTTCTGCTGGTTTGGTCCAGGTACCCCTCTTTGGAAACAGTGTTGGTTAATAGTTAAGGGTCAAGTTTAAGAGCCAGACTGCCTAGATTTGAATCCTGGCTCAGCACTTACTCCTTGTTCACTATGACTTTGGGCAAGTCACTTGACCTCTGGGAGTTAGTTTTTCAATCTGTAAAAGGGATGACAACAGTCCCTTACCTCAGAAAGTTGCTGTGAAAATTAAATGAGCCAATAGCCCTGTGCCAGACAGGGTTACATATTTAAATACTTGGTAAATGTAAGCTATTATTATTCCATTTCTTCATGTTAACTTGGAAGTTCCTTTCTGCCAATGGTTGCCTTCCTTTCCCCTGCATGCATAACATTCCTCTCCTATCATTTAAAATAACATACTAACCCCTCACCTGGAGGCTCTGCTCCCCTCTTCTTCCCCCATCTATATATATAAAAGGCTAATATGCAAAACGTCCCCTCGGGAGTTCAACCATGAGTTTGATCACTCGCTTGCCATGACGTGCACTGACCACCAGTGGGCGGCACAGAATGAAGGAAAGCCCTGGCCGGCAGCCAGCAACCAGGTAAGGGAGGCCCCGGCCGGCAGCCGGAAGGCCCCAGTCGGCCCTGATCGCAGGCCTAGGGACCCTACCCGTACACAAATTTCGTGCACCGGGCCTCTAGTCTCTGATAAGAAGCTTTTGGGATGCACTTGCCCCTACAAGCCCCTCACATGCCCCTTATGGACACTGCCTGCAACTAGCTAGGAACTGGTCACCCTCTCCCACCTCTGTGTTTGCCCCCAACAGTCCTGCTACCTGAAATGCCCCTCCCCCAGGCTCCATATGCCCAGGTAGCAGCGGGGGCCACCTGGCAGTACTTGAATACAAATCAAAGTCCTGGCTTCACTGCTCTCTGGCTGGCTAATTGGGGCAACATATTTTCTCTCTCTGAGCCTGTTTGTTCATCTACAAAATCTGGAGAAAGTCCCCTCCCCCACCTTAAGGTTGCTATGAGGATGAGAGAGTTAAAATCGGTACATGCCTTGCAGAAAGTAATATGAAACACACCCTGGCTACTGTTACCTGTATTCAAGGTAGGGCCCAAATGTCACCTTCCCGCCCACCAGAAATCAGAGACCTTTCCCTCTGGCCCCTCTCCTTCAGTCACCTGTCCTACCAGGCCGTGAGCTTCCTGGGCATAGCGCCCAGCATGGGCAACTCAGATCCTGCCCACCCTGTCCCAGGGGAAGGGTCCTGCTGAGGGCCTGCTCCCCATGAAACCTCGGCCCCGGGGGGCAGGGCTGGGGCTCACCATCGGCTGGTTGTAGTGTTCCAGGGACATGGTGACCACATTGAGGCAGATGACGAAGGTGATGAAGATGTCCAGGTAGTGGCTGGTGCACATGGAGTGGATGAGCAGCCGGGTGGGACAGTAGGTGGCATAGTAGGGCAGCCGCTGGGCCTCTGCCAGGGGTGCACAGGGGTGTGGCACAGGCCACAGAGGGTGGCCAAGGCGGGCACAGAACGTGTGGAGGGAGAGGCAGAGGGGAGAGAGGAAGCAGGCCCTGGGAGTCAGACTTAGGTCCCCTCCACCCAGCCCCGGGGCCACAGGGAAACGGGTAAGATGTGGGGGTAGGTGGCAGAGAGAGCAGGACACTGATTCTCTCCATCCACCCCGAAAGTGCCCATGGCAGGGGCTCTGGTCTGCTGGGGGGAGAGCAGGGGTCCCACAGCTCAGGGTCGGGCATCAGGCTCTGCCTCTGCCCTCTGTCTGGACGGAGACACCTGGTCGGCATTGGTGTCACCATCAGACTCCAGGTGGACATGGATAGGGCTCAGGTCGCCTGGACAGGCAGACACTGGGCCAGGGGCACAGGGCCGGACCCTCCGTCCCTTCCAGCTCCGAAGGCCCAGAGGCTGGTGTGGGACTCAGGCCTCAGCCCCCGCCCCCGGGAGGATCAGTGGCAGTGGGCAGAGGAGGCCCAGGGCGGGGTGCCCCCCACCCTTAGAAGTCACCCACTCACTCCGGCGCTTCTTTTCCAGGCGCCGCAGCCGCTTCTCCTCGCGCCGCCGCGCCTCCTCGGCCTCCTGGTGCTGCCGGCACTTGTGGAAGTTCTCCACCACGACGCCCACGAACATGTTGAGCACGAAGAAGCTCACGATGAGCAGGAAGGAGATGAAGTAGAGCAGCATCCAGGGGTTGTGGTTGGGCACGGGCTGCAGGGAGCCAGATGGGCTGAGGCAGGCTGACCGGGCACCGCAGGGCCCACTGTGGGGGAGGGGCGCCCTACCAGGCTGAGCCGCAGTGCAGTTCAGATACTAACAGAGCCTGCCTCCTAGGGGGCCGTGAGGTTTGAAGGAGGATGCAGGGGAAGTGCCCACCCTGGCCTGGCACAAGTAAGGTGCTCAGCAAAGACAGCCCTCCCCTTCCCTGCTCCAGCTGCTGCCTCCTGGACACATATCCAGCCGTCTCCTTCCTTTCACCCACGCACCATCCACCCACTTATTCATCTGTCCACCCACCATCCATCCATCCACCCACCCATCCATCCACCCATCTATTCACCCATCTATTCATCCATCCATCCAGCCAGCCATCCATCCATCCCTCCATCCACTTTTTCATCTATTCATCCACCCACCCACCCAACCATCCACCCATCCATTCATCCACCCATCTACCCCCCACCCTTCATCTATTCACCCACCCATCCATCCACCTATCTATTCATCCACCCATCCATCCACTTATTCATCTATCCATCCACCCCTCCATCTACCCATCTATTCATCCATCCATCCATCCACTCACCCTTCATTTATTCATCCATCCATCTAGCCATCTACCCACTTATTCATCTGTCTACCCATCATCCATCCATCTATCCATCCATCTAACCATCCATCCACCCACTTATTCATCCTTCCAGAAATAAGGCATCCAGCAGAGGGGAAACATATCCCTTGTGGAGTCCGTGTGTGTGTGTGTGTGTGTGTGTGTGTGTGTGTGTGTGTGTGTTTGGGATGGTGGACGATAAAGAAGTACAGGAAGATGCCCCCAAGTGTTCTCATTCCCTACTCCGCCCCAGAAGGGACCCCTACTCTCGGGGGATCTTGAGAGCAAGAGCTCAAGCTCCCGATCAGGCCCAACCCCCTCCCTGACCCCTTCCACCCTCGTCATTCTCAAATCCATCCCCGCCCAGCAGCCCACAAGAAGCTCCCACAAGCAAGCCCGATGCTGTCACTCCCTTGCTCTAACACCTTCACTGGCTCCCACTGCCCTCAGCTAAAAGCCAGCCCTTGCCATGCCGGGACCACCCTGTCCTGCTTGCCTCCTCCACACCTCCTGCCATTCTCCCCCCACTTTCCATTCGGGAACCTCTTCTCACGATTCCCTGAATGTGTCACTCTCTTGCGTCAGGCCTGCACCTACTGTCCCCCGTCAGCTGGCTCAGCCCCTCTCCACCCACAAGGCCCTGCACCCCTCCAGGCCGGAACCAGCTTGGAGGGCTGCCCCTACAGAGCAAGGGGCTTTGTTGAAAATGGAACAATGACTTTCACTCCCCAAGGGATGGCTCTACTGGTGGAGGATTTAGGCCCGGATGGTGGGGGGTGGGCCTCACTGACAGTGGGAGACACTGGGGCGTGGGTCTTGCTGACACAGTTTCAGACCACTGGGCCCCCAAACCACCGCGTCCCTTCCCTGCTGCCCTGTGACCCGGCCCAGCCACGCCCACCTGCTGGTCCACCGCGACAGCATCCAGTCCATTGTACATGATGTTCACCCAGCCATCCTTGGAGGCCAGGACGAAGAGGGACATCAGGGCCTGGGAGACACGGGGAGGGAGGGGACAGAGGTGATGGGCTCACAAAGCGTCCGGACCAGCAGAGATGGCCCGGCAGCCGCACACCTACTCTGGACACTCCTCTCCCTGAGCCCGCCTCCCACCCCGGCTCCACCCTGTGCTTCCACCACACATTCATTTGTTGTAGCCCAGGGCCCTGGGCCAGGACATGAGGTTCTGGGATGGGTCTCCTGCCGCACTGGCCCCTCCTTCCTGTCTATACAGGCTGCAGACCCGTTCTCTTCCCTTCCAGCTGGGCGTGATGCCAAGGGCTGCCCGGAAAGGGTTCCGGCACAGGGGCGGGCGGGCAGGGTTCACAGAGGAAGCCTTCCTGGCCAGGGAGGCACATGAAGCTCACAGGCCAGGGGACAAATGTCCCTGGAAGCCCTTGGATCACAGAGGCCTAAAGTGCAGAGAGCCTGCGACGGAATCACAAACCTGCGATCACTGTCCCCATTCCAGGGGAGGACACAGAGCACAGAGCGTCACGGGGGCTTGCCTGGGGGCACACCGCTGGGAACGAGCCTGGAAAGGGGTCAAGGCTCTGGGCCCCCCGCTCACCCGCTTTGGCTCTGCGTGCTGAGAGCACACGCTCAGGGCCTGGGGCATCGGCCTGGCATTGAGCATGCTCAGAATGGAAGGGCTGGATGCCCCATGGAGGCTGTGGCCAGGGCCTGGCGCTGGGGTCAGGGGTCAGGAGCAAGCTCATTGAAAGCCCCCACTGGCTTTCCCTCAGCTTAGTGGAACACCTTTTTTAAAACATCTGTTTTTCCAACATTGAATTGATAATAAATTGAAAAGGCACTGCTTCCGGGAAATCTGGAGGAGTTGGGGGAGCGACTGCACCCCAGTTCCTAACCCCCTTCCCCGGCCACTCACTGTCCCTCTGTGGCCGCGTGGCCCATCTCCCGGGGGGCATGGGGAGTGGGATCTGTGGTCATGTGGGGTGAGACTTCAGTGGGAACCCACTGGAGGATCCCAGCTGAGGGGCGGGGTATGGGCCCTGGGCCACTTGGACCTGGATCCTGCCCCTTCCCTGTGTGACTGGGGAAGGCACTCCCCGTCTGCTCATACCCAGCACCGGGTGGGCCTTCAAGAAATAGGAGCATTTGGGGGTCTTTGTAGGCAGCCGCTGGAGGCTCTCAGCTGGGCACCTCCCAGATGGCCAGGCCTGGGAGGCCCCCAGGAGAGGAGACAACGGCGAGGCCGGAAGTGGGCAGGGGCCTGCCTGTGAGTGGAGAGAGCAGAGTAGAAGGGCGAGGAAACACACCCTGGGCCCGGGGCTGGGTGCACTTTCATCTCTCCACAGCCTGCCGGGTGGGCTGTAACATCCCCATTTTACAGACAAGGAAACTGAGGCTCAGAGAGGCCACCCCTACAGTAAGTGGCAGAGCCGGGATTCACACCCACGTCTGGCTGACTTTCAAACTCCTGTCTGGGTCCCATGGGTGGGGGTGGGAGCCAGGAACCAGTGTCCGCTGAGGCGCCTATGAAGCGCCAGGCACCTGGGGACACGCACTCAGAATCTCTCATCCTCGAATCCTGTTGAGGTGGTGCTACTCCTACCCATTTCACAGAAGAGGAAACGGAGGCTTGGGAAGGAGAAGTCCCGGGGTCAGTCCTGGGAGGGCACAGCAATCCTGGAGGCTGGTCTATAATCCCAAGCTGCTGGCATTGAAGAACTGTCACTCCCCCGCACTGGGGTGGTAGGTGAGGAAGGGGTAGGTGGGCGGAGCTCACCTGGCCCAGGTTGTCGAAGTTGTACTTGAGGTAATTTTCTCAAAGTCACTTGAGGTTTAGGAAGTGGCAGAGTCAAGGTTCACACCCTGGTTTGTCTGATTCCTGGGCTTTGCACAGACCCAAGATCAGACCCCAGTAACCATGCTGGAGATGCAGGCAGGGACCCCATGGGAGGAGATGCTTGCATATCCCCAGGGGAGGGAGGGGAGAGAGAGAGAGAGAGAGAGAGAGCCTCTCTCTCACCAGGGACCCAAGCCTCCTCCATGTCTACTGCCTGGAAGGGGCAGAGCCACTGTCCACTCCCAGCCCCTCCTGCCCAGTGGCTCCACTGTGGCTCTCAGCAACCCCAAAGGATACCTGTGCCTGGGGCTCCGCACCAGCTACAGCCTTGGGGCCTCGGAGCTCAGACGCCCAAGAAACAGGAAGGGTCTCAGTAGCCGCTCAGACCCCAGAGGACCCAGGTCACGCTGGCCATATCCGTCTCACACTTTATGACCCAACCCACCCCAGCCCTGAGGCCCATCTTACTCCTGGGCTGGGCTCCACACCAAAATCCGAGCCAGCTCAAGGCCCTGCCTGTGTCAGACCTTCCGTGGCCCCAGTCCCGGTGACGCCAAGCACCAGCTCCTTAACTGCCATCCCAAGTCCTGCCCCCTCTGACCCCGCCCACCATCGGCTCATCTCTCTATGCCAGTCAGAGCTCCGGCTCACCTCCACA
The DNA here is from genome assembly GCF_000412655.1 of Myotis brandtii. Lineage (NCBI taxonomy): Eukaryota > Metazoa > Chordata > Mammalia > Chiroptera > Vespertilionidae > Myotis > Myotis brandtii. The sequence continues at coordinate 1,592,695 of NW_005363061.1, forward strand.
TGTGCCCATCCCCCCCCTGAACCACCTGCCCGCCCTGACCTGTCCAAATCACCTCTCCTTCAAGGCCCAGTGCAAAGGGCACCCCCTGCAGGGTGCTTCCCCCATTGTCCCCAGCCCAGCCCCCTGTTCTGTTTAGCTTGGACCCCTGTGATCCAATTTACCCAGCCTGCCTTGCACACAACCATTCTGGTCATGTCTGTCTCCCTCCTGGACTGGGGACTCGCTGCTGACAGGGACGTGCCTGTTCCACCAGGGCCACCTGAGCCCCCAGGGTCGGAGGAGCTGAGTGGGAGTGAGGAGCCTCTATTCCCACCTTAGAGCCGACCCCACTCCTGCCAGCCGGGCACCCCTCACCTGTACCCCCAAGATGCCGAAGATGATGAAGAAGGCACAGCAGATGAGGACAATGTTGCCGATGGGCTTAAGGGAGGAGATGAGAGTCTCTACCACCAGCTTCAGGCCCGGGGCCCGGCTGATGACCCTGCAGGCAGGGAGGGACCAAGGGCACTGTTGGGCCTCAGCCAGGCAGGACGCAGCCCAGTCCTCCCAGAGGCACCAGGGCGGTGGCCCCAGGCTCCAGACCTGTAGGCGCAGCAGGGCTCTGCGCGGGGCCACCTCCATCCCCGTCTCCCAGTGTGAGAGTGTGTGCACACGCGCGCGCACACACACTCATACACACATACACACGCACACACACTCACATACACACGCACACACACACACACTCATACACACTCACACCCCACACACACTCATACACACATACACACACACTCATACACACTCACACACACACACTCACATACACACGCACACACACACATACACACTCACACACACACACTCATACACACTCACATACACACGCGCGCGCACACACACACACCCTCAGCCTGGAGCCTGGCCCTGCTCAGCTAGTGCTGGGCACGTGCTAGCAGAGGACTGGGTGGGTGAGGAGGGCAGGAGCGAGTGGCCCACGTAGACCCCAGGCCCGCCCCCCAACACGGAGGACTCCTCACCGCAAGGGTCGTAGGGTGCGCAAGAGCCGCAGGACCCGGAGGACCCCCAAGATCTTGGCTCCACCGGCCGAGGCCAGGGAAACCACGATGTCGATGATGGACACGAAGACCAGAAAGCCGTCCAGCACGTTCCAGCTGCTGCGCAGGTACGCCTGCTCCCCGAAGTACAGGCCCAGCGAGACCACCTGGGGGCGGGGTGACGGGCCAGGTCGTCTGACTCAGCCACAGAGGTGGGGTGAGGGGGAGTCAGGCAGGTGGGCTGGCACTGCAGGGGTCACATGCCCCATGGCCCACTCAGAAGGTGGGTGGCAGGCAGGACCTGGAAGGTCTGGGCGCATGAAGCAGCCCCACAGCCTGTTCTGGTCTACTCTCCCCTCACATCTGCAAACCCAGTTCCAAGCCACGTGCTCCAGGAAGTGGCCCACGCCTCCAGCAGGTACCCCCATTGCACTGTGAACATTTCCCTGCATTAGCCTTTCTGGCTGGTTGTGATGTCCTGCAGAGCAGGATGTGGCTGACCCCCCACCCCACCCCGTCACACTAGCCCAGTGCTGGTACCAAGCAGGGGTGGTTCTCGGGGGCCCCTGTGGAATGCTGCTGACCAGCAGGTGAGTGACAGCTGCGGGAGGGCGGGCCACTGGGGGTGGGAGAGGTCCCAGGTGAAGACGGGGCTACCTTCAGTGTCATCTCGCCCACGAAGATGGCGGTGAAGATGTAGTTGGAGACGGTGAGGAATATGCGTTCCTGAAAGAGCAGGAGACACCATGGGCCTGGGGCTCCCAGAACTGCGGGTCCCCTCTGCCTCTGGCCAAGGGGCCTCCAGGGGAGGCCACTTCACAGTCCAAGGAGGTGCCCCTCCCCAGAGACAAGCTCCCTGCCACACCTTCCTCCGCAGCATCGACATCCACCTTCTGAGCTCCTAGCCCCCGGCCCTGCACCCTACCCCACAGCAGTCCCCATGGCCCGGCCCTGCCTGGCCCCGGCCCTGCCCGAAGGCCCCAGCCACTCACGGTGCTGCCGGCCTCAATCTGGGGCCGCTCCAGGGCGATGGTGATGCAGTTGAGGAAGATGAAGGCCAGGACGACGTAGTCGAAGAGCTTGTGGGCAATGATGGTCTGGCACAGGACCCGGAACCTGAGCAGAGTGGGCAGGGGCCATGAGTCTCGGTTTGCCCCTTAGCCCGGCGGGAGGAAAGCAAAGGGCTTAGGCCTGGGGATGGCCCAGAGGAAGCGGACCCTTCTTTTCTCCGGCCACAGCCATTTACATCCGCTCAGGGTGCCCACCTGGAGCCGCCTCCCGACCACACACCCACGGCAACTCCCACAGCCGCAGCATGAAGGGCACCCTCCTTGCCCTGGCACGCGAGTTCTTCCAAACACTCGCCCAAACCCCTGCGCCCTGCCCTCCGCCACGAGGACACACCCGGCCTGATACCCCGAGCTTCTGCCCCAGACCCTCCCTCGGGCTGCTCCCTCCACCTGGTCCAGCCTCCGCCTCTACACAGCCCTGCTCCACCTACAGATGCCACAAGGCCTCCTCCCGCAGGAAGCCAGAATGCCCCCTCCCATGGGAGTGCCCGGCTACTTGAGCATCTGTCCACCCTGGTGCCACAGCCCGGCGGGAGGAAGGCAAAGGGTTTAGGCCTAGGGATGCCCAGAGGAAGCGGACCCTTCTTTTCTCTGGCCACAGCCATTTACATCCGCTCAGGGTGCCCACCTGGAGCGGCCTCCCGACCACACACCCACGGCAACTCCCACAGCCTCAGCATGAAGGGCACCCTCCTTGCCCTGGCACGCGAGGCCTTCCAAACACTCGCCCGAACCCCTGCGTCCTGCCCTCCGCCACGCGGACACACCTGGCCTGATACCCCGAGTTTCTGCCCCAGACCCTCCCTTGGGCTGCTCCCTCCACCTGGTCCAGCCTCCGCCTCTACATCTCTCCCTCCCAGACCTGCTCACCCCCTATCCAACCTCCCCCCAAGCCTGGCCCGGCCCACCTGTTCTCAGGGGAGAAGAGGTAGACAGACCAGTCCTCGCGGATCTCGCACCAGTCGGGTTTGTACGCGTCAATCATCTTGCGCACCCGGAAACACAGAGTCTGGCGAGGAGAGGAGGGGGTGCGGACTGGTCAGCGCTGCCCAGAGCTGCCCGTCTCTGCCCTCTCCAGCCATCCAGCAAGCTGGGGTCCCCGGGTGACCTCTGCTCTCCCAGCAAGATCAGAACCTACACCCCTCCCAGGGCTTCTCTCCCAGGGGTGGGCCCACCACAGCTGTGGGCAGCTCCAACCACCTCCCGCTCACCCGCCTGAGCCCTGCCCCCTGGCCCTGCCCCTCGGCCTCTCCTCCCTCTGTCCCGTGGACCGTCTCCTGGCCCTGGCCCCTCAGCCCCGCCAACTCACATAGTCCACCTCCTCCTCATCCTCCCCGTGGTCCCGGCGGTCACCCATCTGCGTGAAGACCTCCTTGGCGATGTGGGGCATCCTGCCATTGCAGTCCTCGTGCCCGGGGCCCGGGCCCGCTGCCCTCCAGGCCGCCCGGGGGTGGGTG
>NW_005363061.1:1596564-1599467 GCF_000412655.1 Myotis brandtii
GCGGCCCCACGGCCCACAGTAGGAGCTCCTGGAGCTGGACTGGGAGAAGCCGGGGCGCTGGTCAGCCCCACGGTTGTGACTGAGGCCCTAAAAGGGCCACTGGCCTGGCCAGTGGGTGGCAGAACCAGCTGGACTCCAGAGGCCCTCTTCCCCACCCACCGCGCACTCCCCCACATCCATGGCCGTGGGGGCTTGTCCACAGTGTGTGTGCCTTCATCTCCTCCTGCCACCCCATTTCCTTGAAGGAAGGTACAGCAAGTTAGGGCCATTTTCCTCTTTACAGGTAAGGAAACTGAGGCTTAGAGAGGGCTGTGACTTACTGGTGGGATCTGCCTGCCCCGCCCCCCCAAGCTCAGCTCTTTACCCTACTACACCAGTGATGGCGAACCTATGACACGCGTGTCAGAGGTGAGACGCGAACTCATTTTTTTGGTTGATTTTTCTTTGTTAAATGGCATTTAAATATATAAAATAAATATCAAAAATATAAGTCTTTGTTTTACTATGGTTGCAAATATCAAAAAATTTCTATATGTGACACGGCACCAGAGTTAAGTTAGGGATTTTCAAAATGCTGACACGCCGAGCTCAAAAGGTTCGCCATCACTGCCCTACACATTGGCGCCAAGATAAAAACCCCATTCTCCACACCAGACCCACTGGCCCCACTCCACTCATTCATTCATTCATTCATTCATTCCTTGCTGTCTGGTCCCACTCTGGCACCGGGAACCCAGAAATGCAACAGAGATCATCCCTGCCTGGTTCTGGCTGGACACTCGGTGCCCGAGGCCTGGTACCAGTTTGAAGCTGGACTGGCAGGCGCTTCTCCCCAGGGTCCCTCCGCACACCCAGCAGGGAGCCGCCATCAGAGCCCCCACAGGACTCACCAGGGAGCGCTGGTCGTAGCTCACCCTCCCCAGTGACATGACACTGCTCTTGCGGGAGCCCAGGGCCACCAGCATAGGGTCCGGCTGCAGCGACAGGCGGGCAGGTGCCGCGGTCCCAACGGGGCCCAGATGTCCACACAGAGGAAGACTGAGGTCCAGGTGCCCGTTGGGAGTCAGAGGAATTGGGTAAAGCTTGGGATCTGGAGGGGTGAGATGGAAACAGGGGGAAGGGCAGACAGAAAGCCAGAACAAGAGCAAAAGAAGCCATGAGACAAAGAAACAGACATGGATGATAAACAGAAATGGAGAGTTTTTCTTGGGAGACCTCCTCCGCCAGGAAGTCTTCCAGGTTGGACCCCACCACATGTGCCTCCCCTCTGCCCCGCCTACAGGGCTCTCAGCTTATTTTTGTTTGTTTGTTTTTTGTTTATTTGTTTTTAATTTTCTCAGCTTATTTTTGGGTAAGTGACACCCTTGCCTTCTGTGTTCAGGGCAACCATTGAGCTTCACCCGGCATGAGAACCTCCCTGCCGTGCCCGCTGTGGAAAGCAAGGCAGAGACCGCCCAGCCGGTTACCAAGGACATGGCGTGGACGGGAGGTTTGTGCCAAGCTGCCCAGTGGTGTCAAACAGGACCAAAACCCAGGCATCCTGAGGCCCAAAGCCCTTCTCAACAGGCCACTGACTTTTTTTATTTTTAATATATTTTTATTGATTTCAGAGAGGAAGGGAGAGGGAGAGAGAGAGAGAGAGAGAAGCATCAATGATGAGAATCACTCATTGGCTGCCTCCTGCATGACCCCCACTGGGGATCGAGCCCACCCGGGCATGTGCCCTTGTCTGGAATCGAACCCAGGACCCTTCAGTCTGTAGGCCGACACCCTATCCACTGAGCCAAACCGGCTAGGGCTGGCCACGGACTTTTTGAGATTTAGCATTTCTTTCCATTATGAATGTAAACAACAAACCGCAGAAATGAGCAGTCACAGAGCCGGGGTTTGAGGGGAACCTGGGCCGTGCCCTTGGCCCACCCGGATCTCTGGGGAAGGGTCCTGGCCCCAGGTGTACCTCCGAGGCTGTCCAGGCCCTCCTGCAGCTTGTCAAACTCCTCCGTGTTCGATAAACTCTGGTCCTCGTCCGAGTAGGAGCGATTGGCGTCACCCTGGGAGACCGACCCTCACGTTGGAACGCATGTCAGCTCTACCCTTCCCTCCCTCGCGAACTTTTTCATGGGTCCCCCCCACCCCACCCCCGTTTTACAAATGTGGAAATTGGGGCTCAGGAAAGGGAAGTGAGAAGCTAGTGAGGACCTAGCCCACAAACCCACGTCTGCTGACTACACGTTCCCCAAAGCCTCAGAGGATGGAGGAGGCGGGATCCAGAGCCCTGGTCTTGGAGACTTTAGCATCTCAGAGACGGAGAGGCCTAGTCTTACCCCCGGGGGAGACGCAGGGACCCCGATGCTGCCTCCGTTTGCATGCTTCCTGTGACGGGGAGCTCACTACCTCATTGGCGACCCCCCCCCTCTTCTGGAGACTCGCCTGCTAGATGTTTGAATGGCAGCCCTCCCCCGTCCAGACCCCCTCCCCTCACCCAGTCTCCTGCAGGTCCCATGGGGGTGCTGCCTCCACCAGGGTCCCAGTCACCTCCGCCTGGAAGCCCTCCACCAGGATGGCCACCAGCAGGTTGAAGAGCACGTAGTTGCCGAAGGTCATGAGGGCAACAAAGTAGAGGGAGGCCCAGGGGGAGGTGGAGGCCATGCCGTTGTAGAGGACGACGTTCCAGTCCTCCTGGGTGAGGATCTGTGGGGGGAGGAGCGCGCAGCTCAGTACAAGAACATCCTCAGCCCCGGCCCACCCACGGGCAGGGGGAGCCCGCTGGGGGTGAGCTACAGGCACACGGCAGCCCATGCCCTCCTGCAGCCTCCGCTCACAGGCGCTCGGGCACTCCCAGGGACCTCGAGTACCACAGCTCTCGCTGGGGTGCACCCACCTGGCGGAGCCGCGGACGCTCC
>NW_005363061.1:1599770-1601524 GCF_000412655.1 Myotis brandtii
GAGCTGTGTGTGCACACTCATTCAGCCATGTCCACGTTACCGGGGAGGAATGGTCTTAGGGAAGACTCCTAACGTGCCCACAGTCTCAGGGTGCGAGCGGAGGGGGCAGGGAGGGGCACTGGGCGGCAGCCCGGCTCCCAGAGCCTGTCCTAAGCCTGCCAGGTCACACCCCCCAAACCGGCCCACTAAGGCGGAGTTGAGGGGCCGCCCTGTCAGGCCCCTTTTCTCTGGATTCCCCGAGGCTGGAGGCACCAGCAAAAAGCGACCCTGCCTGAAACCGCGGCCCCGGCACATACGGACGTGTGCTCACCTGGAACACCGTGACGATGGCCCAGAGCAGGGAGTCGAAGTTCTTCCTGTCGGGGATTGTATCTCCCGTGTCTGTGCGGAGGCTGAATTTGCAGCCAAAGATGTGCATCCCGAGAATGCTGGGGGGGGAGGGAGGTGGCTCAAGGGACTCCTCACACACACCAAGCTCTTGCCCATCCGCCTGTGCCATTCCCTAAACAACCCCGCAAGATGGGAGGGAGCCACGCTGGTCCCATTTTACAGAAGTGAACACTGAGACCCAAAGGGGAAGTACACGCCCAGAGCCACCAGGGATTAAGTGATGGTGGCAGGATTCCCACCCAGGTCCAGGGTGTGGCCGGAGCACCCAACCAGCCATGCTCCTACCTGGGCCCCGGCAGGGGTGGGCCCCGGGGTGGCAGGGCTCACCTGAAGATGAAGATGAAGAGCATGAGCAGCATGCAGAAGGTGGCCACGTTGTCCATGGTCTTCATGAGCACCACCAGCTGGCGTCGCAGCGCGGGCATGAAGCGCACCAGCTTCAGCACCCGCAGCAGCCGGAAGGTCCGCAGCACTGACAGCCCGCCGTCCGCCTGCCCCACGATCTCCCAGATGCTGCACAGGGAGGCGTCACGCAGGGGTGGGGAGGGGAGAGAGGCAGGAGGAGAGCAGGGCAAAGGAAGAGATGGAGTTTCATTCATTCGTTCATGCATTCATTCATCCAACCAACAGTATTTCAAGGTCATTGCTGCTCCAGGCACCCTAAGTTGGGGGCTGTTAACCTGGACTCCATGGACCCCCCCCAAGATGTCTAGGGACAGAATTCAGGGGTCCACATGGTCACTGAGCTCTTTTTGAGATTTAACTTTCTTTTGAGTATGAATGGAAACAACAAAATACAGAGAATTAGCAGCGCCCATGGCCTCGCGGTTCATGGAAATCGCTGTTTTTACATCACACGACGGTTGATGAGGATATTTTCGAGCAGAGTTTATGCTCCTCCCTCCTCTGGGATGATGGTAGTCACAGACCCGCTGCTAGACCTCACCATTCAATGCTTTAACCCAGAAGCACGTATATGGCTAAATCACACATTTTTAAACATTTTTGTCAACTGTACTGCAGTGTGATTGGGTTCCTTTGATCGTAGGCACTTCATTTACAGGCTGGGCCAACCCCCTCTTCCCTCCTGTGCCTCCGGGCCCACGGCCTGGGGAGGAGCGGGCGGGCGGGGCACCTGATGATGACGATGATGCTGTCGAAGATGTTGTAGGGGTTGCGCAGGTAATCGAAGAGCCCGAAGGCGGCCAGCTTCAGGAGCATCTCCAGGGCGAACATGCTGGTGAAGACCACGTTGCAGATCTCCAGGACGTTGGTCAGCTCCTCGGGCTGTGGGCGTGGGGCAGGGACGGAACCGTCAGGCGGAAGGCAGCCCTGGGACCCTACGGAAGCCCACTGGCTCTAGG
>NW_005363061.1:1601543-1606970 GCF_000412655.1 Myotis brandtii
GGTGGCAAGGCCTGGCCCTGCCGCCCCGGCTGCGTGGCCTGGAAGGTCAGTGTCCCCGCTGGTGCTCCATCTCCCCGTTACACCGTGGCCTTGAAGACCTTGCAGTTCTGCTGCCCGGATCCTGCGGGGTCCACTGAGATGGTGGGACCCCTCCGGGCTGACCTTCCACAAGTTTGGAAATGGTGCTGTAGCTGCACATCGAGGGGGGCAGTACAAGACCCACTGACAAAGGGAGACATTGAGGCTCAGAAGCTGGTCAGAGCGAACAGTGGAAGGCAGCGCGTTTTGCAGACGAGGAAGCAGGTTCAGAGAAGGCCCGTTTCTGCTCACCGTGGAGCCGGGCTGCTCCCGCCCGAGCCACAGGCCAGGGAAGGACCATGGGACAGGCCTAACCGCGCGCTCATGCCGGGCCGGACACCCAGCACAAGTACGGATGCCGCGGGCAACCTGGGAGGCCACGGAGGCGGCTCCGTTCCACAGGCGAGGAGAGGAGGCGAGGAGGCTCCGAGCAGTGATGGGACTTGCTCAGCATCACCCAGCCAGGCTGTGGCCGAGCCGGGCCCTGCACCAAGTCGGACTCCCAATGGCTCTCCTGTGACACACAGACCCCACCCGACTCATCCACTCCCTCATCCACGCATCCCTCCTGCACAAGTGCACGCATTCCACAGGCCCGCGAGCCGCCCAGGTGCTGGCGTGAGCTACCCCGGTGGCCCGTGGAGTGAGTTGGGACGTTCTTCCTGCCCCTGGGAAATGCGGGTTCAGGTGGCATAGCCCCCCGACACGTAAGTTAACTAACAAACCAGCCAGCAGGGGCTAAAGGCAGGAGCGGTGAGGGTGGTTTGGGGAGCGGTGATCCTGGAATCAGGAGCAGCTTCCTGGAGGGAGGGACACCTCAGCTGAGGCCTCAGAGCTGAGAGGAGCGGGTGGAGGGACAAGAGAAGGCGTCCAGGCCAAAGGACCAGTCAGAGTCAGGGCGGGAGGGTGCGGGGCTGCCAGCCATCAGCACCGCCGCCCCAGCCCAGCCCCTCTACCTGACAACTAGACACCTAAGAGGCCTGACTCTAATTCCATTTGGGTTAAAAGGAGAAGGAAAAAAAGAAAAACCAACCGTCCGCTTCCCGCCTGGTGCCTGGGAAATAGAATAAAACTGCCAGCTCCGCTCTAGCCCAGATGAAAGGAGAAAACCCGGCTTCCGCTGTAATTACATCTGACTCACAAAATGGTCCCGAAAGGGGAGTGGGGCCCCGCGAGGGGGCCCCTCGGTGGGGAGGGCTGGGGCCCGGCATCAGGGCTAAGTCGGGGCCCAGATGCTGCTCGGAGCCACCAATTTCCCCGCAGGCCAAACGACACTCGACATGCGGGAGATGAAAAATGTGGACGCTGACAGCCCATAATTGCACATCGCCCCGCTCCGAGCCCCACGCGCTGCACGCGCGCTCCGCCCGCAATTGATGGCAGAACCGCCGCTCCCGGAAAGGTCACCCGCTCGCTCCCCGACTCCCACGCGCTCCGCCCGCAATTGATGGCAGAGCCGCCGCTCCCGGAAAGGTCACCCGCTCGCTCCCGGAAAGGTCACCCGCTCGCTCCCCGACTCCCTGGCAACAGCTGTTTCTCCAGTCAAGTGCACACCTGTTAATCTTTTCCTAATGCACCATCCATCACTACCGCAAGCCTTTCTCTGGGAGAGAGACAGTGAGCGGGAGAGACAGACAGACCGACAGACGAACGTAGACACAGTGAGACCAATTGGGGTGAGTGAAGAGAAATGGGGGCAGCCATGAGAGAGATGGGTAGAGAGAGACGGACAGACAGACAAACATAGGCATGGAGAGTGAGAGGCAAAGGCAGGGTGTGGAGAGACAAGACAGAAAACACAGATCAACACATAATGGACCAGGATCATGATACCATGGGAGTCAGCGAGAGAGCAGGAGGGCAGACAGACAGACAGACAGAGGCTGTGGAGAAGTGGCAGAGATGGTACAGACCCACCCAGTGGAAGAAGAGATGCCAAAGGGCAGAAAAGCCAGGTTAGGCCAGAGGCAGGAGGGTAGAGGGCAGGAGAGGGGCAGGGGCAGGGCCAGCTCACCCCTGCCAGTGCCAGGCGTGGGAGGCACCAGGCGGCCCCACCTCTGGCCATTCCTGCAGAGGCAGATAAAGGACCAGCTGGGCAGGGGTCTAAACTGCCCCCAGGAACCCTGGGGCCCAGGCGTCCCCGTGATAGTAACGGCAGCTGGTATTAACGTTCCCACACGCCAGGCGGTGCTAAGCACTGTCCATGAATTACCTCATCTCAGCCTCAAGCATTACCCTGTGGTGTCCCCATTTTACAGACAGGAAACCTGAGGCTCAGAGAGGAGAGGTGACGGCCCAGGGCCATGGCCGGCCAGTGGTGGCATCGGATCTCAAACCCAGGTCTCCTCCCTGGGCCCAAACCCCTTCACCTGCCCCACTTTCCTGGCTGGAGGGTCCAGTTCAGCGCAGGCATGTCACCGCCCTGCTTACAAGCCTTCCATGGTTCCCCACCGCCGTAGGGATAAAGCCAGCCTCAAAGCCCTCCATGGGTGGACAGCTCCCCGCCTCCTGGGCTGGCTGCCCACCCCGTGTGCACATCCTCCTGAGGACTCTGAGCCCTTCGGGTGGAGCCTGTGCCTCTGGTCCCTGCTCCTGTCCCTCCTCTGCCTCACTGATGGACCCTAGTCACCCTTCAGGACCCATCTCCAGTATCACTGACTCTGAGAAGCCTTCCCTGACTGCAGCCCATGGTGGTGCCTCCCTCCCTCAAGCCACCACAGAGCTGGACTGTTGGGCACTAAGCCACCCCATCCTCATCTTCCCAGGGTCACCCCAGACCTGGGTCGGCAGTGACTTGGGGGCTGCTGAAGGGAGAATAGAGCCTGCTTTGACCCACCCGCTGAGCTGGAGGCCTCGAATGCAGTCCCCGGGGAGCTGGGGCCAGGGGACATCCCCCGCCTGGGTCACCCCTGCCCAGGAGGCTCCCTGTACGCCTGTCCTGCTGCCCATTCAGCCCCACCCTCTGTTTTCTGTTGTCCAGCTTGGCGACCATCCTCCAACTCCAGGACAGTGGAGCCCAGCTCCGGAGGGGTCGCTGGCCTAGACAGGTGACTGCCGAGAGCGGGAGAAGTGGGTGTCTCCCCATCCCACCTCCTGTCCCCTTAGTGGAACCTCCAATTCAACCTCAGAACCCCAGCGCCAGCTCTGACAGCTGCTCACCGCCACCTGGGCAAGCCATCCCCACTCTCTGAGCCTCAGTTTCCCCGTCTGCCCAGTGGGGATAAGACGCCCACTCTGCCTACCGCCCAGGGCGGCCATGAGGGTCACCCCGGGAAGAGATGTGACCAATCCTGACAACAGGTGACGATGGCGGCTCCGGTGCCCAAGCTGACCTCACCCACATGCTTGTCACTCAGCCTCAGTTAAGGACAGTCTGGGCCCACCCTCCCCGCAGGATGTAGGGGGAGGGAAGGGTAGATGTCGGCACCATCTGACCACCTCGTGGGCAGGGCAGCCATGAGGGTCACCCCGGGAAGAGATGTGACCAATCCTGACAGCAGGTGACGATGGAGGCTCCGGTGCCCAAGCTGACCTCACCCACATGCTTGTCACTCAGCCTCAGTTAAGGACAGTCTGGGCCCACCCTCCCCGCAGGATGTAGGGGGAGGGAAGGGTAGATGTCGGCACCATCTGACCACCTCGTGGGTCACAAGAGACCCCAGCCCGGCTGACACGCCTTCACCTCTCTCCCAGGCCGGTCCCTGAAAGGAACATCCTCCTGAGGACTCTGCAGCCTCGAGGAACCTGGGGATGCTCCCTCGTGATTTGGGCAGCAGTGGCCACCTGACGGCCACGGGGACCTGTGATCTCACCTCTCATTTGAGTACCGTGACCCGAGCGGCGGCAGCCCCCCACTTTACAGATGGAGTAGGGCAGGAGTGCCCGGGCTCTGTGCCCCCTCACCACCTGCCTCCGTGGTGGCCACACCAAGGTCCCTGCCAGCAGAGTGGGCAGCCGCAGCGTGGCGGGGCCCCTAGGACGCCTCCCCTCAAGGTCATAGCCCTGCAGGAGAGGGGCTGTGCTCACCTGCCTTCTCCCCTTCTCTCCCTGCTCCTTCCGGCCCTGGGCCACCTCTCTCTGCAGGCGCCTCTCAGACAGGGCAGCTCAAAATAAACACAGGGCGGGCCGCTTCCCACTGAGCAATGTCTGGGAGTCGGGGAAGAGGGAGCAAAAATACCCCCGCGCGGAGCTCTGCCGAACAATGGCTGCCACTCGGAGCTGCTTTAAAAAGAGCATTTTAAAAATTCTCCCTCCCCCTCACTGTTCCTTTCATTGATTTTTGAGGTTCCAGGCAGCAGAGGGTAAAGTCACCCTGAAAGTGGTGGTGTAAGGCTCCAAGAAAAGATTCAGAAACAATTCGCAAGCACCTACTATGTGCCAGGCTTCCTAACGCAACTCACCCTCCCAGCCACTCTATGAGGAGGTTGTGAGGACTCAGTGCACCACGCAGGCTCTGGGCCTGCCGTGTAGTAGGTGCTCAGTTAATGGGAGCTGATCCCTATGAGGGAAAGAGGAGAAACCGAGGCAGACCCTATGGAGGGGCAGGTGACTTGCCGGTGAGAACAGCTTCTCCCGGCCTGAGGGGGGGCCCATGGGGCGCTAGGAAGAAGAGGCTCCACCACATCCGAGGCTAGAAAGCTTGCTCAGGCAGGATATGGCGGAGGCGGAGGTTTGGGCAGGGACCCTGGCCTGGCCTGAGGCTGGAGCCCAACAGGTAGAGGGAGAGATTGAACCCAGAGCACAGAGCGGCCCCCGCTGCTGTGTTGCCCTGGAGGGGACCACTGAGAACACAGGGACCAGTATTATCCTGGCAAACGGGCCTCTGAAGAACAACCCTGACGGTAGCATCCGCCAACTTCCATGGTGTAAACACTTCCTCCAAGGCCCATTTCAAGCTCCCAGCTGTTTCTAACAACAGCCTTGCAAAATTCCTGCGTGAGAAAATTGCTCCTGCCAGCCGGTTCCAGCAAGCCACTGGGGGACAGTGCCCAGGTTCGGTGACAGGCCCCCTGGGTGCCGCCCCACTGGCACCAGCACCCACAGCTCCTGTTCCCTGTGGGGCCTCCCCCAGAAATGCTGGCCTCCCGCAGGCCTGAGCCGGGCAAAGGCCACAAGGCTGGACCCCAGGCCAGGGGTCGGCTGCCTTCTCCCCAGCTCTCCCCTGCAGAGCCTTCCCCGGCCTCCCGAGACCTTTGTAATTAAGCCAGATCGGCTGGCAACCCAGCAGCTCTGCACAGTGTCACGGCAGCCCCGGGGGCCGCATTGAAGTAAATGGAATGGGTCCTGCGCTTGGCAAACTAATGAAGAGGGAAATGAGAGTGTGGCCCACCGCGGGGCGCTGCGGGCGGG
>NW_005363061.1:1607005-1608069 GCF_000412655.1 Myotis brandtii
TCGGGGGGCTGCGGGCGGGCGGGTGGGCAGGGCCTCTGCAGAGGGAGGGCGGCAGGGGAGCCACGGCGGCATCCAAGTTCTAAACCTGCAGGGACTGGCAGGGGACCTGGGGCCAGTGACATCCCTCCCTGGCCCAGCTGCCAAATGCCCTCCCAGGGCTGGGGTCACCTATGGGCTGGGGGACACTGGGAGCCAGAAATAGATGTTTTTCCAAATGGATCCAGGGCTGGAGCGGTCACCCAGGCTGGCACTGTGGACCGGGGACATCTGGGCTACAGCCCTCCATCCTGTGTCCCTACAGTTTCCTCAAGCTCCCCGAGTCCCTGCCACCTCCTGGGAGTCATCTCTCTTCTAGGTGCTATTCCCCCTGGGGGACCCCTCCTCTGAACTCCTCTCCCCTCCGAACCCCAGCTGTACCCCTGATGGCCTGGGACACACCATGTGGCCGAGGAGGGAGACGGGTGACAGCCTTCACAGGGCAGCCACAGGACACCCTCGGTGCCGTGGGCTGGGGAGGCTGGGGAGTGGGGCACCAGGGACAGGAGGACGCCCTGTTGGCTGAGCGTACGTTGTGGGCAGCGCACGAGGAGAGGTGAATGTCAGGGGAAAGGTCTGTGCTCCGTGCCAAGGGCGATGGGGCACTGCAGAAGGTGTGGGCAGGGGAGAGCGCAGCCTCGGGAAACCTCACCCCAGCTGCCCCGGGGAGGGTGACAGGAGGGCTCACATGGAGGAGCCGCGAATGGGAGTCAGATTTGCAGGGACTAAGAGGGGGTGTGCTGTGGGCGCCTTGGTGTCCCTGCTGAGCTGCTGCAGAGGAGAGGATCCGATCTCCCTTTCTCTCCCCCAAGAAGATGAGCCCCAAAACTGCTGCACTGGGGCACTCATTCACCCACTCACACCCTGAGCTCCTGCCTGGTGCTTGGCCCTGAGCTGGGCACTCAGGCCACATGGCTGAACGGGACCCAGCCCTGGTCAGGGGGAGACAGACACACGTGGGTGTTCCGCACACCCAGCTGCGTGGGGCTGGCCTGGGTGCCCCCCCGCCCCCGCAGAGCCCAGCCCGG
>NW_005363061.1:1608409-1624948 GCF_000412655.1 Myotis brandtii
CCCTTTGTGCTGGCAGCGGGGGCAGCCGGTGGGGTCGGAGGCCAGCAGGGCAGAGATGGGCTGCATCAGCATGGGGGGCGTCGGGTCCAGGGGGCTGTGTCCCGGGCACAGCTCTGAAAAGCAAACAGAGGGCAGGGTCGGTGCCTCAGGCCACACTCAGGGCTCTCAGAGGCGGCAGCACCTGCACACCAGGCCCCTGACCCCGGGACAAAGCCTCGGGGTCTGTGCCCACAGGGTCTGCCTGGAGCGTGCCAGCCCCAGGCAGGAGGCCAGGTGGCCTGGTTCCTAAGGAAATGGTTTCGCCTTCTGGGCTTTGCTGGTCCCTGTGCAAAAGCATAAGCCGGGAGCACCCACCACATGGGGCTGCGGGTTCTCTATCGGCTAGTTTGTGTGATGTGCCTAGAACAGTGCCTGGGGCACACATACGTGTTAACTGTCCTTGCGGCATCACTTCCTGGCCTGCGGCTGTGCACTGAGCAGACCCTCCCCAGGCCCCAGACCCTCCCCGCCACCCTGGTTGCTGACATTGTGGTTTGGGAAATGGCTGAAGGGCTTCTCTAAGAGCCAGGCAGGGGCTGGGGGTAGGTGGCCTCGGCGTTCCTCAGGCTTCCTGTCTGCACACGGGGCCTGGGTCCCAGGGAGGGAAGGCGGCAGGAGCCCTGGGCAGGGGGCAAGCCCTCAGGCCCCAGGACCTCCCCCCATACAAGCCAAGAGTCAGGCTGGCTCCGGGGAAGGAGGCAGGACAGGCCACTGGGCCGCGGGGTGAGGGTCGGAGCTGCCCAGGGAGGGGCCGGGACCTGAGTCATGTGATCTGTAAAGCCTTTCTAAGAGGAGCCGGAGAGGCTCTCCCTGGGTGGTTCGGTTTCTTCTTCATGTTTGTCTGTATTTCCCTAGAATGAACACGTTTTGTTTGTGAAAGGGGAAGAAAAAACATGTAACGCCGACTTTCACTTCCACACTTGCCTCCGAATATCTCCCAACGCCCTGGACAGGAGTCATGCCCGGGAGCCGGGCCAGGTGTCAGAAGCCAAGGGGTCGGTCCCACCTCAGCTGGCGGACAGGGCAAAGCCTCCTCCCCTCCCCCAACCCCCCTTCCCCACATGGACTCTGGGTGGGGCTCCCTGACACTTGTGTCCCAGGGGGGAGGGGCAGGCACCGAGGCCCAGGGCAAGAGCACCTCTCTCGAGGGGTCCCCTGGGACTTCCCTCTGCGCAGGTTCCCTGGAGAGGGGCGTGGGCAGGAGCAGGAATCCCCTTGCAGTAAACACCCTGCCCCATGTCACCCAAGAATGCTGGTGCCAGCCTTGCCCAGAACCCAGCTAGTTCCCCATCCGAGTGCTGGGCCCGCCCACGGCACCCTGGAGCCCCCCCAAGACCACACCTGGACATGTGGTGCCCAGGCTGGTGGCTCCGAGCATGAGTTCTCCGCCTGCCTCCTAAGAATCGCAGGTGCCCGGAACGTGGGACCCCAGTGCACAGGGTCTCACCCTCACTTTTCAGGGGGATACTGAGGCCCACAGAGGGGCCAGGGCTGTCCCAGGTCGCACACCTGCGCCTGCTCCGGGCACAGTCCTGACACCTGCTGACTTCCATCTTGGCACCAACCGGGGCGGGACTGGGCCTGGGGTGGGGCCCACCTGCTGGGGCTCATTTGCCTCCTCCCGGGGCTCATTTCTCCACTGAGCCCAAACTCTGACATCCCTGACACTGAGCTTTGGTCACTGACATACTGTGCGGCCGAAAGTGGCTCCCTTCATCCTCTCTGGGGACAATACTGCTCACTCTGCCCCCTCTCAGGTCTGTGACAGTCAGGTAAGCGAAGAAATGGGCCTAAGGCAGATCGCGGAGCGGCCGGTGTCCCCACGGGCCCAGCCCTTTGTCCCTGGTGGCCAGGCGTCACTGCTCAAGTGTGCTCGCAAGCATGGGGTGGCAGCAGGAGCCCATGCAGGGGTGACTGCAGTGGGCGGGTTTTACAGAAAATCACTCCTGTCTCTCTAGTGTGGATCCCAGGGGCGGAGCCTGAGTCCACGTGCGAACCAGACTGGGGAGGGAATTCCTCCAGGGCCGGGACTACGTCCCCTGAGCCCAGGGCCAGCCCAGGCCAGGCACTGGCAGGTGGTCAGGAAAGAGGGGGAGGGCACGAGGGGTCGGGCTGGACCCCCCAGGGGAGATCTGGGATCTCAACCTGCTGGACTGGCCAGCTCTGCTTGTGCTGGGGAGACAGGGAGACGCGCTTGCGAACTGTGCCGTGGGGAGTCCCCGATGGAGGCCCACGTGGGGCACCGAGGCCACGGGAGGCAGGACCACTTACTGAAGTGCCTGGGCTCCTTGGCGCGGGGCGCGGGCTGGGGGGAGGCGGGGCCCCCCGGGCCTAGGGCCTGGCGCCGGCTCTGCAAGGCCTGGTAGAAGCCCAGGGCGCGGCGCTTGGCCTTGCGCAGGATGTGGCAGACGTACTGGAAGATCTCCTCGTAGCAGTCGCCCGGCTCGGCGTAGCTGGCCACCGTGCTGGAGGACAGGTAGCGCTGCCGCTGCTCCAGCATCAGCCGGTGCTCCCGCTGCTTGGTCTCCGAGAACTGGGTCGCTATGACAACGAGGCACAGGTTGATCATGAAGAAGGAGCCCACCTGTGACCAACGGGAGGAGAGGACAGGGACGGAGGGGACAGAGGGTGGGGAGAGGCAGAAGTGAGGGTGGGGCGAGAGGGAGACAGAGATGGAGACAGACAGGGACACAGAGATGGAGGCGAGTGAGGAGGCAGAGCAAGAGCAGAAAGGGAGACAGGAGGAGGGGCAGATACGGGACAGAACAGGGGAAGGAGACAACCAGGCAGACAACCAGGGACAGCAGGTGCACAGAGAGCAAGAACAAGGAGAGACACCAACAGAGAGAGAGAGAGAGAGAGAGAGAGAGAGAGAGAGAGAGAGGCTCAGAGAGGATGGGGACAGAGGCCACGGGAGACGCAGAGACGCAGTGACGGGGCAGCAGAGGGAGACGGAAGGAGGTGGAGGGCCCGGAGAGACGGAGGGGCACAGCACAGGCAGGGACAGGAAAAGAGCGCTGAGGCCTTGCTCCCAGAGGATGTCAGGGCCGCAGGCGGCCGTGGCCCAGGCAGCTCCCCAGGCTCCACGGGGACCTGCTCCAAACCCGCTCCCCTCGGACCCCAGCTCTGGCCTCACTGCCCTCCCACCAGGGACTCAGCCCTGAGGCCCCTCCCAGGCCTTCCGGGCCCTGAGGCCCATGTCTGCTCTCTCTGACCTTGCCTTTGGCCCCAGCTGGGCATCCAGACAAGAGCAGAGGAGCATCCCTGAGAAGCTTTCGCTGGAGGGGCCCTATCTGAGCTTGGAAGTGGGGGGGGGGGGGGCGCTAGGAATTCTTGCCACCTCTAGTCCCAGGGCTCAGCTCCAGGGGCCCCTCCTGCTCCGGTTTCCAGAGGGTGGGCCCCTCCCAGGCATTTACTAAGCCTTTGCGTGGGCTCAGGCCCTGCCAGTGAGGGGCGGGGTGGTGGCTTTTCATCCTCTTCCAGGCTGCCCACCAGGAGTTCCTGCAGGCTGAACCCGTCACTGATTCACCCTTCCCGCCTCTCCCCGACAGCACGGCTGGGGAGCTGGCGTTCTGGGGCCATGAGGAGAGAGCTTCCAGGCCGAGAGGACTCTGGGAAAATTCCCAGGTAAGAACAGGCCCCACTCGTTCACACTTCCTGGGGACCTGCTCCGTACCAGCCTGTGAGGAGTTCAGATCCTGCCCTCTGGAGCTCACACCTGTCAGCCTTCTACCCAGCCTGCCCCTGGACCTCCATTTCCCCATCTGTAAAATGGGAGGCTCAGCAAGACCAGCTTAGGACTTCTGTAAGCAGAGGGAGCCCTGGGGATCTGGGTCTGAGGACTCCTCAGGGGCATGGCGGGCACCTCACCTCTCCGGGGTGCCGGCTCCTCATCTGCGGAGCGAGCAGGTGGCCCTGCATGGCCAGGGTTGAGGGGGTAAATGCCCGCACAGCCCCCCAGGCTCTGCCTGGACTGGCCCTGTTCCCCATTTCACTGTGAGCTCAGGAGTGGAGGGGCCTGCTCTGGTCCACTCAGGAGTTACCGACCCAGAATCGGCCCCGAACTCCACCCTGAGGAGGAGCCAGAGCATCCCTCAGCCTCCCTCTGGAATCCGAGGCTTCTCTAGCCACCCCAGTGGGTCATGTCCCCCTGCAGGAGGGTCTGCCTGCGTCAGGGCCTCTGTGAACGCCCCCGCCCAGAAAGCTGTCCCTCTGGCCGTCACACCCACCCCCCATTTCCCTCACCCCCGAGCCTTTAAGGCTCAATTCTGGTGTCACCTCCTCCGGGAAGCCTCCCACTCCCCCACCCTCCTCTGAGCTGGCGTAAAGCCTTCTCGGGTGCCTCACTATCATGGCTCCCTAGATGCTGTCGCTGTACCCATCTTCCCCATGGAACTAGGAGCTCCCCCCGGCAGGGCCTGTCTGACCCCCGGCTCAGCCCCCAGCTCTGCCCAGGGCCGGGTGCAGTGCAGGCCTCCCTGAATGTGCCGGGGAGACACTGAACCAACTGGGGGGTGAACGGCGGCTCTGAACAAAGCCTGCTCCTGCCTCCTTTTCCCCCCGGGTGACTCCTATGGGTCCACGGCCCCAGCCTCCCCAGGTAGGCACGGAGCACAGCCAACAGCAGGTGTGTCTCAGGTCACCTGTCAGCTTGCCCTGAACCCCCAGGTCAAGGTCCCACCAGCCCAGGATGGGGTACTGCCCCAGAGGGTCATTGTGCCCTCTCCCACCCCAGGAGGCCAGAGAAGCCAGCTCACAGCAGAGGGCGCCGGCAGCCACTCCCCCAGGAGTGAGTCACCTTGACATTTGGGGACTGTGTGGGGACAGTGGCTGCAGCTGCAGTCAGACACGACACGGTGGATGCGCTTCTCGGGGGAGACTGTTGGGGGGAGGCAGGCGGGGCCCGGTAGGGGGGTGAGGCGATGGAGCGCCTCCTCGGTCTCCAGGTCCCCCCACAAGGCAGGGCTGCCTGTGAGGGGGGGACCCTCCCAGAGTCTCGGGGAGCTCCGCCAGGTCACAGCAGGCTCGGTCTCCTCTCCAGAGCCTGCTCGGGGAGCAGCCCGGGCCTCCGGCTCGGAGCAGCCGGGACAAGAGGGCTAAGCCGGAGGTGGAGAGCTCCCATCCTGGGGCTGCACCCGGCTCAGGTCAATGAAAAGCATGTTTTCCCAGGGACGACGAGGCCGCGAAACAGGAGCGGGAGCCGGGGGTGGACTCAGATGCCAGAAGGAGAAATGAAGACAATCGGAAGTGATGGATGCCTCCAGTACCGCCCCTGACAGCTCCCTTCCATCACCCGCTGCTGAGCTGCATTTAAAACACTGCTCCCCCGCCCCCGTTCTCTCCCACCCAGTCTTTCTGGCTCCGAGGAGCTCCCCGGGGACTCCCAAAGACCCCCCGCCTGCCCCCTGGCCCGTGGGTCCTCGAGCTTGCCCGGACGGCCCCGGCTCCTCGGACACTTACTATGATGAGCAGGATAAAATAGATGAAGTTGTAGAAGGAGTGGGCATCCATCACGTAGTACATGATCTCCACCCAGCCTTCCAGAGTGATCACCTGCAGCCAGGACAGAGCAGAGGGGAGGGCGAGCCTGAGCCAGGCCGATTCTCAGGAAGGGCAGGCAGCAAAGGCAGCGCCCCAGACAGAGGCCCTACTGTGTGCCAGGACGCTTGACACGCATTACCTCTCATACAGGCCAGCCGTCGTCATCCTCATTATACAGGTGAGAAACTGAGGTTCAGAGAGGTTAGGGCACCTGCTCAAGATCACACAGCCAGGGAGTAGAACAGAGGCTTGGTCCGATCCCTGTCGCTCCAGAGCCCACCCCCTTCCCAGTCTACCACACCCTGCAAGTAGGGGTCCCTGGTCTCCGGCTCCGGCTCTCTCTAAACCTCAGCTGCTTCTCCTCCGTGTATGGGGCTGTGGAGCCCACCCAGCAGGGCTGCCTGCAGCTCAGCAGAGCCTTGGAGTGTGGCAGTGATGAGGCTGGTGTGACTGTCCCCACATACTCCTTCCGGAAGAGGGAGGCAGAGCGACACACACAGGGTCCTCCGCCCCGGCTCTGCTGTCTGCTCACTGCTGGCAAACACACGAGCAGGTGGCCCCTGGGCAGCCCGCCTCCCCTCTCCAGCCAGAGGGTCCCAGGGTGCAGCGCTGGGCTGTGGTCACATCACACCTGGAAGCTCTGAATTCTGTGGTCCTGCTGCTCCCCAGAGCAAAGTGAGCGGAGCAGCCCCCCAGTAAGGCCCACCCCTCCTCAGGGGCTTCACGCCACCACTCCTGCTCCTGCCCCTCCTTCCTGCTGTCCTCAGTGACCTTACTGAGCACTCCTCACACACGGGGCTGACCGCTCTGCTCACATTATCTGGCCTATTTTTCTCTGCCACTCAAGGTCGGGGAGCTGTTACCCACAGCCCCCCAGTAAGGCCCACCCCTCCTCAGGGGCTTCACGCCTGCTCCTGCCCCTCCTTCCTGCTGTCCTCAGTGACCTTACTGAGCACTCCCTGCACATGGGGCTGACCGCTCTGCTCACATCATCTGGCCCATTTTTCTCTGCCACTCAAGGTCGGGGAGCTGTTACCCATTTTAGGGATGTGAAAACTGAGGCACAGAGACATCAAGCAATATCCCCAAGGTCCTACAGCCCTTTCTTTGAACCTCAGTTGCTCTGTCTATAATGTGGGTATGACAGTGCCTATTGTGCCAGCAAGTCGGGCAGATTTCAATGAAACAAGTGGCAAATGCCTGCCTAGCACAGAGCCCTGGCGGCCAGGTGAAGCTGCTCAATCCACCCCACCCCACGAACCCCCAGCCCCCAGGCCCCAGCATCGGGGCTAGTGTCTCGCCTGGAAGATGACGATCCAGGCATAGCCGATGTTGTCGAAGTTGATGGCCCCCTTGTGGGGGTTGGCGCTGCCCGTGCGGCACACGTTGTAGTAACGGTTCCAGTTGACACAGAGCCCGCTGGCGTTGAGGTCCTGGCGCCCCGCCCCGAAGTCGTAGACGTCGTCCTTGGACAGGCAGCACTCGCGGCCCTGCTCCTTGAGCGGAGGGATCTCATGGCAGCCCATGATGCCGTTGTCCCCCGAAAGGGAGCAGATGAAGGGCATCTCGTCGTCCTCCTCCGGCTGGTAGTAGGGGGGCAGGGCCACATCCCCTTGTCTGTCCGAAGGTGATGGTGGGCAAAAGAGGAGAAGGGGAGGGGTCACTGCTATGGCCTCCAGGCCTTTGCACATGCTGTTCCCTCTGCCTGGGATACCTTTCCCACCTCTGCCATGGCCACAAAACACGACCCTCCCCCTGCCCCCCGGAACCACTGTGGTCAGTTCCAGGGTCACCCACCCCCCAGGAGGATTCCCTGAGGGAGCCTTCTCAGGATCAAGCAGGACTGATCCTGGGCCCCCTGTGGCCAGACTGTACCCTGCACACGCCTCCACTATTGTTCCTGGGGCACATGTACTCAACTCCCCTGGGAGGCTGGGCTGTTTTAGGACAAAGACTGGGTCTCAGTACTAGTCCCCACACACTGTTTGGTCAGTGCAGAGTAGGTGCTCAATGAACAGATGCTGAGATTTACTGACCCACCCTCCCCATTGATGGGCCTCGGACTGGTCACTTCCCCTCTCTGGCTTTCCATTTCCTTATCTGAAAAACAGAGATAACAATCCCTGCCCTGCCTCCTGCAGGGGTCATCTGTGATTCACCAGAATTCCAACCAAAACCTCAACAGGATTTTGTCTGTGGAACCTGGCCAGATAGTTCTAGGATTTATCTGGATGAGAACAGTCAGGACAATTTTTTAAACAAGAAATGTGAATGGAGTACAGCCCTGCAAGACAGCAATATACAAACTATGAATGCAATGATATTGTAACCAGAACAGAAAGAATCCTGGAATATCACAGTGCACAGGGGAAAGCCCATGTTTAAAAGAGAACTTAGTATATTACAAAGATACCTTTTCAGATCCATGGGGAATGGAAGGACGAAACAATAAATGGTGTTGGGACCATTGCTATCCATTTGGAAAATAATAAAGATAGATCCCTACCTCACACCATACACACAATAAAGCAAGTTGGAGAAAAGAAAATGTTATTAAGAAAATCCTGCCCTGGCTGGTGTGGCTCAGTTGGTTGGAGTGTCATCCCATGCACCACAGGTGCATGGGTTCGATTCCCAGTCAGGGCACATACCCCGGTTGTGGGTTCGATCCCAGGTTGGGGCCTATGCGGAGGCAACCAATCAATGTTTCTCTCACACATTGATGTTTCTCTCTATCTCTCTCCCTCCCTCTCTCTCTAAAATCAATTTGAAATTTTCTTTTCTAAATAAAAGAAAATCCTAAGGTTCATCTTAGGATTTCACATTGTCACAAATCTCCAAAAAATTTCCAATATATTCCTCAAAAACAACCTGTGTATAAGTGGACCCATGCAGTTCAAATCCGTGCTGTTCAAGGGTCAACTGTAGTTTGCTGCTTCCACTGTGTTGGCCCTGATTCCCAATTACCAAGTGAAAACTGTATTAAGTGAGAGTCACTAGGAGCTGAATGAACATCTCAGGGCCTAGTTTATTTTTTTTTTTAAAAAAATACATTTTATTGATTTTTTTACAGAGAGGAAGGGAGAGGGATAGAGAGTTAGAAACATCGATCAGCTGCCTCCTGCACACCTCCTACTGGGGATGTGCCCGAAACCAAGGTACATGCCCTTGACCGGAATCGAACCTGGGACCTTTCAGTCCACAGGCCGACGCTCTATCCACTGAGCAAAACCGGTTCCGGCGTCAGGGCCTAGTTTAGACGGGGACTTTGCGATACCAGTTTTGAGAGCTCAGAGGCCTTCGTGCTCATTTTGGCATCCAGCCATTCAGAGGAAGCCCACCACCAACTCACCTGGCACATCCGTTGACCTCCCTGCACCACTGGGAATAAGGATTGGGAACAGGTGCTCAGTGGGGAGACCTTCCTGGCCCTAATATACTCAGCACCACGGGTGCCCCAGGTGAAGCTGCCGGGAGCCGCCTGGGGGCGGGCCCGCACTCACATGGTGAAGTTCTCCTCCAGGAAGCAGCGGTTGCGCAGCAGGCCGGCCCAGAGCTGCACGCCGATGATGCCGAAGATGAAGAAGACGAAGAAGCAGAGCAGCAGGACATTCCCCAGCATGGGCAGCGTGTCCAGGAGCAGGTTCACCAGGATCCGCATACCTGCAGGGGAGGGGAGGGGGTGGTCAGACAGGGAGCAGAGGGCCCGAAGAGGAGCCGGGAGAGCAGGGCGCGAGAAACAGAGAGGGGAGTGGGAGGGAAGGTGGAGCCACGCGGCCCAGACCTTCTCCTTGGTATCTGCCCCTCCCCCCGGGGGCCATGGAAACGGCTCTGGGCCCCACCACACTTCCTCTAGAGCAGTGGTTCTCAACCTTCCTGATGCTGCGACCCTTTAATACAGTTCCCCATGTTGTGGTGACCCCCAATTTCATTGTTACAAATTGAACATAATTAAAGCATAGTGATTAATCACAAAAACAATATGTAATTATACATGTGTTTTCCGATGGTCTTAGGCGACCCCGGTGAAAGGGTCGTTCGACCCCCCAAAGGGGTCGCGACCCACAGGTTGAGAACCGCTGCTCTAGGAAGCAGCGCAGGACAGTCCCTGCCGGGCTGCTCCCCCGGGCCCAGCCTTTTTGCTCAATTAATTACATTTCCCTTGTTCTCCAGGATATTAAAATTCTGAAAGGCTCCTGAAAACCTGCCCGGCTGACTTCCCTGAATGGCAGCTGATCCCTCCTCCCTCCCACCTCCCTCTATTGAGCTGGGCCCCAGCTCACTGTCCTCCCTGGGGCCCCGGGAGTCCCAGGGCCACGGAGCCAAGGCATAATTAGCTAATTAGGAACTGAGAACAAATCCATCATTTCCGTGCGAGGGACAGCGAGCCATGGAATTAGGGACTCCAGGAGGACTCGTGAGACCCTAGCTAATCCTCTTTTTATGCCCACAGTCAAGGAATTAGCCAAGGCACTGGGCACAGGAGATGGAGGCAGAGAGAGGAGAGAGAAACAAAAAGACAGATAAAGAGAACGTGAAGAGACAGAGAAACATGGAGACAGAGGACAGAAATGGAGAGAAAGAGAAACAGACAGAAACACAGAGGCTGCCTTCAAGACCTGCCACCATCTGCTTCAGACCACTCCTCTCCCTCCACATCTTCCCCTTGCCAAGTCCTCCTCCTCCAGGCAGTCTTCTCGGATTCCCACCCCCAGTTAGCCATGAAGCCCTCCTGGAGCTTACTCGGCTCTGCTCTCCTAGTGACTGTTCTGGCCTTTAGCCTAGCGTAGGAGCCAGGTGGGCCTTGACGGGGGGCAGTCTGCAGGCAGGGAGAGAGTATGGCGTGTCCTGTGGGTGGCACCAGGGTAGAGACATTCTCTGGATGGCATTTATTTTACTTTTAAATATTTTTTATTGATTTCAGAGAGGAAGGGAGAGGGAGAAAGGAATAGAAACATCAGTGATGAGAGAGAATCATTGATTGGCTGCCTCCTGCACGCCCCACACTGGGGATCGAGCCTGCAACCTGGGCATGTGCCCTGACCGGGAATCGAACCGTGACCTCCTACTTCATAGGTCAACACTCAGCCGCTGAGCCACACCAGCCGGGCTGGATGGCATTTAAAGTCAGGAGCTGGGAGGAGACGGATGACAGATGGGCAAACTGCTGGAGCCGCTCAACCACTTCACCCCTTTTCACCCGGGACCCCAGACAGGACCCTCTGTTCTAAGGGGGCCCTTTGGTGGCAGATGGGGACCTGGGAGGAGATGGGGGATGTGCTTCCTGACTGGCACCGCCCCTGGAGGTCCCGGTGCTCTCCGCAGACAGGAGCTGCCAGCCCAGATCAGCGCGGCCGCTCTGCCAGGCCCGCTCATGCAGAAACAGCCGGACTCGCAACAGCCTCAGCCGGGGGCACAGCCCACAGCCAAGAGGGGGGCAGTCAGGCCAAGGGCAAGGCAGCCAAGGCTGCAGCCTGACCATGGGGCTCCCCTCTCCCTCTGGTCTAGCCAGGTGAGTGGAGGGTGCTGAGTGGCCAGGAGGGGCCGAATGCTGCTCCTGCCACTGCCAACGCCAACTATGGTGGGTGCCCAGGAGGTCGGGCCAGGCAGCATACGACCCAGCCCGAGGGCACAGCTGCTGTCCCAGCCCAGCTGGGGGCGACGGTGAGCTGATGAGGGGCCTCAGAGCCCACACCCCAGGCAAGGAGTGTGCACCCTTGCACCCTCCATCCCAGGAGAGGCCTTGGGTTCCTTCCCAAGGTCATCACGCTCATGCCCTCGGGTGTGGGTCTGGCCCATGTCCCACTGAAGGTGCCCACAGCCACCGTAGCACAAAGATCTATTCATTCTTCAAACGCCCTCCCCACCCAAAGTACATGGGGTCCTTCCCCGTGGCCCCCGCTGCCTCCATTAGAACACATGTCCCACTGGCCCACACGGCTGCCTACAGCAGTGGTTCTCAACCTGTGGGTCGCGACCCCGGTGTGGGTCCGGCCCATGTCCCACTGAAGGTGCCCACAGCCACCGTGGCACAAAGATCTATTCATTCTTCAAACGCCCTCCCTGACCCAAAGTACCTGGGGCCCTTCCCCAGGGCCCCCGCTGCCTCCATTAGAACACGTGTCCCATGGCCCACACATCTGCCTGCAAGAAGGGACTGGGGTGCCTACATGCTCAAAGGAGAGAAAGGGGGTCATGAAAAGGAGCAACACGCTCAGGTTGTGCAAGCACAGGTTCCAGCCCTGGCTCTGCTCCTGGCCAGCTGGTGGCCTCCGTTTCCCCATCTGTAAAGGGGGCCAGGATCCTAGGGCTGTCGTGGAGATGAAATAACCTCACCCTGTAAAGCACCCTGGCGGTTTGTTGTAAGCACCCGATACATTGTAGCCATTTATCATTCGCAGGACTTTTCTGGAAGATTCGGAAGGTCACTCCCGCTCGGCCCACCTGCAGTCCCTCTGCCAGGGCCACACAACTCCCAGGCCGGCTCCTCCTCTGCCTTTGCTGTGGGGGTTGCCTGCCAGGAACACCCCCTTAACCTTCATGCACTTGGTGAGCATCTTCCAAAACCCGGATCCGAAAAGGTGTCCTGAGCCTCCACCCTCAACGCTCCCAGCACCTCTTCATAATAACAGCACCGACTAACCACTTACTGCGTGCAAGGCTCCCCGCTAAGCTCTTTACACACATTACGGCATTGCACCCTTTCAAAACCACATGGAAATTGGTATTACTAACCCCATTTTATCGTGGAGAAATGGAGGCCCAGAGAGGAGCGTGGCTTGCTTGCAGCCAGTGGAGGGACTGACAACGCAAAGCAAACCTCCAGTTCCTGGGCCTGCAGCTGGGGCGGGACAGCGGCCTTCCCCCAGCTCGTCAGCTCTGCTGCCCTGCCCATGGGCCTGCCCTGGGAGCTCGCTGTCCACCTCTGCACCGCCCACCCCAGGCCCAGCCCAGAGGCCTCTGCCTGGAGATGAGCTGTTGCTGATCCAGGGATTGTGGCTGGACGGGGACCTTGGGGGTGGGCAGTGGCCCAGGCCAGGCTCAGCATCTCTCCCAGCTGCCCCTGAGCTCCCCAGGCCTCCGTACCCGCCGCCACCACAGCCTGGGCTGGGGTGTGCTGTGGCCAGATGTACATGGGGCCAGCAGCTCAGACTCCGCCGGCTCAGGCCTTCGCAGTGACTGCCCTACTTTCTCACTGGAGAAAAAACAACCTTTCGTATTTAAATGGCTGGGCCAGTAGGCTTTGGGAGGCACTACACAGGCTTAAGGGGTATGTAGGCCAGGCAAGGCAGGAGCCACCGGGTGCCAGAAGGGGGCACTTTTATTTATTTTTTTTAATATATATATTTTTTATTTCAGAGAGGAAGGGAGAGGGAGAGAAAGATAGAAACATCAAAGATGAGGGAGAATCATTGATTGGCTGCCTCCTGCACACCCCACACTGGGGATCAAGCCCACAACTGGGGCATGTGCCCTGACCAGGAATCAAACCGTGACCTCCTGGTTCACAGGTTGACCCTCAACCACTGAGCCACGCCGGCCGGGCAGAGGGGGCGCTTGTAGAGATAATCCAGCCCCATCGTGCCAAGGCCCAGAAAGAGCCAGCGACGTATGAAAGGTCACACAGCAACAAACCAGAGCCCAGCCTCTTGACGCAAAGTCCCGTGTTTCCTTCTCTCCGTCCTGCCTCCTTTCCTTTACCCATCAATGGGTGAGCGGCCGGGACAGAGACCTTCAAGGGTGGGCTGGAGGGACACCCTTTGCAGGGTTTCATAAGGAGCACCATGACTTCCAGGTCCCCGACCCATCCTGCACAACGTTTAAAACCACGCATCTAGTCGAACCCTGCCCCCTGCTTTGTGCAAGGGGGGGAACTGAGGCCCAGGGACCCTCGGGGGCTCCCCAGGTCACACCGCATGCTCCTGGCAGGGCTGAAAACCAGGACTTGCGCTCCTGACAACCCCACTGAGTCTCCCTGGTGGGTCTTGTTCTTAAACTACTTTTTAAACGGCAGGCAGCCACCCGGCTCTCCACAGCTGTGTAACTAGTAACCTGTCATTTGACTTTGCCCTTTCCCAGCTCTCCAGCCTGCCATCTAGTGGCGGACGTGAAAGCTACGGCTGCTGTTGAGAAGATGAGTCTCGGGGTGAAAGCCGCTCTAAGGAGGCGACCTTCAGAGGCACTTCGGGGAGCCTGTGTCCCCCTCACGCATCCCCTGGTGACTCGGGCAGAGGGCATGCGCCTGGGCACCCAGCTGCCCCTCCTGCCAACGGGGAGCTGGATCAGTGGGCCTGCTCCAACCGCCTGAGGCTCCTGTCAATTAAGTTACTCAAGAATATGACTTTACCTCAGGTCCCCTTTCCAGGGGAGCAGGGGGTGTTTCTAGATCAGGGGAGGGAGTGTGTCGGTTATATTGCGGGTCCCAGCGTGTCTGGGCTCCCAACACGCGCCTCGCCAGTTCTGAGAGAAGATTCATTTGTGAACCGGCTGAGAGGCGGACCCAGCTAAGGGCGGACACAGGCACTCCCATCTCCCCACTTGAGCCTCCAGGGCCCCTATTAGCAGGCGGGGGGCCCCTGAGGAAGGACCCCAGCCCTCTGCAGGCCTGGTCCCTGCAGCCTCCAAAATAAGAGCCTCCAGGTTCTCTGGAGAACCAGGCAGGCTGGCGGGAGGGACTTGAACGTGACCTCCCGCCCCAGCTGGTTTGGCTCAGTGGATAGAGCGTCGGCCTGCCGGACTGAATGGTCCCAGGTTCGATTCCAGTCAAGGGCACGTGACCAGATTGCAGGCTTGATCCCCAGTAGGGGGCGTGCAGGAGGCAGCCCATCAATGATTCTCTCTCATCACTGATGTTTCTATCTCTCCCTCTGGATCAATAAAGATATATTAAAAAAAAAAAAGAAAGTGACCTCCACAGCCAGGAGCCATCCAATGAGCTCCCACACAGTGGGAGAGGGAGGGAGGGAGACACACGTGCCCACGTGCCCCATGTGTGTTCATGTCACATGTGCACACACCCCTATGTGCACATTCCTCACATGTGCACACTCACATTTGCACACCCCACACACACGCACACACCTTCACATGTATATACCCCTCAGATGTACACACATACCTTTACATGAGTGCACACAGCCACATGTGCACACACGTGTGCACACTCATTCACATGTGCATACCCCTCACGTGTGCACACACCCCTCATACGTGCACACACACCCCACATGTGCACACCCTTCACATGTGCACACCCATTCACATGCGCATACCCCTCACGTGTGCACACACCCCTCATACGTGCACACACGCTCACATGTGTGCACAGCCTCACATCTATACATGCACCCACATGTGCACACACCCCTCACGTGTACACACACACCCCACATGTGCACACCCTTCACATGTGGGTGGGTGATAAAGCTCAAGTTCGAAGTCACTTAGCACAAGTGAGGGAGCCTGGGGACCCTCCTTGGTGAAAAGCTGCACAAGGTCCTCCCTCACACTACGCAGCTCCGTTCCACACCTGGCGCGCTGTGGCCGCCGCCTCCCCCAGGAGCCTCGCTCCTGAAAGCCAGGCTCCCCAGCGCCCTGCAAGCTTCAGGCCCAATACTGGCCTGTGAGCCCTGTGGGAGCAGGACCGACACCTGTCCGGTCACTGGGGGTCCCCTGCCCAGCACAAGCCTGGCCCCGAAAGGGTGAATGGGGTCTCTAGGGGCCAGGGGGGCGGGGCGCCAACTCACTGGGCACACGGTTGATGGCTTTGAGGGGCCTCAGGACACGCACGGTGCGGATGGCCGACAGGTTGATGTTCTGAAGGTCCAGCGAGTACTCCACCATCCTGTGGAGAGAGGGGAAGATGAGGACGGTGCAGGAGGGCCAGGCAGGGCCACAGGCCGGACCACAGTGGCCCCTGGCCACCCACACCCACCCATGTGTGCCCACGCCTGCCTGGGAAGGTAAGTAGGAAAAGGAGGTCAGAATCCAGGCGGTGCCCAGTCCACTGTGTGGCCCCGAGCTGTCTCCTCCTCTGAGAGGGGGTGCGGGGCTGGTGACACCACCCTCCCAGGCTGCCCTGAGGATCAGGAGTTGTTGCTGGGGACAGAGGGATGGAGGGGCCGAGGCCTGGGTCCCCACTGTGGGCCAGCAGTGGGCCGGTGGCTCCCGCCCCGCCTCCGGAGCAGCCTCTGGCCCAGGGAGGGTCAGCCCCATTCCTCAGAGGGAGGACTGAGCAGCGGAGGTCGCTGGGCTGGCCCTGACGGCAGCTGGACGTCACGGTCCTCATCTCTGTCCACTGGAACCTTCTTTACGCTTAAGGTCCCGTGCAGTTGCCCTGACGTCCACACTGAGCCAGGCAGCGAAGGGGAAAGTGAGCCCGAGAATGACTCAGACCCGGCCCTCCCCTCAGCAGTACCCACTCGGCACGGGAGAGACTCAAACCGGAGCCCTCACCATGACCCTGGTTTTCTTCCTCGGGGGGCCCCCCAAACAGGTCCACCCTCCCTCTGCAGCTCCATGGCATCAGATCTCCACAGGCAGCAGAACTCCGGGTCCCCTCTGCGGTTCCCTACCCTTCCACCAGATCCTACCTGCCCCCCACCCCCACCCCACTGCCCCAGCGCCTGCAGCCCCAGCCTGACCCAGCCCCACTCACCAAACCTTTCCCCCAACCTCCCACCCCCACCCCAGGGCTCCAGCACGGAGGCCGGCTCCACCTGCCACCACCGTCATCAGCAGGAAATGAAGGCTTTTTCCACGCACCATGCAAACCTGTCCGATTGTTGTAAAGCCTCCACCCCCTCCTGCTGCTTGAAGAGTAATTGAGTGAAAGCTTCCTTTGCCTGAAATGCCTCATCCATCCCCCAGCTTTCTAGGGCACAGGCTCTGGTTCAGCTCGCTTGCTCTCTCTCTCTCTCTCTCTCTCTCTCTCTCTCCCCCCCCCCCCCCCCCCCCCAC
>NW_005363061.1:1625016-1637248 GCF_000412655.1 Myotis brandtii
CACACACAATCACACACCTGCCCACAAACCATGGTGCACACACACACTCACCCCTTACACACCCTCATTCACACACACACTCCTTCCAGAGCCCCAATTCAGATGAGGGGGCGTGACCCAAAAAAAGGTGACAGAGGCCTAGAACTAGAGACAGACACCTGGGGGATCAGAGGAGAAGGGAGGCAGGGAGGGAGGGGTGCCAGGGGCAGCTGCCCTGCAGAGAGGGGGAGGGTTGAGGGGGGATGGGGGCCGTGAATGAGGGCAGAGGATGATCTGAGAGGGGGGCATCGAGAGAGTGGAGCTGTATGAGGATTCCGCGCGTGGGTGAGCCAATCTGTCGTTTTCATATTTTGTAGAAAGAGCTCTCCAGGCAGCCAAGAAGATATGTGTGATGAAGGCGCTGCGGGGGTGGCACACATGGGCACACAAACAGGCGCTCTTACACTGATGTGCGCGCACACAAACACACACACACACACACACACACACACCAGGCCTAGGAGAGCCACCCCATCACCCCATCGCAGGCTCAGCTCCTGCCAGCCCCTCCCCCGCATCCCCCCCAGGAATGCAGCCCGCTGCCTCCTGCCCAGGCTCTCTCCCTCCTGCCAAGGGGGCAGCACCAGGCCCTGGGAGAGCTGGGCCCCCCAGGCTGTGGATGCCTCGCTGGGGTGCTGGAGGTGGGGTCCCCAGCCGTGCCAGGCTGAACCCACCTGGCTCTATGTTCCAGGAGCCCCAGGCTCACCTGGTGAGGTCCAGCAGGTGCCAGACCAGGATCGGTTCCCGTCCCATGAAGTCTCACAGTAAAAATAAACAGATGCTTCACCGAGGATGGTGAGCCAGAAAAAGCAAATGGCTTTGAAGGCCTGCTGCCTGCCAGGCCCTGCTCGCATTCTCGCCCCGCATTAGCCTGTGCGAGCTCCCACACCACCTGGATCGCACCTCCACCCTCTTCATGGGCCCCGGGACCTGGGCAGACCACGGCCACAGCCGCCAGGGCACGGCTGCGGGAGCCCTCAGGACGACGCTGCCTGGTCTGACTCCCCGTCCCTCCTCACAGAGCCCAGGTCCATGGCCACTTAAGAAGGCACGCTCCCTTCACCCCGACCTGATGCCCCGGATCTTCAATGTGGGAACACGCCTCCTGCAAAAAGCCCCAGGACCTTCTCAGTTGCAGCCCTCGGGGTCCCCATTGAAAAGCTCCCAAGAAAAATCTCTTGGAAAATCTAGTGTCAAGATCTTAGCTCTGTTTGAGCTTCCTGGCTGTCAAGTCAAAAAGGGAAATGTGATGAGTTACTGAGTTCTTTTTTTTTTAATTATTTATTGCTTAAAGTATTACAAAGAGTATTACGTATGTCTCCTTTTTTTCCCTGTGAGTTACTGAGTTCTGAGCAGCATGGAAGATCTTATGGATTCATCCAGGGACTCCATTAGCCTAAACATTCCTCCCAGGTCCTAATTCTCTCTTTCATCTTCCATGAACCTCATGGGGGTGTTTGCTGCAGTTGCCTTTCCTGTCTGGGGAAATGAGACAAGGTACAAACGCATTCAGTGATAAAGGGCACATAGTAGGTGCACAATGAGAACTCAGAAATTCTCGTTCTTCTCTGAGAGGAGGATCCGCTGGACAGGATGGGGAGGGCTGGGGAGAACATGCAGCTGGGAGGGAGGATCTGTGGGTTTCACTCTCTGCCCCGGGAAGCACACCGTCCTGATGGTGACTCCATGCACCGATGCGGACAGTCTGCCCACAGCTCCACCACCCCTGCCCGCGTCCGGAAGCCCTCCCTCTCCTGACACCGCAGCAGCCTCCCGGCTAGTCTCCTGCCTCCTGCCTCCTCCCCAACAGCCCACCTTCCGCAGGAGAAAACCTAAAACTAAAATCTAGCTGTGTCACTCCCCAAGTTCAACCTTCAATGTCCCTCCACTGCCTCAGATCAAAGACCCAGCCCCTGGCCTCGGCCTTCAAGGCCCTCCAGTCTGCCTCGGTCCCCTCCCCCAAACCTGCTCCTTCTCCAGGCCTCCCAGGCACCACGCCAGGCCCAGGAGCTCCCCACACACACCCTTCTCTCCCCCTGTCCTCTGCAAAGTGCCCTTTCTCCTCTCTCATCCTTCCTTCTCCACGAAGCCTTGCGCCCCTCCCTGCACCCCAGGCTGAATGTGCCATCTCTGCTCCGGCTCCTTCCTCACCCTGCTAGCCTGGGTTCCCCAAGCAGCCCTGAGCCAAGGACTGGGAGCAGCAGTTTACCTGGGAGGGGATCCCAGGAAGCACAGTGAGGGGCTGTTCACCAGCAGGTGACCCCTGAGGGCAATGACGGTGCCATCCCAGTGGGACGCCCTCCCCCCCCACCCCCCCAGACCTTGTGGTCCCTGTGAGGGCAGGGGCTGCAGGATTATCCCAGGACTGGCTGAGTACTGGCCACGCCCCCTCTCCTCCTCAGACACAGCACCCGCACCAGCCCTGCTGCACACAGTAGGCACGCAACACACAGTAGGCACTCGGGGAACCTAGAGCATGAGCAACACCTGTGACAGGTGCTCTCCTCCCCTCTCCTCCCACCCTGAGTGACAGCTGCAGGAGTGTCCCAACCCCAACAAGAGCAGGTGAAGAGGGGCCACTGTGGGTGAAGAAGCGCCGGGCTGGCTCCCCTCGGGCCCCAAGTTAAGACATCACTTGCGGGAGTGAGAAATTAATTCCTAATTGCACAGTTACATTATCACACGGCTTCAGTGCTAAAAGTCTAAAAAAATCAACAAAACCCCCACTCCCTCCCGCCAGCTCCGGGAGCCTAATTAGGTAGGTAATTTTGCTGTAAAGTGAGCACTTCTGTCCTGACACCACCCCAGGGGGAGAGTGGCTGCACCCAGTTCCCAGGTGTCATCTGGGGAGAGGGACGCGGGTGCAGCCAGGCTGGGGTGGGGCTGCAGGGCGGACATTCACTCTTGGGGTACCGTGAGCCCCACTTAGTCCCACTGAGGAGCCTCCTTCCCTCCCCGCACCCCCCTTCCCCCTGGATCCCAGAAGAGGCCCAGAGACCCAGGCGAGCCAACCCGGGACGCCATCCCCCGGCCACCATGACTGGCTTGGGATGGGCATGTGACCCCAGGCAGACCCAGCCCTTGAGCCAGCACTGCAGGGAAGAGGCGCCTCCCTGGCTAAGCCACCGCCTGGAAACCCGGAGGCGCTAATGGCCATCTTGCCTCTGCGGTGGCCTGAGAATTTTGCCAACACAAAGGAAGGCTGAGGCCAGAGCCGCAGAGCGGCAGGATCCTGACCATATGGTCCGACCACTCCCTGCAGCTGTACCCGGACCCCGCACCCGCCCTCTGTGCTTCCCGTCCTGTGAGCCGGTCCATTCCCTCTGGGACTTGGGGCCCGTGTGCACTGGCTTCTGTCACAGCAACCCGGAGTCCTGGCCGATTCACAGGGTCTCCGAGCACTCGCTCTGCGCACGCTTCCCGTGGTGGGACCAGGCGCCACGGAGGTGAGGAAGCCGAGGCTCGGAAAGCTCCAGGTCACATGCCAGGGAGTGGGGGGTCCAGGGGCTCTGTGGGACACCCCCCCACACACACACCTCATCAGCCATCAGGCCAGGCCGCCTTCTGGCTCCTGAGCACCCCCCAGATGGCCAGTAAGCACAGCACAGATGGCAGCACACGGGATAGGGCCAGCACGGGGCAGTGTGTTCCAGTGGTTAGAGCCTGGGTTCCCATCCCAGCTCTGCTGCTAGTGCACCACGTGACCTCGGACGAGTCACCAAACTGACCTCACGGGGGTGTGGGAGGAGGAAAGTGTTCCTTTATGGATTCAGCGCTTAGAACCGAGCCTGGCACAAGTCAGAGCCAAACAGTGTCAGCTAGTCTAAGGCACAGCCTCGTCCGCTGCTTTGGGTCCCGTTTGCTCAAGAATCACAGGACGCCTGCCTCAGCCCTTCCCTGGACCCACCTCCCGCCAGAGAGCCAGGCAGTAGGCCTCCGGAAGCTCCCTGGCACAACCCCAGCACTGCCCACCACTCGCCCTGCATCCAAGGGACACCCAAACGTCTCCAACTCCCAGAGAGTGCCATGCTGTCTCCAGCCTGCACAACCCCGAGTCCTGGCTGACTCACAGGGCTCTGCCTGGAGTGCCCTTCCCAGGTTTCCAGCTCCCACCCGGGGCAGAGCTGAGCGCTCCTGCCTGTGCCCCCCGTGCCTCTATTGGGGCACCCCTGGCTCTGAGGCCTGCTCTGTCACCGCCCTGTTCCGCAGAGCCGGGGCTAGCTCACTGTCCCTGCTGGGTCCCCAACGCCCAGCCCAGGGCTCCCCACGCCAGCTTGTCAAACAAATGACTTGAAGGCCTGGATCGAGGGGGATGGGGGGGGGAGGGAATGCTTGGAGCTAACAAGAAACATCAATGACTGAGATTGAACGTCTTTCCAGGAAATCCCCCTCCCTGGAGATGATTTCTGTGTGTTGCTGATAAAAATAGGGTGTTTCCTCAATCTTTTCAAGGGGCCCATGGGGCCTTTCTTATAGTTTAAGATGTAGCTCATGGAAAGGAAGCTGAGATGCTGGAAACAGCAGATCGTCTGTCAGGAGGCAGCTCTGTGCTGACTCAGGCCAGTAACTAGACCACCAGCCCACGCCACTCTCCCCATCCCTAGTGCTCAATAGGTGTTCAGTGGAGGGAGGGAGGGAGGGAGGGAGGGAGGGAGGACATAATGGAGAGTGAAAATCAGAGGGTGATAACATTAACTTTGGCCAGGACTTATTGATGGATCGATTTCACCCATCTATCCTCACAGGAATCCTATGAGACCAGAAGAACAGGGGTTATTCAGCCCACGTGACTGATAAAGAAAATGATGCTGAAACCAACTCAGGTCAAGTTCGGAGTAAAGGGGGGATCCGGGGTCACAAAGCCGAAGGAAGGGCTGCACAGACAAAACCCGAGCTGGCGGGAACCAGGGCAGCTCCGGGGACCTCGCGGCAGGAGACCCTGGACCCTCTGCAAGGCTCCACTCAGGTGACCATGCTCCAGAGCCAGACCAAACACGGGCTGACCAGTTAGGCTTGAACTTCAGATAAACGACAATCTATGATTTTTTAGACCATGTCCCAAATATACCTCCTGTCCACCTCCCTTACAATTTAGCTTCATTTTGTCAGAGTCTTGGCACCACCACAAGGTAGAGACCCTCTGAGCTCCGTCTACCAAAGCCTGGGAGGCATGTCCCTCTCCCGGGACCTCCTCCCTCAGGGCTGGCGAGGCCGCCCAGGTCCGCAGGGCAGATCTGGTAGAATACTGTGGCCTCTGAACTAGTCCAGCCCTCACGCTGTGAGGCAGCGTGGGCTCCGGGGGCAGTTGTACCGAGCACATGGGAGATCTGCCTCGCGCAGGCGCTGGGACCTGGGGCAGCTGCTCGCCTCTCTGAGCCTCCAATTCCTCTCTGCAAAACAGGACTACCAACCCCAAATCCCCGGGACGGTGAGGATGTAAGAGCGCCCGGCCCAGTTAGCAAACACGAGTTCTGGTAAACCACCTAAAGCAGCGGTTCTCAACCTGTGGGTCGCGACCCCTTTGGCGGTGGAACGACCCTTTCACAGGGGTCGCCTAAGACCATCCTGCGTATCAGATATTTACATCACGATTCATAACAGTAGCAACATTACAGTCATGAAGTAGCAACGAAAATAATTTCATGGTTGGGTCACAACATGAGGAACTGTATTTAAAGGGCCAGAAGGTTGAGAACCACTGAGTCCTAAAGGATGTGGTGTCTGCCTGGCCGAGGTCCTTTCTCTGCTCTCAGGGTAAGAGCCCTGGACTTGCCAAGCCGACCCTCCCCACTCCCAGGCCACTTGGAGTGGACACGCCTGACCTCTGACCCACCGACTGCTGTGGGGCTGGATCTAGGTCTGGCCAATCAAAGTGCTGCCTCCAGGCTGCGGTGATTGGCTCAGAGATGAGCACGTGACCCACACCAGCCCAGCCACACCAAGCAGGGTCAAGTCCACACTCGCTGGGAGCGGCTGGGGAAGGAGAGAGGGTTTTGCGTTGAACCTGAGGGAGTGGGCTGTGGACCCCACAACTGCCCGGCCGCTTCCCACCGAGAGGAAAGCTGCCAGAGATGGAGGTGGGCGCAGAGGAATGAGCAGTCGTGGGATGGGAGGACACACTGTCTGGTGATGCATTCCAGGATTCTGGATCAAGCAGGCCCTGAAGTCAGGGACCCCACGGCTTTCGGTTTGGCGGGTTCCCATCCCATATAACTGAGAGAGCCCTGCTGATTCGTGAGCGACTGGTGGCTGGCGCGTCAACCTGTGGCCTGAGAATGTCTGATGACTAACCCCGCTCCCTCATGGCATCTAGCATCCTGTTTCCATAGAAACGGACCTGAGCAGTGATCACCACTCTCTCTCCCACTCAACTCCATATGCAAATGAGACATCATCTACAACACCAAGGTTCCCACTGGAACCTTCCCAGGGCCACACCCACCCAATGGTCAGTTCAGCTCAAGACAATGGCCCCAGACACCAGACACTCTCCCCCCCAGCTCTGCCATGCCTGGACACACAGATATGAAACAAGCATGTCATGGAGCCTCCTTCTCCAGGCTGGCCGGGGGGAGGACTCCAGGAGGAGGCCTCAGGCTCGGCCCTGCCCTCGGAGCAACAGGTCCTTGGAGCAGACAAACCTGCAGAGCCCAGGATACATAAGTGTGTAAAGTCAGCGCCATGACCTGAAGGGGGCTTGGGCCTGCTGGCACACGGAGTGTTCCCCGACCCACGGATAATGCCCAGGGGGGAGGCTGGCTGCAGCGGCTTCGGGAAACAGCCCCGGTGATGACCCTCTGATGCCGTAACCACAGCCAGGTCTGCTGGCAGACACAGCCTCTGTGGAGCTTGCACCGGTCGGTATTTGACTTTAGATTTTTCAACAGATCACACACCCTGCTTCGTCAGAGCACTGAAGGTCCGGACCAGAGCCTGTAGACATGGTGGGGCCACAGCTTTGGTCTAAAGCAGACAAAGAAATGAAGGCCCTGGGAGAGGAATGTAGCAGACTCTCAGAGTTGCCCACCCATGTGCATTCTCTTCTTCTAATCTTGCCTGGCCCCAGAGAACAATTCTTGGTTGATTTAGCCAAATTCAATGGTGTTTCCTATTTCCCTAGCTTCCCTTGCAGCTAAGGATGGACACAAGATCCAGTTCTGGCCACGTGTGCTGGGATGGGAGAAAGATCCAGGAAAGAAAACGTTGTTTTCCTGATCCAACTGGACAGGTGCGGCTGGCAGATCCCTATCTCCCTGTCTCCCTGCCTTCGATGCAGACATGATGCCCACAGCTTCAGCAGCCGCCTTGTGACCATGAAGAAAGACCTAAAAAATCACAAGAACATCCCAGAGCCATCACCAGTAACCACTGACCTCAAAACTTCATGTCATATCAGAGAAAACACTCCAGAATTTGCTCGAGCCACTGTTTGGCTGGACGTTAGGGTTACTTGCAGCCAAATGCATCCCTGACACCTACACACGCTGCGAGTTACACAGAACCAGGACTCGATTCCAGCCCATGGAGCCAAGCTTCCTGCATCCAACTCCTGCTGTGCCCCTTACCAGCCCGTGACCTTGAGCAAGTCACTCCCTGTGCCTCTGTGAAATGGAACTTACCAGAGTCCCTCCCACACAGAGGTAGTTGAAAGATTAGACCAGATAATGCACAGCATCAGTCCACAGTAAGTGCTCGGCAATCAGCGGATGCTCTTATTTTCATCACACCCCGGAATGATGCCTAAGAGGATTCAATTCCCTTTGCTTTTTAAAGTCCCACTGATGGGGCACTTTGGACAAAAGGAACTCTCAGCAAGCAACCGCAGAGGGGTCGTGCCCGCCTGATCTCTATTGAAAGCTCTAGCCCAGGGCCAGGGAATCATTCTTATTGACGTTTTCTTTCCCACGGGCCTGGAAGAGGCAGGGTGGGAAACTGCGCGCTCGGAGAAGAGGGTTCCAGAGTGTGATAAAACCCAACGCGCCCTCTCCTTCCCACCCCCCGGCCAGGTGCTGAGTGACTGACATCACTGCTATTTGTGCTGAGATTATTAATAATAGAAAGTCTCTGAGGAGTCCCGCCGTTCTGTTCACAAAGTACATCTACTTGTCATGAAAATTAATTTAGATCCCGGATGCAGATCAGGAAAGGAGCCCTCCGCACGCCTCTTCTCCTCCCTGGCGTCCCCAGAACTGGCGCTCGTACTCGCCACCCGCCGAGCTCCCAGGGAGGGGCCCTGGACGGTCAGATGAGCGGGAGCACCTGCGCAGGCCACCTGGGCGTGTGGCTGCCATGCAGGTTCCCAGGCCCTGCCGTGTCTGCTGGGTCTGGATCCCTGGGTTGAGGCCCAGGAATCTGTATTTTAACACGTGCCCCAGTATGTCTGTTGTTCCTTGAATTTTAAGGAGCACTGAGTCGGGGTGCAAGGCTGTGCAGGTGTTTGAAGATTGGGGGTGGGGGGCCACCCTTTCCCAGGCTGCTCGCACGTGTCCCTCAGCTGCTCCATTCCGTGCTTTCACTGTCGCAGTCGGAAGCTGTAAAAGGCTCTCAAAGACAGGGCAGCTCCTGTCCCCTCACTCCTCTAAGGCGGGGCCGTGCCAGCCGTGCCCTGGGCAAGGCTCCGCCTCAGCCTCACACGGGAGCGGTCCCTGCAGCCGGCCCTCCAGTCCTGGCTCACCCTAGAGCAGTGATGGCGAACCTTTTGAGCTCGGCGTGTCAGCATTTTGAAAAACCCTAACTTAACTCTGGTGCAGTGTCACATATAGAAATTTTTTGATATTTGCAACCATAGTAAAACAAAGACTTATATTTTTGATATTTATTTTATATATTTAAATGCCATTTAACAAAGAAAAATCAACCAAAAAAATGAGTTCGCGTGTCACCTCTGACACGCGTGTCATAGGTTCGCCATCACTGGACTAGAATAAAAATAATTAGCAATTAATTAAAATGTGAGTACTTAGAAATTTAGTGGCTAAGATTCAGTTAGGACATGTGAAAATGTTTCAAAAGAATGTTCCAGTGAGGACTGTAACTTTGGTGACAAATTTCCAAAAGCCTACTTGAAGTTGAGAAGTAAACCATTTGAAATTAAATACCAGCAAAGGGAAGGTGTTTGTTATATTTAGATATAAAAACAAAATTACACAGAATCGTATTTATGTTTTAAACATATTTTTAGGTGATAAACAAGACGTTAAGCAAGATGCTATTTTAAAATTTGTGTGAACTTTCCAAAACATCATTGCTTAAATACTGTCCAAATTTAACGTTTCCAACCTGTGTTGCAGCCCCATTGTACTGGTCATTCTTCCCCCAAATTGCAAGGTCCTTCTTAGGTCTGTCCCAAGCATTGCGGTTCCCTCTGCCTCACCCACTTCTCATCCTGGCTCAGATGCCATCTCCCTGTGAATGAAGTCTTTGATCCACAGCCGAAGTCAGCTTTGCATTTGCATCTAGATGCACTTATCAAATCACAGTGGTTTTTTTTTTCATTTATGAATTTCTCTTCCTCATCAGACTGTGAACTTAAACTCTTTTGTATTTCCAGCCCTCACTATAGACCCCATTAGATAATAGACACTCAGTAAATATTAACCGAATGAATGCTGTTGGCGTCAATAAAAGTATTACATACAGAATAAAGGCCTCTCCCTCCTCTTCCTCAAGCCGTCCCTCTGGCCCTCTGCATGTGGTCCCCTCCACCTGCGAGGCCCTGGCCCCGTCCTCTGCTTGCTCACCCCCAGGCCTCTCTTCCCCATGAGGGAAGGATGTGCTGACACCCCTGCCTAAATCAGGCCCCTTCTCCACGCCCTCACGAGTCTCTCTACTCCTTTTCGACAGCATTGATCCCAATTTGGAACTTATTTAGAATTTTATTACCTGTTTTACATCTGTTTTCTTTTTTAAAAAGGTTTTTTATTGATTTTTAGAGAAAGGAAGGGAGAAGGAGCGGGAGAGACATGAGAGGAGGATGTGCTGACACCCCTGCCTAAATCAGGTGCCTTCTCCACGCCCTCACAAGTCTCTCTACTCCTTTGCGACACCATTGATCCCACTTTAGAATTTATTTAGAATTTTATTACCTGTTTTACATCCGTTTTCTTTTTAAAAAATATTTTTTATGGATTTTTAGAGAAAGGAAGGGAGAAGGAGCGGGAGAGAAACATCGATGTGATAGCGAGACATCGATCAGCTGCCTCCTGCATGCCCCCTACCGGGGGATGGAGCCAGCAACCCTGATATGTGCCCTGACCTGGAAGGAAACAGGCAACCTTTCAGTGCAGGGGAGGATGCCAGCCAACCAAGCCGCCCCGGCCAGGCTCCATGCATTTTCTAAACCGTGAACTCCATGAGGTCTCAGCGGCCTCAGCCTTGTCCCCGATGCCCAGCACGAGGCCTGGGTCAGTAAATGCGGGTTCTGCCTTGAATCCGCGAATGAATGGCTCCATTGGGTGGGAGCTACAGGAAGACAGCGTTGAGCTCAGTGAAAACCCACTTTCCAACACTCCCGCTGCCCCAGTGTGGAAGCGGCACGGTGAGGCAGGTCCCGCAGCGGCAGCAGGGAAGCAGGGCCACCCGGACGGACGAGGAGATGGAGGCCCTGACCTCTAAGGGACCTTCTCGTGCGGAGGTTCCGTCTCCTCCGCAGCCTGAAGGAGGAGCCAGTAATTTGGGGATGGGGAGGAGCAGGAAGGAAGAAAACAACCTCAGAATGTCAGGCCTGTCACTCGGGGAAACAACATTTATAGCGCGAGCCTGGCTGGGACCGCGGGGGATGGGCGGGCAGCTGTGGGGACAGGCCTGAGTGGGAGCAGAACGGGGGGGACTGGACTCTGGAGCCCTGGGCTGCTGGCGCCTCGTCCCCCCCTTCACCCACGCACAAAGGACGGCGAGGACCTTGAGGACAGGGCGAGGTCGGCGTCCTCTGAATCCCCAGCATCCCACACGCGGGTCTTCGTTATTCCTGCCCCCAGCCGGGACCACGCACATCATCTGGGGGGCCTGGTGCTAAATAAAAATGCAGGCCCCCCTTGCTCAAAATACACAAAGAATCTTTAAATGAGAGCAGCATCGCACCAAGCACAGGACCCTCTGCAACCCACATGCGCCCGGCTCTCCCGCACCCCCGGGAGGAGGCTGG
The DNA here is from genome assembly GCF_000412655.1 of Myotis brandtii. Lineage (NCBI taxonomy): Eukaryota > Metazoa > Chordata > Mammalia > Chiroptera > Vespertilionidae > Myotis > Myotis brandtii. Next base: position 1,636,199 of record NW_005363061.1, read on the forward strand.
GCTGTGGACCCGCCCGAGGACCAAGAACAGAGATCCAACAGGGACCTCACCACAGTGCTGAAGCCAGGCCGGGTCTTCGTGTATAAATGTGAGCAGACGCGGGGTCACTAAGCAATAGAGAAGCCCGAAGGGCGGGAGTGGGGGCGGGGGTGGCACGAGTGGGGGGCAGTGCGTGGAGCCAGCAGGACAGATGACTTCCTTGAAACATGAGTTAAGAAAAACTCTCCTAAACCTGGGAAATCGGGCAAAGGGAGGGCGGTATTTCTCGCACACAACGTCGTTTGGGAGCCTTAACAGACTCCTCTGAGGATGATTCCGTTAGGGGAACATACGTTTCATTCCCCATTTACTGTTAGTTAAAGGTCTGGCTGCTGTGGATTTACATATTAACGTGTGGATGTTTAGTAGTGATTTCTTCCCAACAGGAGAGATGACTCCAAAGGCTACGGTTTTTAGGTCTTCGTGTATAAATGTGAGCAGACACGGGGTCACTAAGCAATAGAGAAGTCAGAAGGGCGGGAGTGGGGGCAGGGGTGGCAGGAGTGGGGGGCAGTGTGTGGTGGAGCCAGCAGGACAGATGACTTCCTTGAAACAGGAGTTAAGAAAAATTCTCGAGAGGAGACCAAGATGGCGGCATAGGTAAACACCGGGCGCCCGGAGTTGGTTACCAACCAGCTCTGATTGTGAGCTAGCTCGCTCAGCCCGCCTCCTTTCTCCAGCGCCCGTCTGTCTGTCTTCCTAACTGCTGATCCTGTCCTACTGGCTCCCCGCTCGTGAATAGACCCCGGATGCCTCCTCCTCCTGAGACTGGAGTGAGGGTCATTGCTTAAAACTATTTGGAGCCCTGACCGGTTTGGCTCAGTGGATAGAGCGTCGGCCTGCGGACTGAGGGGTCCCAGGTTCGATTCCGGTCAAGGGCATGTACCTTGGTTGCAGGCATATCCCCAGTAGGGGGTGTGCAGGAGGCAGCTGATCGATGTTTCTCTCTCATCGGTGTTTCTAACTCTCTATCCCTCTCCCTTCCTCTCTGTAAAAAAAATCAATAAAATA
>NW_005363061.1:1637559-1638511 GCF_000412655.1 Myotis brandtii
TACACCACGGCCCGGCCCAGTGAGATGTCTGAACCGAAGGTGAGGAGAAGCCCTGCGGGCCTCCAGCGAGGAAGAAGCGGCCGGCTGCCCAGAAAGAAGAGGCAGGCCCGTCCGGGCCTCGCCCCGCGGAGAGTGAACAGCGCTGCGTGCCGGGTTCTGAGGGACTGAAGTGGGAGAGCAACACAGACAAAAACTGTCCTCACTCGCCAAGGTCAACGGAAACACATGTGCAGAGGCCAGGCTGAAAAACGACACCACTCACATACCTGTTCTTTAAATTAGAGAGAACACACGCACACGGACACGCACACGCACATACACGCACGCACACGCACACATGCGCGCACACACACACAACGACTTAAGGAGACCCTGGGCCACATCAGAATGGGGATGAGACGAGGAACTTGGCAAAGGGAGGCGTGGCTCCCAGGAAACCCGTGAACCCAGCGTGAGTCCCCGCGAGGCCTACACCACTCTGACCACGTGGCGGTGAAACTGAACACGCTCTTAGAAAGGTGCCTCGAAGGGTGTGACATTTCCTTGAACACGAGTGGACACGTCCTCTCGCTTCAGAACTGACCTGTGGAATTCCACACAGACTGAGTGGGACCGACTCCCTCGCAGCCACGTGCCTGCCTGCCCTCCCTGCCCCTTCTCGCTGGCATCACGCACACGCATGTGCGCACACACACACGCTCTCACATGCGATGACACCCACGCAGGCCTCCAGCCTTTTCCCCTCCCCCTTGTCACTTCTGCCCCATGGCCCCCTTGCTGGGCATGGCTGACGCCTGCCTGTCCTTCGGCTCCCGCGCCACTTCCCTGGGAAAGTCCTCGAGCCCCGAGCCTCGAGCCCCGAGCCTGGTTCAGAGATGCGCTCAGAAAACCATAGCACCTGCCCGGCTGGTGGCTCTGTGGATTGAGCATCGTCCCATAGACCAAGAGGTCC
>NW_005363061.1:1638912-1642750 GCF_000412655.1 Myotis brandtii
GCGGTGTGGAGAACATGGTCAGTGATGGAGAAGATGGAGGCCAGGAATTCCCTCCTTGCACAGAAGAAATCTGCGAGGGGAGGGGGCCGATGTGGAGAACAGATGGAGGGAAGGACCCATCATGTGGGAAAATCAGGAGGGACCGGAAGAGAAAGGACGATGATCGAAGAGGAAATCGAAGGGTTCCCCTCCCCTGGAGTTCCGGGAGGTCCCACGGGAGCCTCTTACACCACGGCCCGGCCCAGTGAGATGTCTGAACCGAAGGTGAGGAGAAGCCCTGCGGGCCTCCAGCGAGGAAGAAGCGGCCGGCTGCCCAGAAAGAAGAGGCAGGCCCGTCCGGGCCTCGCCCCGCGGAGAGTGAACAGCGCTGCGTGCCGGGTTCTGAGGGACTGAAGTGGGAGAGCAACACAGACAAAAACTGTCCTCACTCGCCAAGGTCAACGGAAACACATGTGCAGAGGCCAGGCTGAAAAACGACACCACTCAAATACCTGTTCTTTAAATTAGAGAGAAAACCACATGCACACACACACGCACACGTGCGCGCACACACGCACAACGACTTAAGGAGACCCTGGGCCACATCAGAATGGGGATGAGACGAGGAACGTGGCAACGGGAGGCGTGGCTCCCAGGAAACCTGTGAACCCAGCGTGAGTCCCCGCGAGGCCTACACCACTCTGACCACGTGGCGGTGAAACTGAACACGCTCTTAGAAAGGTGCCTCGAAGGGTGTGACATTTCCTTGAACACGAGTGGACACGTCCTCTCCTTCAGAACTGACCTGTGGAATCCACGCAGACTGAGTGGGACCGACTCCCTCGCAGCCACGTGCCTGCCTGCCCTCCCTGCCCCTTCTCGCTGGCATCACGCACACACATGTGCACACACACACACGCTCTCACATGCGATGACACCCACAGGCCTCCAGCCTTTTCCCTCCCCCTTGTCACTTCTGCCCCATGGCCCCCTTGCTGGGCATGGCTGACGCCTGCCTGTCCTTCGGCTCCCGCACCACTTCCCTGGGAAAGTCCTCAAGCCCCGAGCCCCGAGCCCCGAGCCTGGCTCAGAGATGCGCTCAGAAAACCATAGCACCTGCCCGGCTGGTGGCTCTGTGGATTGAGCATCGTCCCATAGACCAAGAGGTCCTGGGTTCGATTCCTGATCAGGGCATATGCTCAGGCTGTGGGCTCAATCCCCAGTAGGGGGAGTGCAGGAGGCAGTCAATCCATCTGTCTCTCTCATTGATGTTTCTCTCTCTCTCCTCTCCCTAACTCTCTATGTAAAAATCAATAAAAACTTTTTTTTTTAAAGAAAGCCACAGCGCTTTGCCCAGAGCCTCATCTTGTGCGTGACACGTTCCCATGTAGCATTGGCTGCCTCTCCCCAGACGGGAGCCGGGAAGGTGGAGGCCTGTGTCCGGGTGTGCTGTCCTCCGTGCCCCGCTGTTCTCCACAGTCCCCCAGCGCAGACACGGGGAGCTCGCCCTCCCCTGGGGGTCGGAGGGATGAGCCTGGCTGGGCCCAGGAAAGCAGGAGCCAGGCCCAGAGCGGAATCAGACACAGGCGCTGCGAGGGGCCACGCTGGGACCTGGGCTCTGACTGCAGCTTCTGTCCTGGTAGAAACAGTCACAGTTTGGAGTCAGACAGTGCGTGACTCTGTGCTTCTCTCTGACTTGCTGAGTGATCGAAGGGTAATCATACTGCAGCAGCTAACATTCACTGGGTGCTCATTCTGACGTAGCTACTCTTATCATCCCCATTTTACAGATGAGGAAACTGAGGTTCAAAGAGGGTACCTGGCTTCCTCAAGGTCAGGCAGCTCGTGTGAAACAGACCCCGTAGCCGCTGACAGTGCAGGCGGACACGCGACTTCCCGGCGAGGGAGGAAGGGGTGCCTGTCGGCCCCAACATTACCACGCAGCTTCGCCACTGTCACCAGGATGCCCCACGGGTTGGAACTCCGTCTGGCAAGCACCAGAGGCACCACCTACCCAGCCATGACGATGAAGAAGTCCAGGCGGTTCCACGTGTCCCCAAGGTAGCACTTCTTGCCAAAAATGCCCAGGGCCACCATCTTGAGCACCATCTCCATGGCAAAGAAGATGAAGATGAAGTCGTCAAAGACCTGCAGGGCAGGGGGGAGGCGAGAAGCGAGGGACAGAGTGAGGTTCCGCGGCAGGACCCAGAGGTTGCAGCCACGGTGTGAGTTGGGGACACAGTCGTGGTCACAAGGGGGCAGAACGAGAACTCAGAGATCCTGTTCCAATGCACTCATTTCACAGATGAGGAGACTGAGCCCAGAGGGAGGAATGAACTTGCCCAGGGTAACGGGGCCCATTCTATTAGTTCCCTAAAACCAGGTACAATGATCCAGATGGGGCTAGACAGCCGTGGGCAAACTACGGCCTGCGGGTTGAATCTGGCCGTTTGAAATGAATAAAACTAAAAAAAAAAGGGGGCAGAACGAGAACCTCAGAGATCCTGTTCCAATGCACTCATTTCACAGATGAGGAGACTGAGCCCAGAGGGAGGAATGAACTTGCCCAGGGTAACGCGGCCCATTCTATTTGTTCCGTAAAACCAGGTAGAATGATCCAGAAGGGGCTAGAACAACGAGGCTCTTCTGAATAATTGCCAAGCTCTGGGCTACATACCTGACTTCAATTCTCTCTTCTAAGTCTCACAATGACCCCATTTGACAGATGAGGAAACTAAGGCTCAGAGAGGTTAAGCACCTTGCCTCAGGTCACACAGCAGGTGAGGGGCAGAACCAGAACTGACTCTCAGGTCTCTCTGACTCCAGAGCCCACAGGGAAGGAGCTCTCTCAGAACAGGCTTGACCCCGGCACGAGGCGCAGGTCTCAGCTCTGCCTTCCTCTGCCCAGAAAGGAGGCCCCAGATGGTCCCTGGTCATGGGCTCAGGTGAGAATACATTTCCTGGGGACAGGGCCTGGCGGGACTCCTCCTTCCAGGACAGACAAGGGCTGCAGTCGATTCAGCTCAACAAACGAGCACAGAGCACCTACTGTGTGCGGGACAGAGGCCGGAGTCGCGGACACAGAGACGAGTCCTCGGTGAACTCGCCCCTGGTAGGGGAGCCAGCCCAGTACCCACTGAGGCTGGTCAGCAATAACTCCGCTCGGCTGAAGGGCTGTTACCCACCTGGACCCCCGACGCCCCCGGAGATGCTGATTCTGCAGGTGTGGGATGGGCCAGGGCTCAGGGTCTTTAACAAGGGCCCCAGGGGGCTCTGAGGCCCTGGGACCCTCTGAGCCCTGTGACAACACAGGAGGCAGAGGCAGTCCCGCCCAGGGGGATTCCCTCCCCAGGGAGCCCCCTGAGTGCTTCCATGTGTAACATGGGTAGAACCCCAAGCCCTGCACCACGGCGCTCACGCACCGCATGGGCCACGGAGGTACCGCGGGTGAGCCCCACCGGGGCCCGAGGAGACGAGAGAGGAGGGCACAGGAGGGACAGGGGGCCCGCACATGCAGGGCACCGAGGACCAGCTGCGGAGCTGCCCTTCCTCCCAGAGCCCTGGGGGCCACGGGCGGGCGTCCCACAGGGCAGTGGTGGGGTCACTGCACACTGGGGAGACCAGGAGGAGGAGGTGGGGGCCTGGACTTGGGGCAAAGGCCGGGAGATGAAGATGGCGAAGGAGAATGGGTGAAACCGGCCGGGCGTGAGGAAGAGGTGGCCAGTTTAGCAAGGACAGGTAAGGGTGTGTGTCTTGGCTATGCTTGGCTGTGCCTGGTGCTGGGGGGTTGGGGGAAGGGGGAGAGGAGAGAGCAGGACATTGTGGGTAAGTGGGTGTGGCATTGTGTGCAGCTGTGGCA
>NW_005363061.1:1643432-1646571 GCF_000412655.1 Myotis brandtii
CTCCCCTCCCCTGACCCATGCCCCCTCCACCTCTGCCAAGGCCTGATCTGGAGCCTGCAGAGGCCGGTCCAGTGGGGCTGAGACGGGCTGGACACCCCAGTCCCGCTCTCCTCGCCTGCGGTCGGATTAGAGCTCATCCCCAGGCTCCGGGATATCCGTACCCAGGGCTCCCCGGCCCCTGCGCCCAGCGAGGTGGGGCCCAGCCCAGGTGGGAAGCCTCCTGTGGCCAAGGGAGTAGAGGGCGTCCTTCACCCAGCCCTGGGCGGGGCCTACATCCCAGGGGACAGGGTTTGGCGTTCACGGCTGACAGTGACGGGCACCTGGTAAATGTCTGTTGCATAAATAAGTAAATCTCTCTGGGCCCTGCCCACGCGGACACCCTGTGTCTCCGGATGGAAACCCTCACGCCTCAATTTCCCAGCCTTGCTCCAAGCTCGGAGGCAGCCACACCAGCCTGACCCTCAGCCGGAGCCCACCCAAGGGGCGCTGAGCACCTCTTGCCTGATGGGAAACTGACTTGGTTTCCTTGGTAACAGCCTCCCTCCCATCCCGGGGGCCCTGGCTCACCTTGGGATGCTGCCTTCCCTCCTCCTCCCGCTCAGACCCTCCTTGCCCCAGCCCTGCTCCTTCCTGCCCGCCCCATCCCGCTGCCATTCTCCCGCCACAGCCTGTAATTAATTTCAGTCGCTGCCAGGGTCCCCTTCTAGCCTGAGCAGCGCTCCAGCACAGCTTCATCATTAATTAACTTTTTTAAAGTTCAAACGTTCTAATTACCCATCCCCCAAGCTTTCCCCCCTGCCTGTCGCGCTCTCGCGCCTTCAGCCTCCTCCTCTGCTCCCTCTGCCCTTCCTGCCAGTTTCAAGTTCAACATGCACTGAACAGGGGTCTCCCAGGAGCCTGGTACCCCCACTTCTTCCTCAGGACCCTGAGCCCATTGTACAGATGAGAAAAACTGAGACTCAGAGAACCGAGGGGCCTCTCCTGCATCACACAGCTGGGAAGGATGAGGGCTGCGGTTCACACAGGCCTGCTGGACTCCAAGGCCAGCGCTCTCCTCCGGGACTCATGGCCTGTCCCTGCCTGTGACCTCCCTCTGTCCCCTGAGTCTTGGGCCCCTCCATCCTCAGCGGCTCTCGCCTCCCCTCTGCCCTCTGGTCTGTCCCACACAGTAACCAGGCACTGTGTGTGCCCCACACTGTCAGAGCGCTTCGCAAGTGTTAGCTCCTTTCATCCTTGCAGCACTATTTTTACAAATGAGGAAATGGAGACAGAAAGGGGAATGCGATTTGCCCAAGGTCACCAGCTGGGAAAAGGCAGAGCTGGAACGCCAAGCCAGAGCCTGCTTTTCTCGTCCCCACGCTATGTTGCCCGATTCATCTGCCTGAACGGCTCTGGGTGCCTCTCCCCGTTCAGAAGCCTGCCATGGTTCCCAGCACCCTCCTCAGCTGGACACCCAAGCCTCCTAGACTGGTCTTAGCGAATTCCTGGGACCTCACCTCCCTCTGGCCTTGGCATGCACTGAACTGTATATACATATATACATATGATCGGCTGCCTCCTGCACACCCCACACTGGGGACCGAGCCCGCAACCCGGCATGTGCCCTGACCGGGAATCGAACCGTGACCTCCTGGTTCATAGGTCCACACTCAACCACTGAGCCACGCCGGCCGGGCTGCACTGAACTCCTTGCTGTCCCCAAGCATACCCTGCATGCACGTCTCCTTCCCTCTACCACATCCCCCAGGAAAACTCCTACTCATCCTTCACAGCCCAGTTCACGTGTCACCTCTTAAATCGTCCCTTGAAGCACCTCTCACCACTCACAGGGCCGCGGTCCAGCCTCCTCTCTGGCAGTGCTCCCTGCTCACCTGGTCTAGCTGGTATCATGGTCATGAACTTGGCAGTAACCCCTAGGGACATGGCCCCAGCTGTCACCACACCCGCTGGGGGCAGGGGAGGAAACAGGCCTGGACAGCTGGAGTGACTTGCCCAAGGCCACACAGTCCGCGAGCAGCCCAAGCGGTCTGACTCGGTGGTGCCCGCAGCTACTGTGGGGCGCTGCCTCTGTCGTTCGTCCAGCTCGCCCTCGGCCCCGAGTCCCTCCAGGGGCCAGATGGATCGGCTTTCACCTCTAGATTGCTCAGCGGCAGACACGCAGGGACGGACAGTCTCAGCCCGGCCCTGAGGCGCTCGGGGAAATCCCAGATGGCAGAGCCTGGGCCCTTTCCAAGAGCCCGTGAGGCTCAGAAGTCAGGCCAGAGCTGGCATCGCTGCCCGAGGTTCCTGACATGCTCCCCACTGGCCCAGGGATCAAAGGCAGCAGCCCTTGAAGCTGAACCAGATCACAGGCCGTGGGGCAGGAGCCTGGCAGGGAGGCGAGGTCCAGGCCGAGGGGCTCCAGGGCCTGGCCCAATGCCTGGTGCTTCCGCCATGAGTCACCGGAGAGCTCGAGAGGCCGCTGGGCAGGCTCTGGTGCCCTGGGACACTTGAGGGAGGACAGAGGCCCCAGGAGGGCAGTACAGGGTTTCTGGGTGATCAGGAGGCAGGACCTTGAGTGCCAGATCCTCACTGCCTCACACAGTAAGGCTCGGAGCCCCCCGCCTGGCATCTGAGGCCGTGCAGGTGACACCCTGCCACCTTGCCTACTCATCGCTCCGACCTCACTTCTGTCAGGGTGATCTTGTCACAGAACCACCCCACCGAGTCCTCAGAGCCTCTGGTCCGGTCGCCTGTTGCGTGTGGGAAACGGAGGGCAGAGCCAGCAAGGAGACACGGCGAGCCGAAGCGAAGGGACCTTCATTCAGACTCCCCACCCCGGGGGTCCCTGAGCCAGGCTGGATTCCGAACCCACTGACACCCCAGGTTCCCCAGCGCCCAGGCTCCGTACGTGTGCCGTCTGCTCAGCGTGGCCGCGTTGGGGCATGTGAAGCCATCAGACCCCTGACGGGCAGGGTGCTTTGAGGAACACAGATGGGGAAACATCAATGGCGATCCAACAGATAGTTCCCTTGGCAGGAAAGCCTTCCCAACAGCCACCTGGCTGGGGAGAAAAACAGCCAAAGCATCCCTGGGGCTGCTCTGAACCCCACCCCACTCCCACCCACACCCACACCCACACCCCCGGCTCAGCCCCACC
>NW_005363061.1:1657774-1666797 GCF_000412655.1 Myotis brandtii
CCCCTCACTCGCCCAGGTTCTCAGGTCCTCAGAACTGGGGCCAAGGAGCCAGGCCGTGAATCAATGAGCAGGTATTGAGTATCCACTGTGTGCCAGGCACTGGATTAACAACAGCAAAAATGGCAACAATGGCAAACATTTCTCAAGTGCTCTTGAGCGTTTGTATGTCGAGGAGCTTTCTAATCAAAATGCATGTATCATCTCATTTAAACCTCACAGCAAACACATGAGGCAGGGAGCCCAGAGGCCCCAGACACAGGGTCCCTGTAGCCACCAGGGCTGGCAGCAGAAATAGCCCCTCTCTTTGCCTATAACAGGGCCGGGGGTCTCTGGTTCTTGGGCCTTTGGGGAAAATAACAAAACAAAACTCACCAGCAGAGGACCCAGAGCCCCGGGCTGGCGTTGTCCGCCGATTACGTAACGTGGCCTCAAATAGAATAAGAGACGCTAAACCAGCCCCCGAGATGGACGTCTGCCCCGCAGCGCGCCGACTCTTCACGCACAGCCTTTCGAAATTCAATTCATTCAGGCCTGGCAACGAGGAGAGTCGCCCAGAACTTAAGCAAAGTTCCCTAAAACCGGCAGGTACTACCGTTACCCCCACTTTACAGATAAGGAAACTGAGGCACCGAGAGCTGGTTCCAGGGCTCCCATCACACATAGCCGCCTGGGTTCACACAGCTGGTACGTGGCAGGGGCAGGATTTGAACCTGCCTCGTGCTGACTCCAAATCCCACCTTCTCAGCCACCTGCTCTGCGGACCCCGGGCACGGGGCCTGGAACGCGAGGCCCCTGGACCCGCATGCGTGTGGCGGACGACTCATTCGCTTTTCCTTTCTCGCCCACACTGACGCCTCCCGAGGGCCTGGGTCAGCGGTGAGCCAGCAGCAGCCCATCTGCCGGTGCCTAGTGAGGTCAAGAACGGGATGTTCCACCCCTGCGTGGCGGGGAAGGAGGACCTGTCTGCAGGAGATGGAGGGAGGGGTGCTGGTCTCAGGGCCCCAGTAAGAAGCTGAGCTGGATCAGAACCCTAACTCCAACCCATGTCCCCGCTGCTGAGTCTTGGAAAGGCTGGGCTGTGACTTAGGGAGACAGTCACCGGGAAGGCACCACGCCAGGGGTCCCCTCAAAACTCCCACTTCCCAGAGAGAAGAGTGAGACCAAATGGAGGGCCAGTGCCTGACACCCCAGCAGGCCCCTCGGGCCAGCCTCCTCTCCAGGAACCGGAGCCAGAGACCTACACGGTCACCATGGCAACCACCACCCTCCATCCTGTGGGCCCAGCTGACAGTCACGGTTTCTGTCATTGGGGGCGCTCTGGAAGGAGGGGTGGGGGTGAGAGTGCTGGGTTTGGCTGGGGCGGCCATGTTTGTTTTTATTGCTGTCAAATCTGAAATCTAATCCATTTCCCAGGGTGGGCCTCCGTTGTCTAAAGGAATCAAGCAGAGAAAGGGGGCTGGGGCTGCATCCTTCTGGGAGGCAGGGGAGCCGGGCCAGCCTGTGCAGGGGAGTCCCTCCCCGCTGGTCCCCAGGGGCTCCGAGGGTGGGAGCTCAGTCCGTGGGCCTTCACTGGCCGGGCCTGAGGCTGGACTCCGGGTCTTGGTCCAGCTCTGTGCTCCTCGAGCCAGGTCCGCACGCTCTGTATCCGTGTTCTGAGACGAACCAGGCTTATTCCTGCCCGGAGGTGCCCCGAGCGTGTCCCTGTCCCAGGGCCCCGTGTGTGTGAGGCCGTAGAGCCTCACTGTGGGAACAGTGGCTACCATGTTGAACGTGTTCCAGGCCCTGGGCTTTAAAGAGGATATCCACTCACTCATTCATTCATTCATTCATTCAACTTATCCTTATGAGCAATGACCACTGGACAGCTGCTTGGGAGCTTCTATTAAATCAAAACAGAGGCCCTCGCTAGGACCAGCGGTGCCACTCCCGGATCCACGCTCCAGCGAAATGCCGACATAAGCCCGCCAAAAGGCACACGTGATTCATTACAGCCCCGATCAGGGAACAATGCAAGGCCCCCCAACAGGAGAGTGAGTTGGGACCAGATTCTAACTAGGGATGATTTTGACCCCAAGGGACACGTGGTCGTGCCTGGAGACATTTTGACTGTCACACCCGGGGAGGTGGAGCACGGGCATGTAACGAGTAGAAAACAGGGATGATGCTAAACACCCTGCAGTGCACAGAACAGCCCCCCACAAAGAATTCTCCAGCCCCAAACGTCAACAGGGCCAAGGCTGAGAAACCGTGGGGCCCACCCACTGAGTGGAATACTACACAGCCATGAAAAAGAACAAGCTACCAGCACATGCAACAGCATGGATAGCGTCGAAGAGCAAACAGTGTATGAACCCAAGTATATAAAGTGAAAAACCAGGCAGAGTTAACCTGCATGAAGGAGGTCTTTGCAGCAGTGATTTTTAGGGAGCAGCCATAAGGGGTCGGGGGGCAGGGGGCGGTGTTGATGGGGAGAAGGAAGCTTCCCGGGCTAGAGACATTCTTCTTGGTCTGAGTGGAGTCACAGGAGTGTGTCTATGTGGAAAGATGCCTTGAGCTGGACATTAAGATTTGAGAGCTCTACTGCATGCAGGTTTGACCTCAATAAAAAGTGCAACAAAAAATAATGAAGCGCAGCTGCCATAAGGAACAATAAAAATGCAACAATTAAAGACAGCACCAGCACCTGCTGGGGTGCGGGCTGTCGCAGCCCCCGCCGGAGCCTTCACCACAACCCCGCGAGGGCGGGGTGTCATCCCCGTTTCACGAACTTGTCCAAGACCACGTGAGGGACAGAGCCGGGGTTTACCCACCCCCGTCTTCCATGTGTTTAGGGATTTGTTCTGCTCGTGCCCTAGGCGGCCTTGGGAGACAGGCATGGCAGTCCATCACACCCACTTCACAGACACGAAAATGAAGGCCCAGAGATGGCAGGACTTGCCCACGGTGACACGGTGGCCGAGCTAGACAGAAGTTGCTTCACCAAGTGGATAGACCTGCTGGGCAGATGGTCCTAAGCCTCTCTCCACTTCCATGCCTCCAGCGACGGACAGAAGTTGCTTCACCAAGTGGACAGGTCCTAAGCCTCTCTCCACTTCCATGCCTCCAGCGACGAGGAGCCCCCCACAGGCCACACAGCCCTGCCCAGGCTGACCGGCTCTGCTTATAAGCCACGGAGCCGCCTCGGTGGGCTGAGACCCCTTCCGGGGAGGGGACCAGGGAGTGAGCTCCCCCTTCCTTCCCTGTCCCTGTCCCCCCACTCTCCACCCCTCCCCGCTTCTTCAATCACCCATAATTTGAAAACTCATTGTATTTGGCCAAAGTGTCTGATTCCCAGATGTCCGCAGGCCGCAGTGCCCAGTGCGACAGCCGGAGTGGGGGCGTCGATGACGCGGGGGGATAAGGGCTGCCAGCAGGGAAGAGAGCCCGGGCGGATGGTCCCCGGGAAGGATGCTCCAGCCGGGAGACGCTCCAGACGCCACCGCTTCAGCCACCGCTGAGAACAGGGGCCACGGTCCCACCGCCTGTGGGCGAGCCAGTCTCAGGAGCCCCCACCCACAGGAAGAGGCGCCTGCGGGGAGCCTCCTAGAGTCCTGGGCGGGGGTGGTAGCCGCCTCCCCGGGTCCCACAGCACCTTGGACGCCCCCCTCCCCGTTATAGCAGCTCTGAACTGAGTGTGGTCTGTCCTGGCCTCTCACCCCACCAGGCTGAGCTCTCCGTGGGCAGCGCGTAGCCATCCTCCTCTGTGCCTGGCGCCCTGCCTGGGGCAGATGCTCAGGGGCACGGCAGCCTCGGGAGGGAGTGAGACCCTTGTCAGTGGGAGGCATCAAGGAGGCTGAGGCGGGATTTCTGCGCTGGAGGCTGCGCAGCCCCTCCCCACCCTGCACTCCCCCTCCTCTCCTCTTTAACATGCGTCGCTCCACATGCATGTACTCAGCACCCCCTCACTGGGTGAGGCCTACACTGGCTCTGGGAAACCCAAAAGAAGAAGCTAAGGCCCCTGCCCCCCAGAAACTACGAGCACACACTCAGCAGAGACACAGAGAGGTCCCGGGCTGGATGGAGGGTGATGACATCCTCCCTCGGCCTCCTGGGCGCCTGTCCCCACCACACGTCTCCCCCGACCACATACGTGTATGCATTCACACAGCATCCCTTCCCGCACCCTACACACCACCGCACGTGACACCCGCCGGGCCCGCCAGGCCGGCAGCAGCGGGCACGGCTCACCCACTCACCCGCAAGGCGCCTCTCACCTCCCCTGTGCCCCTGGGAAGCTCACGGGCTCCTTCTCGGAGTGATGTTTGCAGTGCAGGGGTTTTTAATGCTCAGGGTTAGAAAGGAAGGAAGCCAGTTATGTTAAAATAGTTGTCAAAATATTTTTTACAAAAACAAATTTGTGATAGAGAACTATGCGAGCTCCATTGTCAACACAGTGAGCAGGCGGAGCGGCGGTGGGGCGGGACGTCGGCTGGGGAGCAGCGGTGACTCCGGTGACGGTCCCGGGAGCTGCCACCACCCCTCCGTGGTTTGTTACCTCCGTTGGCGACAGAGAGAAATGCTACATTTCAGTCAGAGGTCAGGGAGGAAAAACGTGCGACCTGTCCCCATCCAGGTTCACGCCCCTGGGCTTCAGACCCTTGTTGTCGAAACCCTCTCTCCCTTGGGCTCCGGGGACCCCACAGGGCCCTGGGCAGGTCCTCCTCCTACTTTGTGGGTTCCGTCCCTTAAATGCTCCCAAGCCTCCAGGCTCCCCTCTCCTGTCCCTGACCTCACACCTGCTCCCCAGCCTGTCCCAGCCCCAGGCTTACTCCCTGCTGAGCAGCAGGCCTCCCAGACACTCCAGGACATCCCTGGGAACCTCAGATTCGCCGCCGGGTCCAAAATGGGTGTGTCGTACTCCCCCTGCCCTTCCCACCCCCATGAATAAACCCCAACCACCACCAATCCCGGAAGTTGTCCAGACTAGAACCCTCCAGTCTCCCTCTCCCCTGGGCCACACCCATCTCAGAGACCTGTCCATCTCAGCACCTGAATCTCTCCTCTCCATCTACTCCTCAGCATCTCCACTGCCCAAGCAGACGGCACTCTCTCTCTCACTCACGAGTCTCCTCCTCCACCCTTACCTCCTATGACACATCCTCCACATCCAGGGGGCTCCTCCAAAACCAAAGGGCATCTGTGGCTCCCTATGACTTCCAGAGAGTTTCCAAACTCCTTGGCTGGGCATTCAAGGCCTTTGTATAAGAGTTCTTGGCTAGACAGTGGGGAAGGTGGGTGGGTGAATGCATGAATGTAGGGGTTGGGTAGATGGATGGGTGGGTGAATGGAGAACTGGAAAGATAGATAAATGGGTGGATGGATAAGTAGGTGGGTGGATAAACGGATGGGTGGGTGGGAGCCTTCTCTACCTCTCTCCTGGAAAAGCCAGGCACAGCCTGTGGGCACGCTGCTCTGTCCACCTCCACCCCAGCCCGCCTCCCCCGAAGCCCTCACACTCACACAGCACCTCACAGTCACCAGCCTCCTCCTCCTGCTTTCCAATCGAGATGGAAACTGGTGCCCAGAGAGGCCGGGTTGTTTGCTGGGTGTCACACAGCAGTGGGCTGAGCAACAGGCCTCCCTGAATGTCAGGAAGTGAACTTGGGGAGAGAAGAGGGAGTCGGAGGAGCAGAGCTCCACAGGACAGATGGGGACAGAATGGGGAAGGCGGCCCCACAGGAGAGCTGCAGCGAGGTTCGCAGGAAGACATTCCGGCTGATTAAAAAGACATATTGATTTCTCTCCGAGGGACACAAACGGGGCTGTTTTTCTCCCAACAGGATGGCGACGCGGTCTGAGGGCGGCCGCGGGTCAACGCTGGCCTCTCACACAGAAGCCAGAGCCCAGGCCCGATGGACGAGTAAAAATCCAATCATGTTTTAAATGCCCCAGGAGGGGCGAACTCCTCATTAGCCAGCCAGCCCTCTTCCTAATTCTCTGCTCTAGATCAATTACTACAAGACTTCCTGGCAGGCCTCCCGGGGCCCTCGGGGCAGCGCCGGCCAGGGCTCTGGCCGCGCCGCACTCAGTCATCGCCAGGCTGGGTGGCCTGGACAAGCACTTCACCTCTCTGGGCCTCATCTGTCCCGTGGACAATCCCTACTGCCAGCATGAACTGCGCCAGCGCACAGTAGGTCCCTAATGACCACCAGTGCCCTTCCAGACACAGTCTTCCCCTTTGCCTTCCAGAATCTGGACGCCAAATGTCCTTCCATACTCAGCCCACACTCCAGGCTGTTCTCAGAGTCCCTGGCGACTTCCGCTCAGCTCCGAGCCCTCGACCAGGCTGTACCACTCAAGTGAGGAGCAGTATCCAACACATAGCTGTCTTCAATAATCACTTGCTAAATGAATGAATGCATCAATCCATCAATCATCAATCAACCAACCAACCAACCAACCAACCAACCAATATCTGTTGCAAGAGCCTCCTGCCTGGTCTCCAGACCTCGTTCTCTCTCCCTGAAGCAGCTTTCATTTTACTCCAGGGGCAACCATTCTAGTAAATGAATTTTCCCACGCCCCATCCCTGCCAGACACCCACCAATGGCTTCCCAGTGCCCACACGATCAAGCAGCAGCTCTAACAGCCTGTCTCACACTGTTCCAGCCACACTAAACGCCTTTCTGTTCTCAACACTGTTCCTTCTGCCTAGAATACCATTCCTCCACTGGTCTCCTGGAAAACTCCTACTCACGCAGCAAGACCCAGGCCAAATGCCCGCAGGCTGGTCAGGGGCAGCTTCTGCACCTGCGCTCTCTTTACACAGACATTTCCATGTGACAGTCCCTAAGACCGCCCTGTGGGCCAGGCTCTCTCTGGCCACCCCACTGCCCTGCAGCATCCGCTCGCCGCCATGAGCACCCCCTGGGCACAGCTCGACGCTGACTTTTACTTTGGAGAAAAACAACCTTCTCTACAGCAGATGGAGGGAAACGGACAATTTCCCAGACATGTGTTGCTCCTTCCAGCACACTTGTCACCCGTCTGGGTGTTCCCATTAGGCCAGGGCTGAAGGGGAGGGGACAGCCTCCCCCAGAGAACCCCTTCCCCAGCCATAAGCAGGCTGGGTGGGCACAGCACTGGCCGGAGAAGCTGGAGTCCTAGGCTCCAGCCCACCCTGGCATTGCCCACTACTTAACGTGGGTAAGTCACGCTCCCTTCCTGGGCCTCAGTCTCCCCAGCTGTACAATGGGGAGTTAGCACCCCCCCCCAAGGCCTGCCACCGCTCAGGAGGTGCTGGGAGAATCTAAAAGGACAGCCAGAGGGAGCCTGGGAGGCCTCAGTCCAGGCAAGGTGGACTGGGGGTGACCGAGAGCCCCTGAAGTCTCTGCGTGAGGAAAGAATAAACAAAGGAAAGAAGGCAGGCAGGCGGGCAGGGCGGGGGACACAGCCCCTCCTGACACAGAGCACTCGGCAGTGTCTGCACAGCAGGGGGAGGCAGGGCTGGAGGAAAGAGTGAGTCCAGGGGAGAAGTGATCCCCCAAAGTGACACAGCTTTGGGCTCCTGGCCAGGGGTCTGTCCCCTGTGCAGGGGAAGAGAGGGAGGGTGACACCAGCCGTCAGGTGGGACAGGAGGGGTGAGATCCAGGGAGCTGCCCGTTTACATGGAAGAGATGGAAGGACTCAGCCCCAGATGCTCCCGATGGCCACACACAGGGAGAGGGCTCAGGACAGGAGGGATGGGGTGAGGGGAGGGGAGCTTCCTGACAGTCAGGAGCCCTCAGAAAGGTCCCCGAGGCTTGATCCAGGGCCCGAGGCCCACGAGGTGCGGCAGGACTGAGAGGCAGCCTGCGGAGGTCACCGGGGCAGCCGGGCCTCTCAGACCATCAGCAAGGACATGGGGCCCAGCTGCCCACCGGCCCTCAGGACCTTGGTGGCTCCCGCCAGCTCCCCGTCAGCCCCAGCGCGCAGACAGCTGCCTCGGCACGCAACAGTTTGCCCGATCAATTCTTTCCCTGGCTTCTCACTTGACCCCTTGACGTTGCCAACCAGTCACTGTGATGCCCATTTCACAGATGAGCAAAGAGAGGCTGAACAAAGGCAAGAGACTGGTCCACGGCCGCCGGGCCACGAAGCCAGGACCGGTCTGCGGTCATGCAGCGACCAAGCCACAGACCCTGGGCCACCTCTGAGTCCTCTCCTTCCAATACCAACCCCACGGCAGCCACACCTCCACTCAGACCCTCCTCTCGAGGCCCTGCCAGCACCTGGGCCACCATCATTGCTCCATCCCACAGGCGCCTTCTCCCGGAGGTCTCCCCGGGAGCCAGAGTGACCTCCCTGCACAGAACGGCCGTGGCTGTCCTCTGCACACGGTGGCACACGGCCTGCCTCAGTAAAGCTTCCTGAATGACCTCATGAGTGGACCAGTGAATGATGGGTAAACAGGAGCCCTTCACCCCCTCAGTAAGCACCAGAACCCTCACAGCGAACAGCTGAAGATGAGACCGCGGCCCCGCCCTCTTCCTGTCCCAGGATGGGCGAGGTCAGAGGGTCCCAGAGGCAGGGATCTAGGTCAGGTTGATTGGAAATGAGAGTACCCACAGAGCCCGCCCTAGCAAGCCGAGGGCCGGGGCAGAAGCAGGCAGAAGGGGGCAGAGGGGCAGACGAAAAGCAGGAGCCCAGCGGCAAAGGCACAGGCCGAGCGAGCCCCCTACCAGGAACATGGAGCCCAGGAGACACCACTGAGACGCCTCATGGGAAGCGGATACCCGGGCAGCCCTTCTGGGCCTCACTGCCCGACTCTCCCATCCTGCAGACAGGGAGACTGAGGGCTAGCGAGGGGGGGGACTTGGCCAAAGTCCCTGGCAGCTGGCGCCTCCTGCCTCACCACCCAGACTGGCAACCTCCCCCTGCCCAGCAGAGAGGCAGCCTTCACAGACGACTGGCTTCCCGCCGTGCATGGATGACTCGTGCATGGATGATTTGCAAGCAGCACAAGTGCTGGCTCAGCCCTGGCGGGAGGGGGAGGCAGCTCAAGG
>NW_005363061.1:1666903-1681914 GCF_000412655.1 Myotis brandtii
ACTCCTCGCGGGCGCGGCCCCCAGCAGGCCACAGCGCGATGGCTGCAGAATGTAGATGCTAGAACCCACGGAGACCGGCCTGGAACTGGGAAGCAAACCTCCCTGCCCCGTGGGGTGTGGAGAACCCGTCCTGCCCCAGGCTCTCCCGGGCCTGGATAAAAGCTGAGGCTGGGGGTGCAGAGCAATGGAGGCCTTCATCCCAGCTCTACCACTCCCTGGCTGTGCAACCCTGGAAAAAGTGACTGCACCGCTCTGAGCCTCACTTTCCGCGTGTGTAAAAGGGGGCACCTCTGGGTGGTGATAAGGGTTGAAGGGGATGATGCAGGCAAAGAATGCAGCGCAGTACGTGCCAGCTCTCCTGGTTGCCATGCCTGTGCTCCTCCTCTGTGCTGGAACCATCTAACCGTCTAACCCTCCCGTTACAGATATGAAGAAATTCAGGCTCGGGGTCGGGAAACCAGAGCCAGCACATGCACCACTGGCCTTTCTCCCCCGGCCCCCGGTTACACTGAGAAAGGCTCTCAACATCTGATCTGGGTGGAAAATAGGTTTCCAACTGATTAGTTCTGCGGCCGGGGGCGCCCGCTGGAGGATGCCGTGATGGATTAGCCATGTCTGCACGGGTGAGGGCATGGCTGCCAGCCGCATAACCGGCACAAATTTACCTAAATAACGGATTCCGAATCTGATTTTCCCTGGAAACAATGTCCTCTGAAAGCACTGTGTTCTATCTAAAGACTTGATGCCCAATGTCTTACTGAATCCACCACGAGCAGAGGGTTTGCTCAGACACACAAGGGCCCCGCTCACCTTTTGGGCACAGAAAATGAGGATGACGGCCGTCCTGCGCCGCTTTGTCTAGTCTGCCCGCTCCGCCCTCACATGTTCCCTCTGCAGCTGCTCTGGTCTTCGTTGCCATCCCGGGACGTGGGGATGGCCACCCTTTTTGTCAACTGGGGAAACCGGGACTCAGAGAGGTTAAGAAACTGGCCCGCCCTCGTCAGTTTTTCTCAGCGGTTAGAGTGTCGGCCCTTGGACTGAAGGGTCACGGGTTCGATTCCGGTCAAGGGCATGGGCCTCAGGGGCAGGCTGAATCCCTAGCCCCGGTTGGGGTGCGTGTGGGAGGCAACCAACCGGTGTGTCTCTCTCACATTGATGTTTCTCTCTCTCTGTCTCTCCCCCTCGCACCTCCCCCCCCCCTTCACTCTCTCTAAACATCAATGGGGGGAAATATCCTCGGGTGAAGATTAACAAAACAAAAACAAAAGAAGAAACTGGCCCATGGCCACACAGCAAAGCAGAGGCAGAACCAGCCCCTGGGTCTGCCTGACTCGGGTCCACACACCAAGCCACTCCCCCAGGAGTCCAACAGGGCAACCAAGCCTCCGACATCTCAGACCCAGAGACCCCCCAGCGGCAGCCCCAGCTGCGGACGCCTGCGCCAGGCCGGCAGGCAGACAGCACTGCTGCCATGCGGGTGAGCGGCCGGCTCCCCGCGCCAGCCCAGGGTTCTCCGGTGAGTCAGGTGGTGACTCAGGTCTGGCCTGGCTGGCTGAGGAGCTGAGTCAGGGAGCACCGAGCCTTCAAGGGCCGCTGGCTCCGAGCCAGGGCCCCTCAGCACCAGGGACCGCGTGCGGAGGACAGCCTGTCTGGGGCCGACCTCCCACGCTGCCCCGGGCCTGCTGGGCTGACCCTGCGCCTCCCACCCGAGTTCCTCGGGGCCCTCGATGGGGAGCAGACTCCTGCAGACTCTGGGGAGGGGAAGGGTCATTCCTGGTTGTCACAGTGATGGACGAGCACTGCCTACTATTATCACCACACGTCCTGTCAGGGACAGGCAGCCAGGACCACAGAGCAGGAGCACAGCCCAAATGCCAACAGTGCCCACTGAGGGGCACCGGTCAGCACTGCCCCTCCCTGAGCTCCCTCGCAGGGAGGAGTCCCAGAGCCCTCAGCATCTGATCAAAGACACTCACACACACACACCCCCAAGCCCCCTAAAACCCAGCCTGAGCACCCCACAGTCGAGTCTCTGCTGCAGGAGCCCCTGTGGACACCAACATCTGCTGGTAGACACCCCCCTTGGCCTCTCTCCCACGGACCCACTCGGGCTGTGAAATCTCAGCATCGCGTTCACAGGGCCCAGAAACACGGGTCCTCCAGCTCCCAAACAAGCACCGTGGCCGCCGGACACGTATTTGAAACTGAACTTCACAGTTTGGGGCTCACAGAAGCCTAGAATGTTGGTGTCACTGAACTTTAAGTGTGAGCCTTAGACTCAGTCGCAGAGTCTGGAATCTGAGTCATCAGCTCTCTGGTCCAGAAGATGGCTCAGCGGTTAGGTGGCCACTTCAAGCCGAGACCTCCATCCCTCGCGCCAGCCTCGGCAGCCTCTGGCTGTGGGCCCGGGGGAGCCCGAAGGTGCTCTGAGCAGGTCCCTGTGCTGGGGTGTCTTCCTAAAGAGGGGCCCACAGCTCTGCACCCCACCCACTCCAGCAGAGACCCTCAGGGTTCCCAGCGGGGGGGTTCCAGGGCCCATCATCACCTCAACTCCCAACTCAGCAGGGAGGCCAGCAGACGTGGGCTCAGCATGTGCCTCCCCCAGCCTTTCTGGGGTTAGCCTCATCACCCCCGCCTGCACCCAGGCACCCCAGGCATCTAGGACGGGGCTCAGGCCCCATGCTGTGAGGCCTCAAGCACCAGTAAGGACTCTGTCCTGCTTGGTGGACCCCAAAAACCATAAGGCCACCAAGCCTGGGTCCCAAAGCCTCCTCCTCAGCAGCCCCCAGCCGCAGGCTCACCTCTGCTATCCATCCTCATATCACGGCTCAGTGGTCCTTCTAAAGCAGGTCTCACCACATCGCCTCCCTGCTTTAAACTTCGCCGGGTCTCCACGGCCCTCAGGACGCAGGCCAGCTCCTCACTCAGCGCAGGGAGCCTGCATCTCCCACTGCCCCGCCAGCCTCACCTCCCCTCTCTGCCCCTCACTCACCCATCCCAGCCACACCAACTGCCCTCAGTCCCTCTCCTCCCCAGGCCTTCGCTCCTGCGGTACCCCTGTCCCCACTGCCCTCTCACCTAACACCACGCATTACTGGAGGCTCAGCTCAGACACTGCCGATGTCTGCCCAGCGAACACCGAAGGAGCACCGTGGCTGTGCCTTGTGCTGGGCGCTGGGGTCCAGCAGTGAACATGACAAGCTCAGTCTGTGTCCTGGTTACATGGTGGCACCCCCGGAGGAGGCCAAGGTTAGGTGCAGGTAGTGACAACCAAGAGAGTGGCTGAGGGGAAATCCCAGAGGGCTGCCCTGAGGCGGTGACACCAGCTGTGATTTGAAGGATGCAACAAAGGACTTGCCCAGGTGAAGAGAGAAGGGAAGGTCGTTTCAGACAAAGGGAAGAGCATGTGAGAGGGCTCTGAACCCTAGAAGAGCACAGAGGACGCAGCGTGGAGAGGCTGGTGAGGGGCACACAGGGTCCGGTGGGCTGGGTCAGGACTTGGCTGAGGGCAGCGGGAAATGGTTTCGGGTCTGAAGCAGGGGGGTGACATGAGCAGACGAGAGGCAACAGTGAAGGCAGGCAGATTCGTGAGGGGCTGCTTGCCGCTGCCTCGGGCCCCAAACAGATGCCTGGGGCCCATGCCCATGGGTCCCCGTTTCAGCTCTCATCACACCAGTGGTCACCATCCATCAGATGGTTCAGTCACTGGGAGCTGCTAGGCCATGGGCCAGGGTCTGACTTAACTCCGTCCTCAGTTCCAGTGCAGAGCTGGGGTTCACCCCTGAGGGCTTCCCGGGCCAGCCGGCCACTGGCAGTCAGCAACTTCTAGAATGTCCCCATCAGCAGGTCCTCATCAGTCCGACCTCCATGCCCGACGCCTCCCCAGACCCACCACTGAGCTCTCTCCCCACCAACCAGGCCTAGTGCCCTCAGGCCTCCCAACCAGGGCAGGCATGGCCAGCGGGCTCATCAGGGAACAGGGGGGCCCAGGCAGGGCCCCGACAAGCCCAGGCCGCTCGAAGGATATGGGTTACACACCATCTTGATACACCAGTTCCGGGGGCTGGTGGTCTGTCGCAGACAGAAGAAGGCAACAGGCGCCAGGTCCGGGTGAGGGACGTCTGCGTTGGCTCCATCCTGGGGCTCCTCCAGGCCTGGAGGGGAGGGCGGGGGGCTCCGGGGCCCCGGCTGCTCTGTGACTCCCGGCTCAGGGGCCAGGGCCACAGCAGAAGAGGGCGGCGAGCAGCTCTCAGCCATGTCAGCGCCAAGCAGGGAGCCTGGGGGAGAACAAGAAGTGACTGGGACACGCTCCCCAACCAGCCTCCCCAAAAGGCGGCTGACTGCCCAGCCTCAGGCTGCAGGCCCCCAACCTCGCCCCCTGGGCCCTCAGTTCTTTCCTAACCCCTGGCCATGAGGGAGGAACGAACTGCGGGCCCAGATGCCTCCGAGTGGGAATCCACTTCCAGGCTGGGTGGTCCAGGGCAAGTCCGGTCAACCTCAGTTTGAGGAGATGAAGAGTGGGGGGAGCAAAACCTTAGATTGTGCCATAGCTGGTGTGGCTCAGTGGATAGAGCGTCGGCCTGTGGACCGAAGGGTCCTGGATTCCATTCCGGTCGAGGGCATGTACCTCAGTTGCAGGCTCCTCCCCGGCCCAGCCTGGGCTCCTGCAGGAGGCAACCAATCGATGTGTTTCTCTCACATCAGTATGACTCTCTGTCATTCCTTCTCTCTTCCACTCCCTCTAAAAATCAATGGAAAAATATCCTCAGGTGAGGTTTAAAAATAATAATTTTTAAAAAACTTAGATTGCAGTTGTGATATTAGTTGTGTATTTTTTTTTATGAGACTAGAGTTGTGTATTCATTGCATCATCAAAGGTAAGGAAAATCCGCAAGAAAAAAGGGAAAGTTACTGTAAAGACAGACATTATTGCCAGGATGACACGTGTTACAAAGGAGAAGTTGGGGTGCTGTGGGGCCAGAAACCGGGGGGCCTGGGCAAGCAGAGAGGAACTCAGGGCAGGCTCCCCCGGGGACAGCTGAGCTGAGCCCTGCATTGGAGCCCAGGGTCCCACCACCACGGCCTCACAGAGCTGAGAACCCAGAGACCTTATGCACCAACCTCTGGTTTACAGATGGAGAAACTGAGGCCCAGAGAAGGGACAGAACAGATAACACAACCAGGTGACAGCAGAGACAGGACTCCCTCGGGGCCAGCTTCCAGGGTGTCCGACCTGTGCGGTGCCCAGGGCCCCACGCTCAGAGGGCCTACGCTTGCTTTAATGCTCTGCTGTCACCAACCTGAAACTTAATAACTTTTGATCTGGGCCCTGCAAATCGTACAGCCGGTCCTGACTCCACCTCCGGGTGCTTGCACATCCTGGTCTTGTCCGAGGCTCACAACAACCCCAGCAGGGATATTGTGCCCATTTAGCAGACAGAGAAACTGAGGCCCCGAGAAGGGCGCACCATGCCAAGTCCACACACTGGGGCGTGTTTAGAGGCCAGATTCCCAGCACCAGCCCTCCAGACGCAGCGATGACTGACCATGCCTCGCTTGCCCCCCTCCTACCGCTGGACAATGCCCCTCACCATCGCCTCCAAGAGGCTACCAATCCCTGAGTCTTTATCCACGGGGTTCTCCTGAACCCCAGAACCCTGCCAGTGCCAGGCTGGGCAGTGGGAGTTGGAAATGAGGCCCAAATGCCTCGCGCCCACCCGGCTGCCACCCGTGGCTGCTGAGCCGTCCGCTGAGCTGCCCAGAGCTGATGCATTTGGACATTTCCCTGGCTCCCGGGGACAACAGGCGGGAGTTGGCACCGCCTGTCACTTCGCCCGGTTGGTCAGGGAGGCACCGTTTCCTCTCAAGCTTAAGGCTTTGCTCTTGGTTCCAGAAAAACAACCACAGGCCTTACATAAGCTCCCAGGCACCTCGGCCGCCACGTGCCAACCCCTGGGCTGAACACTTCCTCCCTGGGGTGGCTCCAGGTCTGCCCACACTGTGCCAGCCTCAGAGTCCACAGGTCCCTCTCTCCAGCCAAACGCACCTCCTCCGGTCCCGGAGCGCTGGCGGCCTCCTCCGGGCCTCTCCCTGGAGCACTTGCTCCTTCCTCTCCCGTGCCCTGTTCGCCCAGGCCCTGGAGATTCATTCATTTGTCCAACAATATTTCCTGAGCACCTACTATGTGCAGAGGCTGTGCAAGCTACGCTGGTGAATGAGCCAGACTTGGCACCAGCCCTCATCCACAATGCCAGCACTCCAGCAAGGGAAAGACACGAGTCAATTAATCTCTCTCCCCGGGTTTCCATCGCTCTTATCACTACCAAGCACACCGTCTCATTTATGTATTTCCATCTTTATGATTTAGTGTCTGTCTCCTCACCTGAAAGAAGGCTGTAAGGCAGCAGGGACTCTGGTCTGTTTAGTTCACTGCTGTGTCCCCCCCAGTGCCTGGAACAGTGCCTGGAACGTACTAGGTGCTCAATAAATATTTGTTGACTAAAGTAATAAGAAGTGCTGGGAAATAAATAAACAAGAGAGAAAGGTGGAAGTGGGGAGAAACCACCTTGTCCTCTCTAAAGAAAGAGACATTTAAGATAAAAACAGGAATCAGAAGCCCAGCCGGTGTGGCTCAGTGGTTGAGTATCAACCCATGATTCCTCATCAGAGCACATCCCTGGTTGCAGGCTCGATCCCCAGTAGGGGGCGTGCAGGAGGCAGCCGATCAATGATTCTCCCTCATCATTGATGTTTCTATCTCTCTCTCCCTCCCCTTCCTCTCTCCGAAATCAATAAAAACATATTTAATAAAAAACAAGAACCATAAGGCATCATCATGGGGGGATCTGTGGAAAGACGCTCCGGGTAGAAGGAATCGCATATGCAAAGTCTGGGGAGCTGGAGTAACCTCGGTGTGTTTAAGGAACAGAGATGAGGCCAGGCTGGCTGAGCCTGGGGCAGGGAGCGGGGTGGGAGTGGAGAGTGGCAGGGCCCGTTGTGAGGCCATAGAAGCAGCTTGCGTTTCAGTCCGAGTGCAACGGGATCCGTGGAAGGGGTTTATGTAAGGAGGGGTGTGCTCTGGTCTGGGCCTTTAAGCCATCCCTCCGAGGGTGGGAGGGAGGTGGGTGGAGGGGCAGGGGTGGGGCAGGGAGGGCCACCTGAGGCTGGAGAAATGGGCTGGCCGAGGCTGGGATGCTGGTGGAGGTGAGAAGGGAGTGAATTTGAGATAAATTGTAGAGGCCAGAAGAGCCAGGCCTTGTATTGGCCCAAGGCCACCCCACCCACTTCCGCCAAAACCCTTCCTGCACCCACACAGGTGGACAGAGCTGCCCTGGCCTCTGGGGTCACATGTGATCATGCCCTCTCCTCACTCCCTGTTTAAAGCTGTCACAGTGGGTTGATGTCCTTTGTCTTCTCACCTCTCCGCCCCCCTCACTGTGGGGCTACTTCTGATCAGAATGCCAAGGCCACCCGCAGCACACACCCCAGTGACCACCCTCCTCCACCCTCTCACCTGTTCCCCAGTGACCACCCCTCCTCCACCCTCTGACCTGTTCCCTAGTGACCACGCCTCCTCCACCCTCTCACCTGTTCCCCAGTGACCACCCCTCCTCCATCTTCTGACCTCTTCCCCACTGACCACCCTCCTTCACCCTCTCCCCTGTTCCCCAGTGACCACCCTCCTCCACCCTCTCACCTGTTCCCCAGTGACCACCCTCCTCCACCCTCTCACCTGTTCCCCAGTGACCACCCCTCCTCTACCCTCTCACCTGTTCCCCAGTGACCACCCAGACTTGCTCCCTATTCCCAATTCCCTTCACCTGTGCCTATAGCCCAGCGCCTGTCACCAGCTGCCCACGTGCCTCTGGCTGGAAGCCCTTGGGGATTGGCAGCCGGGCCCACCTGGGCACCATCCTGTGGGCAGATGGAGCCTCGCTGAGTCGAGAGGACTTGCGCTAAGTGGCAGCGCTGGTAGATTCAAACTAAGGTCCATCTGGCCCCAGAGTCACAGCTGCCTCCACACGCCAGCGTCCTTCCTCTGGACACTCCCGGGGAGCGCCCACCAGGCAGTGGGTGGTAACTGGGCTGGCCTCCATCAGCAGGGGCTGGGGCAGAGCAGCACCCCCCCGTGCCTGGGACATACACCCAGGCTGGTGGTAATGATGGTGGTGATAGAGGACTCCATCAGCCTCTGGAGTCTCAGCTGTCCTCCCTGTAAAGCTCAGCTCCCTTCTTGCCTGCCTCACAGGCCCTTGTGAATACATGATGTGGATGGGCAGGCTCTCTAGGACCCATGGAGGTGGATGTCCAAGCGTGCATGGAGCCAGCTAAGCCATCCCCAGGGGCTGCCACACCCACCCTCTCTCCACATCACTACTATCTCTACCACCATCATCACCACCACGATCACCAACACCATCACTATTACCATCATCTCCATCAACATAACCTCCATTGACGCCATCACCATCACCTCCATCGACACCATCACCACCACCTCCATCAACACCATCACCATCACCTCCATCAACACCATCACCATCACCTCCATCAACACCATCATCATCAGCTCCATCGACACCATCACCACCATCACCATCACCTCCATCACCATCACCTCTATCACCACCACTACCACCATCACCTTCATCACCATCACCTCTATCACCACCATCATTACCACCATCACAATCACCACCATCACCATCACCTCAATCACCATCACCTCCATCACCATCACCTCTATCACCACCATCACCTTCATCCCCATCACCTCTATCACCACCATCACCATCACCTCTATCACCACCATCATTACCACCATCACAATCACCACCATCACCTTTACCTCAATCACCATTACCTCCATCATCACTATTATCACCACCATCACCCCTATCATCATCACCACCTCCATCACCACCATCACCATCATCTCCATTACCATCATCTCCATCACCACTATCACCACCATCACCACCATCACCATCATCTCCATTACCATCATCTCCATCACCACTATCACCACCATCACCACCATCACCATCATCTCCATCACCTCCATCACCACTATCACCACCACCATCCACCATCACCTCCATTACCATCACCACCATCATCACAGCATCATGGAGGCTCTATGTCTGACCGTGCCAGGCAATGGGCAAAGGGCTTTCTATGCATTGTCTATTTCGATTCCCACACAGCCCCATGATGTACGGGCCATGGTGATTCCTACTTACAGGGAAGGAGACTGGGGCCCAGGGAAGTCCAGCAGTGCCCAAAGTCACCCATGTGGTACAGGGCAGAGACTGGTTCCCAGCTCAGGCCACTCCTAAGCCCAAGCACTGACCCATTGCAGGCACCACTGTGGGACAGGGACAGGTGCCCTGAAACCAGGCCTTTCCTCGAGGCTGAGACACCAGGCAGTGGAGTTATAGCTGCTGGTCCAGCGAAGACCCCCAGTGTGGGCAGAGAGACCCTCCAAGTGTCCCAGCATCTGTGGGGAACCTCCTGGAATCTTCCAGCTGGTACTGCAAAGGCCTTGGAATGAGGTGTAGGGAGGCCTGAGCCTGCACAGCTTGGGGTCTTGGTGGAGAAAGATCTGAGGCCTGGCCTGGTCACCCCAGACGGGGTGTGTGTGTGTGCGTGTGCGTGTGCGTGTGCGTGTGTGTGTGTGTGTGTGTTCACAGGCACACACAGGCAGGCAATTTGCTTATTCCTTTGTCAACAACCACACATCAGCTAATATCACAGCTAGGAAAACAAGCAACAAATTCATTCTGAGAACACGAGAATCCAGGACACTCAAATCATAATATCTTAGAATCACTCAGAACCTCAGAAGCCCAAGATATTAACTACAATAAGCTTAGACTCTATAGTGTGGTGTTTCAGAGCCTGGGCGCCGGAAGCCGAGACCTGTGCTGGAGTCCCAGCTGACACCAATCCACCTGGCACACGACTCGGCCAGGCAGGGGTCCTCGGTGGCCCTGTCTATACACTGAGGGTGACACCTGCTCTGGAGCAGGGCTGCTGTGAGGATGAACTGGGGTCACACACAGGAAGCCCTGGCCACACACCAGCCCCAGGGAGCCCATGGTGGTTGCCTGCGTGTGGGCGCCATCAGCCATGGAATTCCAGAATCCTGGAGCGCAGGAGCCCCAGAACACAGCGTCTGGTGTCAGACTCTTAGGAGCTCCTGACCTTCACACAGGGAATCTCTGAAAAAATGGACCCCAAAGTGGCCTGATGTTCAGCACACAGTCACACACACAATACACAGATGCACACTATCACACAGACACACGTATGCTCTCTTTCATAAACACACATCTCACACACTATCACACTCACAGACATACACAATCAGATATACACTCACACACAGATACACACACACACACACACACACACACACACAACACCTACTCACACAGATGCACACACCTCCCTCACTCACACACACGCCAGTGCAGAGGCTGCCTATAGAAAAGTCCTTGTGAGGCTGCAGGAACCTGCCTCCCGGAATCTTCCAGCCGCCGTCCCAGAGCCCCTGGAATCCACTGTCTGCTCCCTCTTCCACATGACAGCGCTGCAGATGCTTGACGACAGCCCGCCCGCCCCCAGCCTCATCTGCACAGGCCTCTTGTCACCAGCTTCCTCATCCAGTCCTTAGGCGACAATTTCCAGATCTTCTGCTCCTTGGGACCCCCTCCCCAGCCACATTCTCCTTTGCCTATTTTCCGCCACAAAGGCTGGACCAGGTCTGCACCAAGTCACCCAGAGCAGAGCGGACAGATCACCTGCCTGGTTCTGCAGGGAGGCCCACTCTTGATGCAGCCTGGGAGCCCCACAGCCTGGCTGGCAACCCAATCAGACTGCCGCACCTGTGGGGCATGTGGTCCACTGGTCTCCTCAGATCTTCTTCGGAGGAACTGTAGCAAAGACAAGGCTCCTCTAGAGTACAGACGAATGCCTGCAGTTTGGCCCCTACATGCGTGACCTGACACAAAACGTGCTCTGGGCTGGCCAGCTGAGCCTGCCCACCTACTGCAGCCACTTTGGTCCTGTCACCACAATCAACAGCGAGCCCTCCCAGCTTTTCAGTGTTCAATGAGTTGGGTTGGCAGCCCCTCCTATGATGGCCAACAAGAGCTGTAGACACCATTCTTTGTCCAGCACTGACTATGTGCCGGGCACCTCGTTACAACCCAGTGAAGAAGCGATTTTACTCTCTCCACTTTATAGATGAGGAGACTGAGGCGCAGAGAGGTTAAGGCATTTTCCCAAGGTCAAGAAGTACTTGGCGAAAGAGCTGGGATTTGGATCTGGGAGGCCCAGACCCAGGTCACCAGTTAAAAGACAGGAAGTTGCAGCCCACCACCCAGGGCTCAGACCGAAGAACCTGGGGTTCTTCGGGGGTGCAGATCGTGGAAGGCTGTGAAAGACTAGGTGTTCGGATGCCCTTGAGCAAGCGCTGGGTGCCTGTGGGGCTCTGAACACATGGCTCCCTGTCCATGTGTCTGTCACTAGGCGTCGTTTGTTTGTCAGCTCTCAGCCTTATGCCAAGTGCCAGCAAGTGAGACTGTTTGCGTCTCCCCCAGAGTGTTTGAACATTTCCCAGCAGGTGACTCTGCTGATCAGTTCTTACTCACTCTGCAGTAATTAGGGCCCCGGGTCTGACTTCAGCTACAAATCAGGGTGAGCATGGTCCCTGAGGGGAGGACGGGTGTCCTAGCAGAAAGAGCACTGGGTCTGGAGTCCCAGGGCCCAGGTTCGAGTCCCAGCTCCGCCCTCCCTGCATCATCTAGTCTCATCAAGCTTTGTTTGCTCTTGAGTAAAATGCAAACATGTTTCTCTCTCTATCTCACGAAAAGGATAGCAAGCTAGAAAGGAGATGTGGAAAGTACCTTCGTGAAAGAAAAGCAGTTTCACTGCACCAGGCCCGTGCTGGGCACTGTAGAGACAGTTGTAGGCCTTACAAAAACCCTTTAAGGTAGGAGGTACTGTCCCAAGTGTACAAGAAGCGGACGCTCCGTGATGCTAAGTGCCTTGGCCCTCTGGGTGGTGCTTGCAATCATGGACTTGCTCATGCCTCTCCAGCCAGGACGGGGGCTGAGTGATGCAGGGAGGAGATCTAAGTCCCTGGACCACCCGAGAGTGGCACGAGGCCCTCACTGCCCATCAAGGCCCGCGGTCAGCACTGGGGAGAGGGAAAACCCTGATGCTCTTCTCATAATGCATCATGAGCGAGAGCCCCGGCCAGAGCACAGGGGGAGGGGATGCTGGCAGAGGTAGGGCCTCCGAGGTGAAGGCGGAAGGTTCGTGAGGCAGGGCCAGGCCCAAAAGACTGGGGCCTCCGCCCCGGGGAAACCACTTCCTGCTCATCCGCTCCTGCTCAAGGGCGGCCAAACTCCTTGTGCTTTCACAGCCTTTATGGTCCGCACCCCCATGTCAAGCACAGCCTAGGTCTCCCCTCTGAGAGCACAAAAGGAACCCAGGCCCTGTGGCCACACGCCCGCATGGCACCTGGCACAGGGGTGGCCCCAGGCCCCGCCCACGGGCACAGAAGCTCCAAGAGGGCAGAGTTTGTCTATTCCCTTCTGTTCACTGTAGTGCCCACCAGTAACCAGAACAGGGCTTGGCACATAGTAGGTGCTCAATAAATACAAGAGAGACACAGGAATCGGGAAATCAGATTTGTTTTCCCCCTTACACTGGCAGCCATGAGGGGGGAAGACTCAGCCCACATCTTCCTGAACATCAGGATCCACAGGCCCACAGCCCTATGGACCCACAGACCATGAAACCACCCTCCACAGGTTCGCAGACACAGACGCCCACAGACCTGCAGATCCACGGACCCCTGGACCTTAAGGTCCCCAGACCCCGCATGCTCACACGTTCACAGAGACCCACAGACCACAGAACCCGAGCATGAGCCCACAGGCCACGCGCCCCCAGATCACACACCCACAGCTCCCTCAGCCCAGCCCAGGACTCCTGGGGGCACAAGGGAGGGCACAACGCAAGAGCTCATCCTGTGAATGTGTGGGAAGAAAACATTCCGCAGAAAAAAACAGGAGGGAGGGAAGGGGTCAGACGGAGCGGAGGCTGGGAAGGAGGACGAGAAAGGAAAAGGAGGGGTGATGGAGACAGAAGGAGGACCCTGCAGCCGGGGGGCGGGGGGGTGGTCTCCCTGGAGCCTGCACCCAGCCCAGCACCCCCTCTTCCCAGATGTAGTGGTTGAGCACCTGGGGTGGAGGGTGGGCACTCAGAGAACGAGCCAGCCGAGGGAGAGACAGAGGGATCGAGGAGCCCCTAAGAGCCTGTTTCTTACCTTGGACAGCGCTGGAAGCTGTTGGGGGGGGGTGGGAGGAGACAGTTTCTCCAGCGCAGGGGAGGGACAGAGTGGTGCCTAGAAACAGACTCTCCTAGGAGGGCTGAGGCCCAGGGGAGCCCCACTTGGGGCTCAGGGTGAGGGTGGAGGAGATGGCACTGGAGGGGGACTAGGCAAGGAGCTGGAGGTAGCCCCCACAGGTTCAGGGTGTGGATCTGGGTTCAGAACCATAGAGAGGCTGCAGTCACACTGGTCGCTGAAACTGCCTCCAGCTGGGCTGTAGGCTCAGGAGGGCCAGGCCGTCTGCAGCCAGTGGCAGAGGCGGGAGAGGAGGGGTTCTCCCAGCAACCTCAGCCTCTACCACCCCATCCAAGGTCAAGGAGAGTCAGAGAGCAGGGACAGGGAAACTGCTGCTTGGGGCCCCCTGGTGGGTCTAGATTCTCTAGAAGATGCCCTCTCAGAGCAGCGGGAAAGGGGCCTGAGGAGAAGGGTGCAGAGTCCCTCCTCCAGGCTGGCCATCACGGTCCCGGGGGTGAGCCTGGACAGGTCTGCGCCGCCAGGAAGGGAGCTGGAGGCGGCTGGTGCCCAGGCCCTGCCGTGGTTTGTGTTTGGTGCTAGTTCAGCCCCATTCCCACCATCCCATGTGATCCTCCCTTTCCCTCCCTCCCCCCACTGCAGCCCCAGAACTGTCCCCACTCAGGTCGCCCTGCCCTGCCACCCACTGGCATCCCCTCCCTCGGGCTCCGAAGGGATGGTGGAGGTGGGAAGGGGATGGGGGGCTCTAGACTCCCCTCCGTCCCCATCCCAGCACCTTCCTGGAGCCTGAACGGAAAGTTTGTCCTGTAGGGTGGACAAGAGTGTCCAAAGCCAGGCCACGGAGCCGAGGGAAGACATTGATCCAAGAGGTGGCCCGACGGTGTGGTGTGGGCAGGGCCTGAGGACTGCAGCCCGAAATCCTCCGCCAGACCTTTCCCACAGGGCGAAGCCATGGACCCTCACCCTATCTTCACAGCATTCCACCCTGCACACCAGTGCCTGCTGGGGAACCTCCCAGTGGTTAGAGACAGGACAGGCTGGCTCCCTGCTCAGCCAACCTGACCACTCCAGCCCCTAGGACACTCACACGGCGTGTCAGACCCCATCACACCACCCGGCACAGACGCAAGCAAGCGCTCTCTCTCTCTTTCTCTCTCTCTCTCTCTCTCTCACACACACACACACACACACACACACACCTGGCCCAGAACACAGACTCCCAGTATCAGAATATACATATAGCTCTGGGGTCTCCCCACAGCCAATCTCAGCCACAGTTCAGGCGCCCGGGGACCCTGAGAGGGAGAAAGACACAGCAGAGCAATGACTGGTGCCTCCGCACGGGCCCATCCCAGAGCCCCCTCCTCCAGGTAGCGTGAGCACCCCCAGTCCTCCTCACCCCCCCCCAAGGCTTCCATAAACACTCATTATATAACCACCCCCAACCTGCTGAGGACTCTTTTACCCCCTAAAGTCTCGGCTTTGACGGGGCCTGGCTTCATGCAGCGAGGCCTTGGGCACCCCCTGGTGCTGACCAGGGAAGGGTCGCACCGCCTGGGCCTCGGGAAAGTTAAACGTTGCCCGGGATTCCCCCGTTCAATCCCCGGCCGCCGCTCTTCCTCCCCAGCGCTCC
>NW_005363061.1:1682204-1682558 GCF_000412655.1 Myotis brandtii
GACAGCCTGGGCCCCGCCGGCGTCCTGACTTGTTGAATAAATTTCTGCAGCGCTGGCTCCGCGGGCTTCAGCCTTGGCACGGAGAGAACTTTCATGGCCTTGGAGAGGGGACCGGTCAAAGTTTCCGGTCCTTCCTCCCAAGGCACCTGCCCCGAAGGCGCCGGCTGGGGGGCGGCCTGATGGGCACGCGCGGGCGGGGGTACCGGTCCCCAAAACGCCTCCATCGAGAAAGAACCGACGCGCCAAGAAATTGGCCTCTGGAGCTGCGCCCTCCCCTCTCCCCTCTCCACCCCACCCCCACCTACCGGGCATGGACTTGGGGGGGGCGGCGGCGGGTGGTCCAGGGAGGAGACG
>NW_005363061.1:1682897-1693060 GCF_000412655.1 Myotis brandtii
AGCCGCGCCGCGTGCGAGGCAAAGCCGTCCTTATACTGACACCAAATGTCTTCGGGGGAAGCTGCAGGCGCGGGACGCTGGAGGGGGAGGCGCGGAGGCGACAGACAGGCTGCCGGCGGCTGGTGAGCCCCCACCCTCTCTGGAGGGCAAGAAGCCCCAGCTGGTGGCAACCCCCTTAAAATTCAGGGTCGTGCCTGGGGAGTGAGCTACCCCCTCAGCAAGGAGGCTGAATCATGTGAAAAAGGGAAGGGACCCCATTACCGACTACCCCCCATGTCTAAGGTGCCTGTTGGCCACCTTACACTCTGGATTCTCATGGAGATGCTGTGAAATGCCAGGGGTGGGGCCCCCACTGCTCCGGCGAGGGGCTGCCCCCCAAGGCCACCAGCTCTTACATGGTGGAGCCGGGCTAACTCCACTCCAATGGTTTCTCCAGGGCCCAGGCAGCCTCCCCACTTCTCACCCACACTAATGTGTCTTCTCAACCTTCAAGGCTTGGCTGAAAGACCACCTCCTCCAAGAAGGCTTCCAAGAGGGCTCCCAAGTGGAACAGATGCCTTTTACTCCAGCTGCGAAGTCCCCAGCCTCACCCCTTCCCTGGGCAGGCAGCCTGGGCCACAGGAGCCTGAGAGACCAGGGACCTCAGCTCTCCTAGCATCCCCCTAGCAGAGCTCTCCTAGCATAATTAAGCCTGACCTTGTAGCCCTACTAATTCCTTCCTAAGTAGCTAATGGGCTGTGGGAGGTAGCAAGCGTTGCTTGCAGGCTGGGTCTTTTGTGTTCTCATCCAGGCACGGGAGATCCACCGAGCCCCAGCTGTGTTCTCTTGTCTGTCTTTTCTTCAATCCTTCACCGCCCCTCCTCAGGTTCACCCTGGGCCGTGCTGGTGCAGCACAGAATGGAACCAGTCTAAACAATGCTTAGCACCAAGCCTGGCACACAGTAGGTGCTCAACAAACATTTCTCCTGTCCTACCTTTTATAATCTGTCCAGGGAGACACGGCAAACCTTTGTCACCAGCCCACAGTGCCAGGTCATGTAAGCGTGCTGGAGGCTAGGCGGTATCTCACAGGTGTGGACTGAGCAGGCCAGAAGGCATCCACAGGTGGGATGGGTTGATTTCCAATCAGAGTGGGCTTCAGACCAGGAGTCATCAGGGAAGACCTCATCACAGGCCAGAGGCCTACACTGTGCCTTGAAAGCTTGTGTAGGGTTGAGATAAGAGGGGGGCGGGGGGAGGAGGGGGTACTTTGCATCCACTAGAAGGAAGAAAGGACATAAGCAAAGGCATGGAGGTAGCAGTAAGGTGACACGGGCAGGCACGCCATATCCTGACCAGCTGAGTGCCCTGCTAGATAGCCCAGGCCTGGGCGCATGAAGCATTCTGGCAGCAGGGCAGAGAGGAGATGGAAACCATTGCTTTCTCTCCATTCTCCTCAGACAGCGCTTTCATAAAGTTCAAAAGGCTGGACAAGACTTTGAGAAGCCACCAGATGGTGAATTCTCAGGACTGGATCCTCAGCTACAGCCTCCCCAAGTGGCCACCCAGCCCCCTGCTTGCATACCTGGGGTGACGCAGATCTCACTACTTACTGGGGCAGCTCCTTTGTTCTCTGGGCATCTCTGATCATTCAAAGGTTTTTTTTTTTTTAATTTAAGGAGGACTCTGCCCCCCCACCCCCATGATCCTAGTCCCTTCCCTGTCCCGGCAGGACTAACACCCTCTCCCCAGCCTTCTTCGAGCATCCTCACTGGCAGGAAGTCCTGCTACGTGTCCAACCTCAATGCTTTATGCTTCAATTAAAGCCTTCATTGTCTACTACTTCACTCTTATGCCCACCACACCCCTCAGCAAGGAGTGGGCTCTGTGGACACAGAGGGTACAGACAGGTTAAAGGTCATGAGAGAAGTGGGGCGAGAGATGATGCTCACATTCACAGTGGGGTGGGATGCAACTCGAGGTCTCAGCAAGAAGCAAGGCTGCAGCAGTCCCTCCCCGGGGCCCTTGCTGGCTGCAGGAGCTTCATGTATTCATTATTGCTATTTATATTGTGCCTGGTATTTGCAGAGGCTGCGGCCGCCACACACACTCATTAGGCTCCGTCATGCCCTGGGAGCAGGGGCCTGCCAGGAGGTGGGCGATGGGCCTGTCCTGGAATCCCCTACTGCACCCACCTGGCCCCTGGGCCAGGCTCCTGATCCCCTCCCCCAGAGACAAGGCCCAAGCAGGCAGGCCCTCATTCACTACTTCAGCAGCGGCTGCGCAGAGCAGCCCAGGCCCGGCCTCAGTCTGGAGAACTTTCTAGCAATTGTAATGTCCAGAGGGATAAGTGGGCTGGGACTGATGAAAGCTGGGGCAGGATTCCTGCCCCGGGACATGAGATGGGGTCCCTCCTAGGCCTGAAGACCCTAAGGTCACAGAGACAAAGATCCCGGCACCCTCAAAACCCACACTGATTTCTTTCTCAAACACTTACCAGGTGTTTATCTGCACCAGGCCCTGGTCTAAGCCCCTTGACAAATATTAACACATTTAATTGTTTTCACAATCTTGTAAATCTCTTTTCCAGATGAGGAGCCATTGGCACAGAGAAGTTAGGGAAGTTGCTCAAAGTCACACAGCTAATAAAAGGCAGCGCTGGGATTTGAATCCAGGGGGCCTGTGCTCTTAAACAGGCTTCTGGGTTTTAAGATTCAAAACTCTAAGAGTCAAGATTTCCAGGATTCCAAAGTGGCAGGGTGGCCCCCACTACTAGAGGAAGGAGGGGCCTGGCCCGAGACACCCTCACATGGGCCACCCCGACCCGGTGAGAGCGTGTTCCCCCAGGGCCTGGAGAAGGACTACTCTCAGCCCCAAGCAGCACCCTGGATGCCCAAGAGCCAGGCCCTGGGAGCAGCCCATGGAGATGGGAAGGAGA
The DNA here is from genome assembly GCF_000412655.1 of Myotis brandtii. NCBI lineage: Eukaryota > Metazoa > Chordata > Mammalia > Chiroptera > Vespertilionidae > Myotis > Myotis brandtii. The sequence continues at coordinate 1,685,815 of NW_005363061.1, forward strand.
GGAGAACGTGAATAGCAGAAAACAACTCCAGCATTCCAAACGCTTTCATTAAGCATCTACCAGGTATCGGGCATGTGCCAGAGCTGGGGGACATTACCAGATGGAAAAGTACAGAAGTGCTGACTGTGGGTGAAGCAGGGAGGGGATCTAGAGTCAGATCAGAGGGAGGGCGGGCCAGACACTGGGCAAGTCAGCCAGTCCATCCCCCAACAGGCAGAAGCAAAGGGCAGAAGCAGAGGGGCCTCTGGGGACCCTGGCCTTCCTCCAGAGTGGCTGCGGTGACAGGAATCCGGCCCAGGCAGGAGAGTGGGGGTGCAGCGTCTCACCTAGCTAAGCAGCAGGGAGCACCCCTCCCCCCTGCCAGGTGCCCTATTACTCCATTAGCCCACTTAACCCTGGCAGAGTCCTGGGTGAGAGGTAGCATGAAGCTCATTTCACAGATGGGAGAGCCAGAATCCAGAGAAATTAAGTAAATTGCCTGGGGTACACAGCTAATGAGGGGCAGAAACAGGATTCTATGCCAGAGGGAGAAAGAGGGAGAGACAGAGACGGGGAGAGAGAGAGAGAGAGAGAGAGAGAGAGAGACCAGGAAAGGAAGCTGGAGATGGACAGAGGGGGAAGGGACAGATCTCAGGACCCCCAGGTTCCTGCCAGGTAGGAGGCCCAGATTCTCAGCCAAAAGAGGCAGTTGATGGCCTAGAAGCTTCCTTGGGGGGCTTGGACCATCCAGCCTGGGGGCATCTGGACAGGGCTGCTAGGTGGCCAACAGTCTGCCAGTGGCGAGGGGGGCATGGAGTGACAGCAGGTTTATTCCAGCGTGAATGTCAGCGAGGAGACCGACCGGCAGGGGACTGCCCAGACGCCCACCCAGACAGAAACTGGCACTTGACAGTTGGCACATCATCTCCTTTGTGCTGCACCTCACAACATGCAGCATGCGTAGACGGGTATGCAGCAGGCACTGAGTATTTGCTGACTTTTTATTTTTTTAATATATTTTTTATTGATTTCAGAAAGGAAGGGAGAGGAAGAGAAATAGAAACATCAGTGATGAGAGAGAATCATTGATTGGCTGCCTCCTGCATGCCCCCTACTGGGGATCCAGCCCACAACTTGGGCATGTGCCCTGACAGGTTATGGAATCACCACCTCCTGGTTCATAAGTTGACGCTCAACCACTGAGCCACGCTGGCCGGGCCTGAGTGTATTCCTTAATGTCAGGGCTCCAGTCATTTCCAGATCCCTTTTACTGATGAGGAAATTGAGGTCAGGAGAGGTGATATGACATGCCAACAGTCACCCTAGGTGGTCACTCAGTGACACACATTGACCACCTACTATGTGCCAGGCATTGAATACACAGAGATGAAGGAAACTCAGTCCGGCTGGGACACAGCCATGTGTAGACAACCGAGGTTAAGCACAGCAGAGAAGTGAGGGCCCCAGGCAGGGCCAGACAAGGAAGGCTTCACACACACTGACCGAGTGAAGGCTTGGAGGGCAGTGGGCCGATGACACCTCTCCTGATAGACCACGGAAGGAAGGTCATCCCAGGAGAGGCCAAGCCGGCAAAGGCCCGGGGTGTGAAGGAGCAATGGCTTGTTGTGGGAACAACAGGATGTCCCGTGTGGCTCTGAAGGCCAAGCTCGGGAAATGTGCATGGGAGGCAGCAAGGTCAGGTCTGCTGAAGAGGCCCTACTGGGTGCAGCCTGAGAGCCAACTGCAGAGGGCAGCGTGCTGCCCGGAGGCCTGAACTAGCCTGGACTGCACTGCCGACGTAGGGACTGGACTGGTCCGGATGGTCTTGAGGGATGTTTAGGAGGCAGAGGGACAGAACTTGGAAACTTAAGGAGGGAGGGGAGCAGGAAAGACACAGGTCTCTAACCTCCCCTGGGTGGGTGGTGGTGCCTGATGGGAGGAGAGACCAGCACAGTGAGGGAGAGGCCCCGAATCAGAGAGATGGGAAATGTGAGATAAAGAAGGACATGGGAAGAGAGAGGTAAAGGGAGAGACAAGTTCAGGGATAATGGAGCGGGAGGGGGCAAGAAGGGAGGAAAGAAGAGAAATCTACAAGCGAGGGGCGCCCTCTGCCCTCCGCTTTCTTCTCTCTGCCCCTCTCTCTGTGGATCTCTTTCTCCTTTCTCCTGTTCCTCTTGCCTGGCTCCCTCCCTCCTAGGCTGTTTCTCTGTCTTCTGCTCTCTCTCCATCTTTGTTCCTCCACCCTGCTGCGTCCCCACCTCGCGGTCCCCCCAGCTCGCGTGCCGGGCTCCCTCTGTCTGTCTCACGCTCCTGCCATGCCCTGTGTGTGTGTGGAAGTCTCTCACGCCCTTTTCTCTGTGCCATTCCTGCTGCTGGAGAAAGAATAATGGGGCAGGCAACTCTTCCTTTTATCCTCTGCCAGGCAAAGGCTGGCACCCCGGTGCCCGGCAGCCAGGCCTCCAGGGAGCCAGCTTCAATGGCACCATCAAGGAGAGAGGAGTGGGGGTGCGGGTGGGAGCAGGGCCCAGGCTGGCCTTGACCCCTGCCCTGCAACCTTTTGCCCCCATGGCAGTTCAGGATGGGCATTTGAGAGAGCTTGGCCCAGAGGCAGGGTGGGCAGCCCCTCCGCCTCCCAGACTGCCTGAGACCCCACCATCGGCCACGGTCCTGTCTTTTATGGTTTTGGTCTTTGTTAAAACTGGAATGGCCCCTGGGAAGGATCACGGAGCCCAGAGCTCCAGCCCTGAGGCCAGCTCCGTGCCTCCGCCCACTCTGCGTTTGGAGAATGATCCCCGGCTGCCCTCTGCGTGGCCATGGCCTCGGGTCGGGTGGAAAAGGCTGTCATCAAATGTCACCCCCTAGACCAGTGGTTCTCAACCTTCCTAATGCCGTGACCCTTTAATACAGTTCCTCATGTTGTGGTGACCCCCAATTTCATTGTTACAAATTGAGCATAATTAAAGCAGAGTGATGAATCACAAAAACAATATGTAATTATATATGTGTTTTCCGATGGTCTTAGGCGACCCCTGTGAAAGGGTCGTTCGACCCCCAAAGGGGTCACGACCCACAGGTTGAGAACCGCTGCCCTAGACAGTCTTCCCATCCTCAAGCCCAGCTCAGACGTCTCCTCCTCTGGAATCGCACCAGCCAAGTCAGGGGTCCCTCGTCCACACGCCCTCCTGTTCTGATGGCCTCCCTCTCTGCCCTGCCCCACCAGACGGGGACCCTGCACAGGAGGGCAGAGCTGGGCATAGGGGGGGAGGGCTGGAGGTTGGTTGAATGAATGAATGATTGTCTCACAGGGGGGTGTGGCCGGGCAGCTCTGTTTCCGTAGCAGCTCCTCTCCGAGCCCTGTGTGCCTGGCACAGCCCCAGGCCCTGGGGGTAGAGCAGTGAACAGGAAGTCCTTGCCCTCGTGGAGCTTATATTGTAGTGACTCCGAAAGATACATGAGGTAAACACATGCACTACGTAGTGCATCAGCTGACACCAGCCTAGAGGAGAAAATAAAGCCGGAGTTCCCGGCCTGTGTGGCTCAGTGGGTTGAGGGTCGTCCCATACACCAAAAGGTCACCGGTTTGATTCCCAGTCAGGGCGCATACCCAGGTTGCCAGTTTTGATCCCCAGTGGGATACAGGAGGCAACCTATCGATGCTTCTCCCTCCCTCTCTCTCTCTCCCTATAAATAAATAAAGCAGGAGAGACAGGTGGAGAGAGGATGGTGAGGGTTTTTTCAGTGAGGTTGTCAGGGGCATGAGCTGACTCAAATCCTAAAAGAACACCCAGGACAGAGAATGGACCGGGGGGCGGTGCTGTCATCAGCGGACACGCACCCTCGACGAGAAGACTGGTGCCTTCTCAGCAGGCCCCCTGGTCTCCGAAGGAAATGGCCCTGACATCCGGGCCCAGCTACCCAGCTGAGGGCCCTGACACTTCTCCTTCCTGGTGACCAGAACCTGCGCCTCAAGCTGCCCCCCCGCCCCCACCCCCACAGCCTCTCCCGTCCATCTCTCATCTCTCGTTCTCTTACACCATACCCGGGGCACCCGCATCTCCTCCTGGCAGACCTTTCCAGGAATCCCTTTGTCGGGGCAGGGACACAGGCCACGGTGGGTTGTTAGAGAGGCCTCCGCAGGGAGGGAGGAGGGGGCAGGTGCACCCCTCCCTCAGCAGACATCTGGGGAGGCTTCATGCAAAGAGGGGCTGTTAAGATGAGCATCAACCTATGAACCAGGAGGTCACAGTTCAATTCTGGGTCAGGGCACATGCCCAGGTTGCAGGCTCCATCCCCAGTGGGGCAGGGGGTGGGCATACAGGACGTAGCCAATCGATGCTTCTCTCTCATCATTGAAGTTTCTATCTCTCCCTCTCCCTTCCTCTCTGACATTAATAAAGACACATGTTTTAAATAGATGTGCCTCAAAGGTGGCAGTGGCTGAAGATGGGGGGGCACTTCCAGTGGGGTGTACCCAGCCTCCAGTCTGTTTGAACATCGGTATAAATTACAAATACACAGCTCAGGAAGCAGCACATGCCAACCCGCTGAGGCAGAGAAGCGCACACCTGACAGAGAGCCTCTGGGGTCCCAGTGACCAGCCTGTCCCCGCATCATCTACCTGCACCTCCACACGCATGCGTTCCCTTGCGCCCGGTCCCCCACCCTCGTGAGGTGAGCAGCGTCATCACGTTCCTCTGGCAGATGCCGAAGCAAGGACCAGAGAAGCCAAGACACTGGCCCAAGGTCACACAGCAGAAAGTGGCAGAGCCCAAAAGCCAAGCCTGGGTCCCCGCTCTAAAAAGCCTGGAGCCTGTGGCCACCTGATCCCCATCTATAGGGACCTGGGGATCCCCCTGCACCACCAGCCCCCATAGGAAACTGGGGGGGGGGGAGGGACGCCGCACAGCCTGACCCAGAGCGTGCACTTCTGGGGCACAGGCGCCCCCCCCCCCAGAGAAGACGTACATGAGACACTCCCACTCCCAGGTGTGCACACACGCAGACACACAAACCGGCACATTCACACACTCACAGACACCAGACACCCTCCCTCGTGCACCCAGACAGATACCGTCTCTATTAAATACACCCGCACACAAAACATTCACAAGCATATTCACACTCCTCTCCAGTACACACGGCATGTTATTCTTATTAAGTCCACACCAACACAAAGACAAGCGCAAATGTGCCCTTTTTCAAACGCACTCAGGAAGCGGGGAGGACATTAACGTGTTAGCGAGAAGGAGGGGAAAGAGAGACAGAAGAAGGAAGACGGGAAAAGTCAAGGGGACAAGAATAGGGAGGGGTCGGCAGACCAGGGGACGAGCTCAGAGCATCCAAAAGGAGGGAGATTGGGGAGAAAGAGAGGCAAGGAGAGGGGAAGAGATAAGGAGGCAGCAGGGGCAGAGGATGAAGTGGGGACGAGAGGGGCGAGGGTGCTGTGATTGGAGCCTAACTTTAGCTGCAGCAGCACTGGTGACTCACGCTTCGGGGGGAGCGTTGAGTCGGCTCCAGGTTTCTGTTTATATACCTCGGTGAGCTAAATATACAGGCTAAGGGTTCTTCTGTTCTGGCCCAGCAGCTCCTCCGAGTTCTTCCTCCCACCCTCGCTCCCCTCTCCAGCGCGCGCACACACAAACACAGGCACACACACACAGGCACACACACACTCATACAGGCACACACTCATACAGGCACATACACACACTCTCACACAGGCACACACACACACACACACACACACACTCATACAGGCGCACACACACACTCATACAGGCACACACACACACTCTCACACAGGCGCACACACACACTCACACACACACACCCTTGGTGCTGGCCTTCCTCTCCCCCTTCCCAAGCCCATGGGGCTCTGCCTGTGCCCTCCCCACACACGAGCGCACACCCTGCCCTTGCCTGCCGCTCTCCCCCCAGGGGCTGACCAGGGGACTTGCTCATAAGCTCAGAAGTGACATGGTCCAAACTGCCCCTTCCTGATGCCGCAGTCAGATGGGAGGGGGTACTGCATGCCCAGCTCACACAGCATGCCAGCAGATGAGCCACACCTGAGCCTCCTGTGACTGTCAGGCCAGAAACTCCCCCAGGAGCCGGGGAGGGGAGGGGAGGGTCAGGGAGGGGTGGGTCAGGGAGGGGAGGGCCTGGGGTAGGCAGGCTGGGGGCTGGCGAAGAGGGAAGCATGAAGGGGGAGAGAAAGAGAGCACTAACCAAGGCCCGCAAAGCAAAGAACAAATGGAATTGGAGGGGAGGGGGCAGGGGAAGGAGATCAAGGGACTTAGGAGCAAAGGAAAAAGAAAATCCCATTAGCAAAATCATCTCTGAACCCACAGGGAGCTCCTCCGACACCATCACCCCTCACCCCACAGGGGGCTCCCCCACACCATCACCCCTCACCCCACAGGGAGCTCCTCCCACACCATCACCCCTCACCCCACAGGGGGCTCCTCCCACACCATCACCCCTCACCCCACAGGGGGCTCCTCCGACATTCAAGACCCCCCAACCAGCCCCATTCGCTTCCTGAGGAGCCGGAGGCCTGTCGCTGTCCGTGGTTCTGAATCTCCCCAAAGCCTCTCCCCAGCCCGGACAGTGTCCATTCCCACCCAGAGGTCTCCGGGGAGTCAGTGGGGTTGAAGGAAGAAGTGGGGGCGGGGGGCAAAGGGAGGAAGGAAACAAAGAACAGGGATTGTGGGGAGGTGGCCCCAGCCAGAAATGTTCAGGGGGAGAAAGCGGTTTCTTCTTGAATTCTGTTTCCAAATCGCCACCGTGACCAAGACCCACAAGCGAAGATGGCTGGCAAACCGAGGGAGCGAGCGAGCGAGGCGGAGTGAGATGTCTGCGACGCTGGGCGAGTGTTGACAGGCACGGGGAACCGGCCGGAGGCGGACCCTGGGTGGGCTGTGCGTAACCGCCGGAGCCGAGCGGAACCAAAGAGTGTCTAGTTTTCCTGCTTCGTTTCCCATCCTGATGACAAGGTGGTGCGTTTTCACAGTCAGAGGGCAATCAGAGCTGCGACTTCTCTTTCCCGGGGCCCCTGGCTGCTCCATGTGATCCTGACAGCTCCATCACACTTCTCACCGTTTCAACAGTTCGTTTTCCTCTGGAAACGTAGCGGAGACTAGCCCTCCGTTTCCCTGGCACAGGCCGGGCTCGGGAGCCTCATTCCTGGCACACACATGCCCCCCCGCCCATGTTTCAGTCACACTTGCCCCATCCCACACTGTCTTATGCTCTGGGCCTTTGCACA
>NW_005363061.1:1693148-1700064 GCF_000412655.1 Myotis brandtii
GTCTCCCCCACAGGACATGGCAGGGCAGGAAGGACCACACTCATCTCAGTATCCCCCGCAGCTGGCACAGAGCCTGTCAATCCATTCCCTTTGGTCCCTTCCCTTCTGTATGAATGAGCTGAGCCAAAAAATGCATGGCTAGCAGCCCTGTCTGGGTGGCTCAGTGGATTAGAGCGTCATCCCAATCTGCCAAGGTTGTGCATTTGACCTCCTCAGGGCACACACAAGAAGCAACCAATAAATGCATGAATAAGTGAAAGAACAAATCTCTTTCTCTCTCTCTCTCTCCCTCTCCCTCTCCTCCCTTCCTCTGTCTCTCAAAATATCAATAAACCAAAAAAATGTTTAAATGCATGGCTAAATATCCTAGGACTGGGGGAGGGGTGCATATGGACACCTTGGGGGTGTTCAGAGAAGTCCCCAAGTTCTTAGACAGGTGCTGCCTAAAGCAGCCTAAAGACAAGTGTGTATGCTCTTCCTGCCCTACTTGCTCCCATTTTGCAGATGAGAAAACTGAGGCTGAGAGAGAAAGGGCCGTGGACACGGTTGGCCAGGGAGACAGTGGGCATCCTGGAGCCGCCCGAGGCTGTGGGGTGTCCTTCTGAGAGGGGGCCGTGGGGAGGGCCGGGTCCCTCTCCCGGACCCATGGCCCCCATCGTGGCCACACACACCCCTCAGGAGAAGATATTTGGGCCCCTGGCAGGAAGATGGCCCTGCCGCCCCTCCTCCACTGCCTCACCTGCTGGAGGATGCTGGCCTTTAAATAATGAACCATTCCTAATTTAATTACATCTTTAATTAATCCCGCTCTCCCAGGAGCTTTGAGCTGGAGTCGGAGGAACTGCTCAATAGCTCCCGAGAGGGCGGGGGGATATTCTTTCCTGCTTCAGGGAGGGGAGGGGAGCCAGGGTCCCATTGTCCTCTGGGACCGTGTGTGCCCTCTACTGTCCCTGCAGGGGGTCCCTCCGTCACACTTTGGCTTTGAGACAGCGGTGCTGGGCTGAGGGTGAGGAGGCAGCCGGGGGAGGCGGCGAGGGGCAGAGGGAAGACCTGCTGGTGCTTCCAGGGCCCGGCTCACACATGCAGCCAGAGTCGGGCACGAGGGCATCATAACCATGTGGTCCTGTCTTGAGGGTCTTCTCCTGTCGAGCACTTTATCCAGCTTAACTCTAACCTCACGGTAGTTCCGTCCGCACCTTGCAAAAGAAGAAACTGAGGCTCCAAGGACAGGAAGTGAGTGTCATTATTCTTTTCATTTTGCAAATGGGGAAACTGAGGCACAGGCAGAGTCTCTGGGCCCTGGTCCCAGCCGGGTCTGCGCCAGGCCGTCTGGCTCCAGTCTGTGCTGGGAGCCCCCGTGCTAACTGGGTGGGAGGAAGGTGGCTTGGGAAATGCCCAAGCTGTGGACCCTCCCCGTGCCCTGGGGACAGTCCCACAGGGCTCTCCCGACCCACCCACACTCAGAGGGCCTCCTGCTTGCTTTATGCTCTGCTCTCAGCATGGCAATAATTTTTGAAACAAGGGGCCCCGCATTTTTATTTTGCATTGGGCTCCACAAATGCATAGTCAGCCCTGCCCCCAGGGTCAGAAGGCCTCCACCAGCACCCGCTCCTCTCCCTCTGGCCTGCCAGCCCTGTCGCACCAAATCACCAGGCACTGCTGGCTGGCTGTCCCCCTCACCAGACACCTCCATGCTGGTGTGGAGAGATGGTTCTGCTCTGTGTCTCTTTGCCAAGCCCAGCACAGGGCCAGGCACCGCGGAGGACCAGGGAGTACGGGCTGGGTCAGACCAGCTGGGTGGGATGAACTGAACCAGCCCCCTTGGGGATCCTGGAGGGAGCTGTGGGTGCAGTTCCCAACTCTGCTTTCCACTGGGAGACCCTGCGATCCCCCTCTGGCCACATCCTGACTCCTGTCCTGGGCTCCTCACCCAGACGCAGCCTCTCGGGATAAACCGTTAGGGGCTCGGGGGCCTGGAAGTGTCCCCTGCACCTCAGCTGCGCCTGTTTGGAGTGAAGAACCCCAGCCTCTGACCTGTTCCTCTCTAAGTCCCCTCCCCCACCCCCCAAGCCATCTCAGGAGCCTCGGATTTCCTCCTCTGTGGTTGAGGCAGCGCCAGGGGCCAGGTCAACAGCTCAGCACACCCCATAGGCCTCAAGCCCCAGCTCCTGGCCACGAAAGCAGAGGGGCAGAGGCCCAGGCTTCTTGAGCCTCTGCATTCTTTTTTATTATTATTATTGATTTTTAGAGACAGAGAAAGGGAGAGGGATAAAGAGATAGAAATATCAGTGAGAGAGAAACATCATTGACCGGCTGCCTCCTGCCTGCCCCCTACTGGGGATCAAGCCCGAAACCCGGGCATGTGCCCTGACAGGAATTGAACTGTGACCTCTTAGTTCCTAAGTTGACGCTCTACCACTGAGCCACACTGGCCAGGTGAGCCTCTGCATTCTTGAAGCCTGAACCTTCAGGGGGCTGGGGTTCTCACAACTGAGCAGACACCGGACCCCGAAGCCATAGCAAAGCCTGCTCCTCCTTGGTCTTCCTCCGATTCTGCCCCTCGCATGACACAGGTCATCCCAGAGCCCCAGCCTGACATCCTGGGGGGTCCAGGGGGGACTGTCACAAAGGGAACTGGGAGGTGTATTAGTCAGGATATGATAGGTTATGCTGCGGTAACAAACAGATCTCAAAACCCTCAGACCTTTGACACCACAATAGGTTATTGCTTACTTGTGTCACCGCCCTGCCATCCACAGTACCAAGGTCACGGTAGCAAGGAAATGAGCTGGAGATCGCAAGGGATGCTTTCAAGAGCCAGGCCAGACTCAGAACTCAACTCCTGGCCCCACCTGATTGCAAATTCCAAGCTCTGCCCTCTCCTGATTGGTAAGGAGTTAATGAGCATCTTCTTCTGGGAACTGAGCCTCATCTTGTTCGAGAACAGTCCCCCCCAAAACCAGCCCTTCAGCCCCACCCTTGTTCTTGCTGAGATGCAGTCTTACCAGCTTAGCATTAAGAACTCAAAATCAATCATCAGACAAAATGCCATCACTCCCTCCCACCCCGTCCTCCCCTCCCGCAGGCACGGCGGCGCCAGAGGCCACAATCACCCAGCAGCGTAGAAGCTGAAAGGTTTGCACAGAACGGCCCATCCTCGTTCTTTTTCTCTCTGTCACAATTGTTCATTTATCACTTATACTCTCAGCTCTTTCTAAAAGAGGATTTCCTAAAAAGTAAAACAAAAGATCAGAAGTCATTTAGGGAAGAGGAGTGAGCTAGATGTACTAGAAAGTTGAAATGAATATTTATTACAGTTGAGTAATATAGTCATGCAATACAATAATATAAATTACATGTATTCCTGTAACACAGTAATAATAATACTATTCCATCTGAGCTTCCTAGAAGCACAGGCAAAAAGGGAAACGAAACATCCTCCATATATTCATCCCTTCCTGCTTCTCTGGCCAGTTCTCTTTTCCCCTCCTGAAGTCCCTGCTCTTTGACCCCCCTGAGGGCATTCCCCCTCCTTTCTTAGACACCCATTCCCCCCCCCCCCAAAGGAAAGAACAGCAGGAAGTCAAATGGCCACAGGATTCGTGTAAGGGACGCCTCAGACTGAAGAACGGAGCCTGCACAGGACTGCGAGGTCATTCCCACACCATCTTCTGGCTCCTTCTCCCGGGATGGAGCAGAGGCTAGAAGTCCAGGGCAGAAGACCCCTTGACCCCACATGGGGAGGGGTCCAGGCCATGGCGTCATCAAGTACCTGGAAGTGCATTTGGAGGGCAGACCCCCCCTTCCCTAACACCCTGTACAGTAATTCACTGAATCCGCAGAATGACCCTGCAAGAGAGGCCTCTGACGTTATCCCTGACTCGCAGGTGGGGAAACTGAGGCCAAGAAAGGAAAGTGACTTTTGCCAGCGTACCCAGCCCCCTTCCCCGGCAGACCCAGCCTCCGGGCAGGGCACCCCCAAGCTGTGGGTGAGACGCTCAGAGTCCTGAGAGAGGGAGGGAGCATCCAGGCAGCCTTCAGTTTGATCAGTTAGGATTAGGGGATGGGGATGGCTCCCCTCTCCCCACTCCCAGGCTTTCGTTGCCATGACAACATGGCCTGCATCCTGGGTGTTTATTGGAACTTTGTATTTTAATGGAGATGTAATTAGAATTAAAAGGCTGAGGCTAAAAAGGGCAGAACCCACGCCCTCCCCTGGGGAGCCAGAACCCCCCTCCGACTCCCCACCTGACACTTTTTCTACCACCGCACTCCCAGTGTCTGTCCCCACCGCCGGACGGGAGCCCTGAGCTGTGTCTTTGGCTGGTCAGGGTGGAGCCATTAAGAAGGTCCCACCTGTAACCCCCAACGAGAGTCACAGTCTGACCCCAGATCTCCATGGAGAACTTCCAGCAGCTTCTTCCCGCGTCTTTTTTAAAGATTTTTTTAATTGATTTTTAGAGAGAGAGGAAGGGAGAGGGGGAGAGAGAGAAACATCAATGTGAGAGCAAGACATGGATGGATTGGCTGCCTCCTACACACACCCACTGGGGATCGAGCCCAAAACCTGGGCATGTGACCTGACTTAAATCAAACCGGCAACTTTTCAGTGGGTGCACAACCAACTGAGCCACACGAGCCAGGTCTCTAATGCCTTCTTAAAGTCAGTCATGCCAATAATTTCATCTTTTCATTCTCAAATCATTGAAAAGAAGCCGCTCTGTCTCTGCCTGGACCTCCGTCAGAGGGGGCCACAGTCCCTGGGTGCCACCCCAAACCCTGCAAATCCTGGGGTCACACACAAGCCCTCGATGGGAGCAGAGGCCCGCACTGGCTGAGAGGGTGGCGTGAATGTGTGTTTACCCCGACCCCACCTCCCTGCACCGAGCATGCTCAGCAGATGTGTGTTGAGTGAAGACATGACTCAGTGGCAGGCCCAGCTGCTGAGCACGTTCCGTGCAGCCGCTCACTGCGCCTCGCAGCAGACCTGTGAGGGCGGCACCGCCAGCCCCCACCCAACCCCCATGAAGCTCAGAGAGGTGACGTGACCTCCCCAGGTCACACGGCTGGTAAGCGGCAAAGGCGGCATTTGAACACAGATCTGACCTGCTGACTCCACGCTCTTGAGCCTTACTGTGGGCACGGGTCCCACAGGCACACTGCCCACCCAGGTGGCTGTCATTTCTTTACAGACATATAGCACATACTCTGTGCCCGGTGCTATTTCAAGTGCTTTGTACTCAATCCTCACAGCAACCCTACAAGGTAGGGACAATTATTATATGCAACTCACAGACGGGAGAACCAAGGCACAAAAGGGTATGTGACTTATCCAAGGCCACACAGCTAGGGAGTGGAAAAGCCAGGATTTAAAGCTGCACGGCCTGGCTCTAGAATCCAGGCTCCCCCCAGACCTCAGACCCAGGGGCTCTGGGCCCCTACCCCCCTCAGCCCTGGGAAGAGGGCTGAACAATACTGCTCAAAGCCCGGGGCGGGGGGGGGAGGCCACTTGCTTTTGAACACACAGCTCTGTGAGCACAGTCTGTCAGCCCTGAGGATCCCCCTGCCCACAGCCCTGCCAACATCTCCCACCCAGACGGACACTGATCCGACACTGAGGAGGGGCGTGGTGAGGAGGAAACAAGACGTGAGACACACGCAAGGAAGCCCAAGACTGAGCCAGAGCCAGAGAGACCCTGAGAGGGACGAATGGACCAGACCAGAGGCCCAGAGGAGCCCACTGCACCGGCAACCGAGAGCCAGGCAGCGCAGAAATGGATCTTCTCGCGAGATCTCCTGTAAAAGCACTTCAAAGCCACTGATGGCAGGAGGAGGGGGTGAGAGGGAGAGAGGGGGGTGCACTCAGCAATAATGCAGAGCAAGGCGGAGGGGAGAAGCGGGTCGCGGACACGCGGAGACTGGAAACACCTGTCCAAAGAGGCAACTGGAAATTCCACTTGGGTTTTCAATTGAAGGCCGAGAGAAGCCAGGGGTTTGGGGGCGGGGGTGACTGAGCAAAGATGGAAAGAGAGAGGAGGCAGACAGAGAAAGGAGAGGACAGACACACGGGAGACAAGAATCAGAGATAAAGACAAGGAGACAAAGGACACACACAGACAGAAGAAAGATGGAGGGAAAAGCAAAGGCAAGTCATAAGACCCCAGGTGCCCCCATAGAGACAATCAAACAGGCCACACATACACACACAAGCTCTCACACACATGCTCTCAAGAGGACGCAGACAGAGAAAGGAGAGAACAGACACATGGGAGACAAGAATCAGAGATAAAGACAAGGAGACAAAGGACACACACAGACAGAAGAAAGATGGAGGGAAAAGCAAAGGCAAGTCATAAGACCCCAGGTGCCCCCATAGAGACAATCAAACAGGCCACACATACACACACAAGCTCTCACACACATGCTCTCACACACATACACATGCTCTCACACATGCTCATCGCGCTCCTGCCCAGGACTCAAAGACCTGGGTTCTAGGATTGACTCTGCTCTTTTTTCTTTTTTTAATACGTGTGTGTGTGTGTGTGTGTGTGTGTGTGTGTGTGTTGATTTCAGAGAGAGGAAGGGAGAGGGAGAGAGGGATAGGAAATATCAATGATGAGAGGGTACTATTGATTGGCTGCCTCCTGCACGCCACCCTCTGGGGATGGAGCCTGCAACCAGCCGGGCTTGACTCTGCTCTGGAAATGCTTTCCAACCTTGCAGAAGGCCCGCCTCCCTCTGAGCGCCAGGTCCCCCTGAGCACCGTGGTGAGGCTGGGGTTCCTGGAAGCCCAGGGCACGTGGGCCACAGGGTCTAGGAAGGCAGCAACCTCACCATGAGGGTTCCTCTATGTGGTGGTGGGGTGAGCAGGCACTGAGGGGGATGGGGAGGGGGACCTGAGGGGGGGCCCTGA
>NW_005363061.1:1702200-1704527 GCF_000412655.1 Myotis brandtii
AAACCACAATGAGATATCACCTCACACCAGTCAGAATGGCTACCATTAACAAATCAACAAATGACAAGTGCTGGCGAGGATGTGGAGAAAAGGGAACCCTTGTGCACTGCTGGTGGGAATGCAGACTGGTGCAGCCACTGTGGAAAACTATATGGAGTTTCCTCAAAATATTAAAAATGGAACTGCCATTTGAGCCCACTTCTGGGAATATATCCTAATAAGCCCGAAACACCAATCAGAAAGAATGTATGCACCCCTACGTTCATAGCAGCACAATTTACAATAGCTAAGATCTGGAAACAGCCCAAGTGCCCATCAGTAGATGAGTGGATAAAAAAAAGCTGTGGTACATTTACACCATGGAATACTATGCAGCTGTAAAAAAGAATACCCTTTGAGACAGCATGGAAGGACCTGAAGAGTATCATGCTAAGTGAAATACGTCAGTCAGAGAAAGACAAGTTTCACATGATCTCATTCATAAGTGGAATCTAAGTACAAAATAAACTGATGAAGAGAGTGGATCCAAGACATGGAAGCATGGAACAGAGTGCGGAATCTTGAAAGGAAGGCGGGGCGGGTGCGTGGGTGGGAGGTAATCAACCAAAGAACTTGTATGCATATATGCATAATTCATGGACACAGACAATAAGATGCTGAAGGCCTGGGGTGGGGTGGGGGGGCAGGTGCCGGCTGGAGGGGGTCAATGGGGGGAAAAAGAGGACATATGTAAAACTTTCAACAATAAAAATTTAGGAGACAACTAAGTTGGCAGGCGTAGGTAAACGCCTGTACTCCCCGCCTCCCACAAACTTTCAACAATAAAGATTTAGGAGACAACTAAGTTGGCAGGCGTAGGTAAACGCCTGTACTCCCCGCCTCCCACAACCACATCAAAATTACAACTAAAATACAGAACAACCATCATCCAGAACCACTGGAAAGCTGGCTGAATGGAAGTCCTACAACTAGAGAAGTACAGAAAGAAAGCACACTGAGACTGGTAGGAGGTGCCGAGGCCCAGAACGGGCAGGTCCAGCACCATGGGCCGCTTTTTTAATTGGGAAGGAGATCATCTCTGCAGAGGCCGCCCAGAGGAGCAAGGGGTCCCAGCCCCACACCAGACCCCCAGCCCAGAGTCCCAGAGCTGGGAAAAGAAGTCCCTATGGGCAGTAAAAACTACGGACTGTAAAAACCAGTGCAGACTGGGGCTCAGTGACAACAGAGGCTGCTAGAGACCCAGCTGTTCCTCTTAAAACGCCGGCACCATGAAGAGAACTTACAAGGTCCCACTTCCTCTGAGGTCCAGCACCAGGGCAAGTCTCTGGGGAACACAGACACATAGGAGTAGGAACTGGATTGTCTGGCATCAGGGCAGGAACTCAGGCAGCTTGCTCCCAGACCGAAGTGCTCACAGGGATCATTGTTCCCAGGTTGCAGGGCTGAGTGGCAGCCATTTCTGTTTGCTCCGCCCAGGTGATTCCCTAAGACCCTGCCTCATCCAATTTACAACCCTACCCAAGCTGCATGCAGCAGCTTTTGCATATGAATGGCTCAGGCTAAATCTTTGCTCAGGCTAAAATCTCTCAAATGAGCTGCAGCTGGGTCAGGGAGCCCAAGACCTGGTGCCAGCACCAGCCTGCCTTGCTTCATAGTTCAGCCTCATCTGGGCACTTCCAAACTCGATACAAAGAGGAGGAATCTGCATATCACTCTATTGCTCCTGCTGTGTGGCCCCAGGCAGTGGCTGACTTTGTACTTCTCTGGAGACCCAAGAGCCAGTGTACCCAGTGGTCAGTGTCAGACCATAACAGATTATAACTCTACACAGCCATAAGCGACACACTCAAGGGGCAGACTCAGTGAGCACCAAAGCCCCACTAAAGCAAGCCCTGCTCCATAGGGGTGTTCCCTGCACAGCAGCTCTCCCACTATAGTTGCAGCTGGTTCTCACAGCCAATTGGCCTGGAGGTCAATTCCTCCCAGTGACACCAACAGCAATCAAGTCTCAGCTACAACAAGTCTGTGCTCACAGCCCACAAAGGCATGCACCTAGAGCTCCCAGCTCAGGTGACTGGGGAGGCTGAGCCACTGGACCCTGTAGAACACTCTACCAACTCAAGGAGACATAGCAGCTCTACCCAATACATAGAAACAAACACAGGGAAGCAGTCAAAATGCGGATACAAAGAAACATGTCACAAATGAAAGAAATGGAAGAAAGCAAAAAACACCCAACCAGAAGAGCAAAAAGAAAAAATAATCCAAAAATATGAAGATAGTGTAAGGAGCCTCTGGGACAACTTCAAGCATACCAACATTTGCAT
>NW_005363061.1:1705377-1707009 GCF_000412655.1 Myotis brandtii
GAAAAAAAAACAATAAAGATTTATTTTTTAAAAACTAAAGGCCCGATGCATGAAATTTGTGCAAGGGGCTCAGCCCTCACAGCTGCGGTGGCTTGCCTCAGCCCTCGTAGCCCCAGTTTCATCCGGAAGGTTGTTTGGCTGTCTGGTTTAATTAGCATATTGCACTTTTATTATTATAGAAGTCACTGGGCTAGACACACACACACACAGACGCCCATGCACATGCACGCACTTAGGGCAAACTCATGGAGTCTGATGCCAATTAAGACCACCCTCCTGTCTTGGCTCCTCTGGGGCCACTCCTGTCCCAGGGGATGTAACCTCACCACGGGGTCCTCCTGCCTGGGACTCTCCCCTTTGACAAGCTCCTCTTCTCCTCTGGAGGTCTGTAACCCTCGGGCTTGGCAGGCCCCACCCAGTGCACAAAAGCTCAGGCCAGGCTGTCTTGATTCCCAGCTCTGATACCACCTGTGACCTTGGCTTCTCTGTTTCCTCATCTGTAAAATGGGGAAAACAGTTGCTCCTAGTTCCCAATCATGGGGAAGGGGGGAGTGAGTTAACAAATGTAAAATTAAACAGCCTCTTGACATAGTTCTGTCATCATTAACATCTATTTAGGTGCTTCTCTCCTTCCTAGCATCGCTGATGGCCGTTAGACAGTGAGGTCATGCAGGAAGGACCCGCTGGGTCATCTCCGTGTCCCACACTCAGTGTCAGGCATACAAAAGGCCCTCAGAACATGTTTGCTCAGTGAACTCAGAGGGTCCTCCTCCCGCCTTTCATTTACTGAGTGCTTCTGCATGCCGGGTAGCACTGGACTAGGAGCTGCAATGCAGTAGTGAAGACAGGCTCCCTTCCACTGCAAGAAGAGTCATTTCTAGGCCAGAAGTTCTCAAATTTTTTGGCCTAACAACCTCTTTACACTCTTTTAAAAGTTTCAGGATCCCAAAGAGCTTTTGTGTATGTTAATATCTATTGCTATTTGCCATATAAGAAACTGAAACTGAGAAAACTTTTAAATATTTATCAATTCATTTAAAATAACAACAAACTCATTGCATGTTAACATAAATAGCATATTTTTATGAAAATATGTTTTTTCCAAAACAAAACAAAACTGTGAAAATCTTGTTTTGCATTTTTGCATATGTCTTTAATGTTGGCTTAATGGAAGACAGCTGAATTCTCATGCCGCACTCAATCTGTGCGATATGTTTCTTTGGTTGACGTACATAAAAAAATCCAACTCAACATTCTCCTTTTTTGTAAAAATTGAGAATACTAACACTGCGCTCGCCCCCGCCCTCTCAGAGTTTGGATCAACTCGGTTAGGCTAGCTGTAAACGGTTTCCGGAAGGGGCGTGGCCTGGCGCACAAACGCGTAGTTGGCTGGGATTGGACAACAAATGCGTCTGTCTGCGCGTTGTCCCCGCCTCCAACCCCGCCCCTGTTCCCTCTCATTAGTAAACTGGCTAACCCTGGCGCATGCGTCCTAAAGAAGGTGAGCACTTCCGCCCGCTCACCCCGAAACCTGTTCCCTCTCGGGTTTCCGCTGGGACAGCTAGGGCGGCCCGGACGGAAATAGCGTGGGGCGTGTGGGCGGGGCGCGGTGCAGCCATGTCCGCGGCCTTG
>NW_005363061.1:1707030-1709479 GCF_000412655.1 Myotis brandtii
GGGGCTCCGGGGAAGCGGGCCGCGAAGGCGAAGGCGACCCAGGCCGGGAAGCTGCGGAACTCGGCGAAAGGAAAAGTGCCCAAGTCGGCGCTGGGTAAGGTCGGGAAGGGGCCGGGCTGGAGACGCGGGTCAGGCGTTCGTTCCGAGGGCACCTCCATGAGCCACGCGCGGAGCGGAGTCCCGGGGGGACGGAGGAGTGAAACACAAGGCCCAGGGCGCTTGGTCCACAGCCCCGGGTGGGGGGAGGCAGCAAAGAGTTTCAAAGCCAACTCGGTGTGAGGAGGGCTTTGAAGATGGTGCCCCGAGAGGGACTGCGAATAAAAGACTAAGACCTCCGAGGGAGCGGCGCGGGAAGAGTCTTCTAGAGAGAACGGCACAGGCAGGGGCAGAAGGCAGTGTGCTGCCTTTGGAAATCGGGAAGAAAGAAGCCTGGAGAAGGCGACCTGCAGTGAACGGGGGTCGGAGGTGGCGCATGTCACGGTGACCAGTGGGCGTGCGGGGGCTGAACCCCGTGCGGCGTTCACTCCTGTAACCATCGCTGCAGCCTGTGCGGTGGGTGCGGGTGGTGCGGGTGGCAGCCCTGCGCTTACCTCCCCGTTCAGGTGACGGGCGCTGTGGCCTGGCAGTGGAGAGGGTGCAGAGGAGAGACCTGTGCAGGGGGAGCTGTGCTGGGGGAGCGCTGATGGGCTTCAGTGGTGAATTGGAGGGAGAGGGAGACACCTGAAGGGAGCCGGGTCTCTTCTAGGTCAGTGGTTCTCAACCTTGGCTGCACATTAGAATCACCTGGGAATCTTTTTAAAATCCTGATTTCCGAGCCTCATCCTCCAGAAATTCTGTTTCTTTGTTATGGGGTGGGGCCACAACATTAGTAACAAAGAAACAGAATTTCCGGAGGATGAGGCTCGGAAATCAGGATTTTAAAAAGATTCCCAGGTGATTCTAATGTGCCGCCAAGGTTGAGAACCACTGTTCTAGAGCATCGTGGGGGGATGGGGTGCCACTTAAGGAGATAGAGACTTGGGGACCGGCAGGATGGTGGGAGGGAGGATATGTGCCAGGACTTGGGGAGCTCCTCGAGTCCCTGAACCTGGGCCTGGTGCATAAAAGGTTTCAAGTGTTTGTTCAAAGGACAATGAAATCCAGGGAGGGAACAGCCCGAGCAAAAGTGTGGAGGCAGAAAAGGGAGGCCCATTTGAGCAGCAGTGATGTTGGTGTGAAGGGCAGAGGGCACAGGTGGCCCCAGCCAGCCCAGACCTCATCCCATAATCGGTACATCATTGACGGGCGAGGGGACTCTCAAGCCTCAATGGCCGATCTGAAAAGCACCTCTGTGGCTGCCGCTCCTGGGAACTACGTACATCTCTGCCTGAATGACTGTGAAAGCCTCCTAACTGGTCTCTCACCTTCCACTCCCCCCTCCGCAAAACGGCCAACGTGATCCTACAGAATCGTGTCAGACCTTTCTCTCCTCTGCCCCACACCTTCCTGTGAAGGCCGAGTTCTCAGGGTGCCTAATGAGGCCCACCTGGCCCGCCCCTTCTGCTGCTCTCTCCCCTTCCAGCCATTTCTCACACCTCTGCTTCAGGGCCTTCGCACTGGCTGTTTCTCTATCTAGATTCTAGAATGATCTTCCCCCACATACTACACTCTCCCTTGAGTCTTTGCTCAAACATCATTTCATTGAGGCTTTTTCAGACCCTCGGGTTTAGACCTGCATCCTTTTCCTGGCTGGGTAGCTCAGCTGGTTAGAGCATCGTCCCAATATGCCCAGGTTGCAGGTTCAGTCCCCAGTCGGTGTGCATGCATAAGGCACCCAATTGATGTTTCTCTCTCCCTCCTGTCATCTCTCTCTAAAAACATCTTCATGTGAGGGTTAAAAAGAAAAAAGTTAGCCTTTGGCCGGTGTGGCTCAGTGATTAAAGCATCAGCCCATGGACTGAAGGGTCACCGGTTCGATTCCCAGTCAAGGGCACATACCTGGGTTGCAGGTTCGATCCCCGGCCCCCACTGGGGGTGAGTGAGGAAGGCAACCAATTGATGTGTGTCTCTCACATCAGTGTTTCTATCTCCCCCTCTCTCCCTCCTCTCTTCCTCCCTCCCTCTCTCCCTCTCTCCCTTTCTCTCAAGTCAGTCAATAAAAAAAGAATGCAACCCTCCATCCCTGATTCCTGTTTACTATTCTGTTTTTCTCCATTACATGTATCACCTTCTAAAATACTGTTTACCACCTCTTCCCACTGGCCTGTATCCTCCACGAGGGCAGGAGGCTTTGCCTGTCGGTGTCCTGCTGTGTGCTCTGCACCTAGAACAGTGCCTGGCACACAGTTAAGCACTTGGGACATACTTGTTGCATAAGTCACTTGAGCATCTGGGAGCCAAGAGGTCTTTCAGCAGGATCTGTGTGGAGAGTGGGTTTGACAGAAAAGAGCCCAGGCCATTACAGTAATTG
>NW_005363061.1:1709586-1713777 GCF_000412655.1 Myotis brandtii
GGCGGGGGGGGGTAATGGGGAGATATCAAGAGGGGACCTAGAAGGCTTCCAGGGAGTGCATCTGAAATTATGCTGCCCTGCTTACCACCCATCCACAGCTGAGTTCCAGAAGCGAGAGCGTCGAGGCTACCTTGGAGAGAACCTGAAGTTCATGACCGGTGCCAGAAGCACCGTGCCGGCGTCCGTCACCCAGCAGGTGTGTCGGGGGCTATGAGAAGGAAGCTGTGGGGAGAGAGCTGAGGATGTTCCTGGGGACCCCTGGGGGTCTCAGCCCTAGCATAGGGTGGAGTTTGGGCCACCCCCCACGTTCCTGTATTGCTGTGCGGTGGGGCGTCTCCCCCTGAAGGGCTGAGAGCGTACCAGGTCGTACAGCTCCTTCATGTCCTGACTCCTGCACATCCCCAGATTCTGCGCCAGAATCGGGGCCGCAAGGCCTGTGACCGGCCTGTGGCCAAGAAGAAGAAGAAGAAGAAGGCTGAAGGCACGGTGTTCACGGAGGAGGACTTCCAGAAGTTCCAGCAGGAATACTTCGGCAGCTAGGCTTCTGGAGGGCCCAGTGGGAGAGGCTTGGGCCCAGCTTCCTCCTCTGACCTCACAGCCATTGCTGGGCCTGGCACCCTGCCATGCACAGAGGGGGCCAGGCTGACCCAAGGAAGCCCTGGAGCAGAAGCCAGGGGCAGGCTGGCATGGAGCTGGTGAGCTGGACGCCTGCGGGAGCATTTAAACTCGGACGGAGGGGAAACCCGCAGGCTTGGGAAGAGCTACCTACCTGCCAAAAAGGAACATTTCTGACTGTATTGTTTGCTTTGGCCCAAGTAGGACCTCTTGGCTGTTTGCTGTAGAGGCCAGTTACTGGCCCTCAGGGGCCACACCTCGAGGAGGAAGAGGAGGGCTGCTGGGTATGCTTCCAGGTTCTAATAAATATGGGCTCGAGCTGGGTGTGTGCTGCTGGTCTGACTCGAGGTGTCTCATCTCCTGTGGCACCAAAGAGCCTTCCCTCCCTTCCCCACCTCCCAGTGTGGTTCTTAGAGCTCCAGAGCAGAAGTCCTCCAGCCCAGCCCCAGTGCAGGCTGCCACCCAGAGAGAGTTCACCCAGCATCTGCTGGCAGAGCCCAGAGGGGCCCTCCTCCCCTGGGTGGCGCCCACAGTTGCCAGAAGCTTTGATCCAGGGATGCGACTCCTGGGTCTGGGGAGAGGGAGTGCTGCCAGCCTGTCGCCCAAGTCCTGTGCTTGTGTGTGTGTCAGAAGTGTTGGGGGACTGGTGGGGTGATTCAGGAGGTGACTTCAAGCAACAGGGTTTCACACTCAGGTCTGTGCCTGAGCACAAAGGTAGGGGCTGGACCCCTTGCAGCCGGCAGTGTTGGGCACAGGATGTGCTGACCAGCATTGTCTTCAGTGTGGAGAGGACAAGTCCTGGAAGCCAGGGGCCCCTTGGGGTTGGGGGCCTTCTGGAGAGGAGGGCCCTGGGCACCGTCAGGCAGCTCTCCTACTTCTTCCCCCTCCCCCAAAGGGCTTCAGAGGTCATGGCATTGTCTGAGGCTTCTGAAGGGTCCCAAGGCTGGAGTGACAGTCAACCTCCCTGCATGGGTTCTAATGTGCCTTGGAGCTCTGTTCCTGGTTGTTAACCAGCTTTCCATCCTGAGCGTGGGCCACAGAACGGCCGGCGTAGAGCTGGACCCGGTCCTGTCTGCAGATGCCTCCTGAGCAGTAGGAAGCAGGCCATCCAGGTCAAGGCTGCAGGAGGGTGCGGACTCCATAAAGGAAGTGGCCCACCTTCCTTAGGGCAGCTGGTATCCTGCCTCATTCTCCACCCGCTTCCTCCAGCGGAGTCTTAATGACCCTGGTGGGGGGAGAGCTACACACGGATATCCTTAGATTCATCTGCTAGGCTTAGGCTAGTTGCAGTCCATTAGTCCCTTTGAATGTGGGTGTGAATTCAGGACAGCGCTTCCTGAACAGCCCCAAAGAACAGCAAGAATCCTTTAGCCCAGATTAAATATCCTCTATCTCCCCATGCTTGAGTGGCCACAATTCTGGCCAATGACCCGTTCCCAGGTGATTAAGTACCTTCCTTATGTCACCCCAACTTTACTGGGCATGGATCTGATCCCCCCCACCCCATGACCTAGAGGGAATAGACCATATACCTATGGATGGGGGGGGGGGTCAAGTTGTAGCTTCCTGGTGAAGCTGCCCAAACGACAGGCCTAGGTCCTTCCCTTTGCTTACAAGGGCATCAGAACCAGAGCTTAGAAGTAGAAACTATTCCTCAGCACACCCAGCTCAAGGACGGACTGGAACCTTATCTGGCTGCTGAATGACAGATGTTGGCAAAAGGCCCGACTGGGAGAACAGGCGGAGCCTGGGCTGTTCCTGCTACCAGTTCCCTCCAGTTAAAACTCCCTAGAGCCTCGCCCCTAACCAAGGGATGGCCCACCGAGGGATTCCCAGCTCTGGGAAAACCACCTGCTGTTGGGGTTCTGGCCCAGAGTCCGATGGAGTCACCAGTGATCCTGACGATAGCACTTCTCACTCTGGGCTCAACCTTAAAATATGTTGAAACCTCCTTCTGGTTAAGAATCTAGTCCTAAGACAGTTGGCTGGGCTATTTGAGTAAAGAAAACATACAGCAGTCTGCACAGTACTTTCACTACAAAATAATTTATTATGATACACATCTCCAGCACAAGCCTCCTATGTACAAGCACACCGACTACCCTAACTAGGGGGCCCTTTTCTTTCCCCTGGCCTTGCGGACTTCCTCTATCAGATCTTTCAGGTACTGGATCTCCTTGGCCAAGGAATCGGCCTTCTCTTTCAGAGCCTCGTTTTTCTTTTCTAGCTCTTTACACTCACCGGTGAGGGCCTCCTGCTCTGCTCTCTTCTTCTGGCGGTATCTAGTAGCTGCTGTCTTGTTCTGCTCCATTTTTTTCAGCCTTTTATCTAGTTTCTCACCCTTTACTTTTGCAGCTACCACCTTCTCTACAGGAGGGTCATAGGGTTTGGGGCCAGCAGACCCACAGGGGGTAGCTGAAGACAGCAGATTCCTGTTTGGGGAGGCCCTGGAGGTGGAGGGACTATTCTGGGGAGAGCCCAGATAGGACTCCGGGCTCATACAGATGCCACTGTCATTGTCTGAGGTGACATCCTCCTCCTTTATGCACTGAGGGGTTATGGGAATATAAGTAGTGGAGTCTGATTTTCTCTCTCCTTCAGAGATGTCAACTTCACTTCCCAGCTCTAAACTAAAGGAATGATCCGGAGTGCAGGACAGGGCCTCCGGGGAAAGGGGAAGAGGTTGCAGGAAGGTGAAGGGGGCAACCTGGTCAGTTTTTAGTAAACTTTCTGGAAGATGGCCAATTGGGTTCACGGTATGGGGGGGCTCCTTATTAATCTCCTGGTCTAGGGGGTCAAAGAGGTCACAGGGGTCATCCAACGTGGCCAAAAGCTCATCAGGCATGGTGTCCAGGTCACCTAAACTTAACAGGGCATCGAAGTCAAACTCCTTGAGATCCATTTTCTCCACCATCCAATCTGTCCCCGAGAAGGCATCCTCTGCAAAAGATTTTAAAAGAAATCAATTCAGCCAGATGCACAAAGCAACCAACTACGACCAGAACTCAGTGGCAAGTCAACGACGGGCACTCACCCTTGCCGTTGTCTGAGGCACTGACCAACCCATCCACAGCCAGCCATTCGGAGGAGCCCGCCTTAGCCTTGTCGCTGGAGAACCCATGGGGTTTCAAGTTCTTGGCCACCTCCAGGTAGTCGTCTAAGAGATCTAAGCTTTCTTCAGCCCCCAAACCCGACTGGTTGAAGGGGGACATCAAGCCCCCCACCAACACCTCGCTGCTCAAGAAGCTCATCTCGGTCATGTTGTGGGGCTTTGCTGAAATCGAGGAATGTGTTTAATTCGAATGTGTCTTTGTCGGTTACAGCAATGCTGCTGCTGAATGCCGTGAAAAGCCTGCATAGGAACGAAAAACAAAGTCCCATTAGCGATCGGCGGGCCGGAGAAGCTCGTCTTTTCACCCCGAGGCAGGAAGGCCAACCCCGACTTGGCCGTAGGGAACTGGAAACACGTGGCGCCAGAGCCATTGTGCGCCTCTCCGGGTCAGGCGGCTCCATGGACGCCCTTGGCGCTGGGCCGCTCCCCCAGCGGCCGCAGGAGGTAGACGCTGCTTCCTCCCG
>NW_005363061.1:1714037-1728470 GCF_000412655.1 Myotis brandtii
GCCAGCGGCCCACCCAGGCAGACAGATCGCAGGTCCTCGGCGACCCAGGGGCGCCCGGACACAGCAGCCCGTCCCCCTACTTACGCCATGGCTTAAGCCGCTGGGAGGTGCCGCTGCAGAGCCTGGTGCTGCTGCTGCCGCTGCAAAGGCCAATGCTGCCGCTGGCACTGCTGCCTCTAGTGCGCCATGTCGGCCGGGAGCTGTGGGAGCGGAGGAGGAAGGGACACGCTCAAAGGTCTACATCTGCAGGCGGGAGAGGAAATGGCCGAAATAGCCGGCCCGCGGGTCTTTTATAACTTTTTCCTTTATGAGCCGCATCACAAAGGAATCCTTCCGCGCCGTCACGTGACCTTCGCCTCCCGCCCACTTATTTTCATCTTTTGACGCACTACCTCTTCCAACCAACGACTTTTTTTGGCCAGGGCGTAACTCTAAAGAGGAAATGTGCTATTTTAAAGGCCTCGAGAAACAAAAGACTCACTGCTTTACAAGGCTTCTAAGATCAAAGAGTCACTGCGAGCGCGGAGGGATCCACCAGACACGCCCGCTTCCGGTGTTAGCTGAAGGCCGGGGAGAAGTCATTTCCAAGAAAGGTTTTTATTGTGAAGCCTTCTCATCGCGAGAGATGCCGGCGGAGAGCGCGCATCGAGCTGATTGGCCATCCGTGGTGAGTCATATATAACTCGAGTTTTTATTGGCTCAGGGTCCAAGGTGGGTGGGCTGTGCAGTGAGGTGGCCTCTGGTGTGCGAGGGAAGGGCCGGGGTCCGGAGGGTTTCCCGCGTGCGGGTCTGGGGTCTGTCGTCCGCCCGCCCTTGGCGGTGCCCGGCTTTGCAGCGGCTCCCTCCGCCAGGCCTGTAGCCGGCCACCACCCCTCTCACCCACCGAGCCCCAAATAGTGACGGCAACCCCAGGCCCTGCGGTCGCTAAGCTGCCTGCTCTTAGTGCAGCTCTAACTAGGGGCCAGATTGCGGCTGGAGGATGAAACTGGGCAAAAGGAAATGTCATTTCGGTGCGATTTCACCACACGGGAGCCCTTCGGTAGCGGAAAGGGGAGCCTGAGGACCGCAGGCGGAAGATCGCCTGACCCCTGCCCACCTACCCCAAAAGCCTGCTCTGCGCCGGGAAGATGCAGAATCCTATGGCCCAACCAGTTCTGTTTTTATATATCCATTCTGCCAAAACATGTCTGCTTGTCCATTAAAACACGCAGGCTATCACAGCAGAACTTGTTTGGTTGGGTACGCTGTTTCTCTAAACGAGGAGGGAATTTACTCACCTACCTCCCAGGCGTCCGCTTCCGAGCAAGCAAGTCCTCATGGCCTGTGAGGAGCGGAACCCACGCCCTCGGGGCAGGGCCCCATCCTCTCCCTCCGCAGTCAGGCCCTGGAGGGACGGAAACCTGGAGTTTGTGCTGCCATGCATTTCGGCCTTACAAATAGTCCTGAGGGCTGTGCTGTGAAAACATTGGGAACCACTGTCCTAAACCACGAGCCATTAAGTGACTTCATCTAGCTCAGTGGCCTTACCATGGTAAACAGGCCTAATGGGGGCGGTGTTCTGCCCGGTCACATGCTCCCAGCGAGGGAGCTATGGGGTAGGAGTTAGAAGACAGGTCTCAGGGGCAAACCCAAAAGAATCCTGGCTCTTTCATGTTCAGCCAGGATGTGTTGGTTAAGTGACTTGTTCTTGCTGGGGCTGTTTCCTCACCTGTAAAATGGGCTAATGAGTAGTATCATTATCCTTAGAGTGAAGTGAAATCATGTGTGGAAAGCACTGAGCAAAGTGCCTGGTACCTGGTAGGTGCTCAATTGATTATCAGAACTGAGGTCTTCTGACCCAGACCTCCCAATACGCACCTCCCCATCCCCATTACATCATCCTGCTTTCTCAGAGGACACCTGTCATTTACTGAGAGGAAACCAACAACTATAAACAACTGGTACATGCAAAGCACACTGGATCCTGGTATGTGTGGTTTTTCTTTCCCCTTGGGGAATCCCAAGAATTGCAATACACAGAAGTCATCCAGCCGCTCAGTGCAAAGGCAGTAAGAGTCCCTGAGCCACTACACGTCTTCCAAAGGCACAACTAAGGACCCACAGCGCATGTCCTCCTTTTGTTGTATCAAGAGACTTGTCAGTGCTCCTGAGGGCTGACCACGCAGCTGGTTGAAAATTAAAGCAAGTAACACTGCCCCAGCTTTGACACTGCAGAGGTCACGGAAGAAAGACTTCAGTGGCAGCTCATCCCATCCGTTCTATTGTGGGGACCCAGATCAACGCTCAAGCTGATAGGAAGAACCAGCAGCACTCCTGTGGGAAAATGGTTCATGCCACACACAAGTCAAAGCTGCTGGAAAGGAGACTTCTATTTTCTTCCTCCCATGTTTCCAGCTTTATCTCCTCCCTCAAGGAGAAAAAGGACAGCAGTTCTCTGTGTCTCAAGGCTAGGCTGCTTCCCTCTGTAGCTATCCAAGACGGCAGAAAGATTGGTGACTGACTCCAAATCCCAGCCAAACATACCAACTGCTGCTGAAGGGCAGGCAAGTGACCGGAAGGCCAACTGTGGACTCGGCATTGGACCAAGAATTTAAAGACTACAAGGTGATCAAAATGAAAAGGTGAACAACACAGTGTATACAATTAACCGCAGAACCCACATCTCTGGTACTTTGGCCACTTAGAATCAGTAGTGTCCAAAAAGGCTACAGCCTCACTGCGCTAGTCCTAGGTGGCCTTGAGCTTCAGCAGCAAGGGCAGAGTTCTAACAAATCCCAGGTCATGGTCTCAAGAAAGATGTACCACAGCAAACAACTCTGAACACACGCGGGGACCCCTACTTACAGAAATCCCTGGGGACTCTCCTGGGCCTTGGGATCCTGAGGCTGATTCCTCATCAAAACCATTTATGTTCTCAACTTGAGTGGAGTACGAGGGAGCAAACTCAGCTGATCGGGAGCGTCAACCAGTGGACCATCAGGGGCTGAGACCCAGGAAGAAAGACTGTAGGCCTCAACACAGCTTTTCCAAACGAGCATTGATTATTTATTTGAAAAAAAGTCACAAGTAAGTGTATAAAAAATACTATTGTCCTGAACTCATTTTTAAAAAGGGGCAACAGGGAAAATCAAAATACACTTTGGAACTGATTGGAATTTCAAGACCATGAGTGTATTCTGTAAGCATTAGGCATGTGGTTTGCTTATCCTAGATGGTGTAAAAAAATTTCCAAATGGAGACGTAGGACCAGGTGCTATTGCTTCAGGAAAGGGGAGTTATGAGTAGAAAGGCAGAATGGTGGGAAAGGCGCCACATCTTTCCCCAAAAATTAAAGGGGGAGACGGGGAAGCAGAATGTTGCCCTCTTCTACCCGAGAATCTCAAAGTACTTGTCTGTCTTCCATGTTTTATGATGAGGTTTGCCCAGTTGGTCAGCAAAACCACCAGGACCAGGACAGGGAATTCCCACAGCTTCTAGTTCTGAGATCTTCTAAGAGGTTCTTGCTTATGAAATGGCAAAGTTATGGTGTTTTGGTTTTGTGAAACACAGTTGAGAGAGATGCTCTTTAAGAGAGGAGATAAACTCAAATCACAGTTAGCTTTAATAATTTGAGACTTGATCTTTAAAATGTTTTCTTTTTTTAGCTCTCCTTTCGATGTTTTATATGGAATTTGGTTGGAGACACCACCTTGGGAAAATTGTAGGGGATTTTCTTTGTCTTTCAATGCAAAGGCAGTAAGAATCCCTGCCTTTATATTTGTTTTTAAATATATTTTTATTGATTTCAGAGAGGAAAAGAGAGAGACAAAAACATCAATGATGAGAATCATTGATCGGCTGCCTCCTGCATGCCCCAAACTGGGGATTGAGCCCACAATCCAGGCATATGCCCTGACTGGGAACTGAACTGTGACCTTCTGGTTCATGGATCAACGCTCAACCACTGAGCCACACCAACCAGGCAAATTGTAGGTTTTATAATACATTGGGAAAACCAAATCCTTATCTCAATGAGTAATAACCCATGTTTTGACAACACTTTCTCAGCCCACCCCTCTCCTGGATGCCATGCCAGGCTCCACCCACTACCTCTGCACCGCTCACCAGGGAGCACTCAGGCACATAGATTTTTAAAACTCCATTTCGAGTCTGAACAGCCAGGCTGGGGAATCCCTCTCAGGGTTCTGAGCGTTATGTTCTTCCTTCTCTCCCAATGCCTTCATACAAATGACACAACTGGACCACTTAAAGGAACCCTTGCACACACATAGAAGGCAGGAAGTTCTCCAAGGTTAACCCTCGTTCTCAACCCCTCGTCCATGACAAAAAGGGAACAGGAATCTCGCCCTAAATCCAGAGGACAGCTGAGGTTCATTGCTATTTATAGAGCCATTTCATGTCACTGTCACTGGGAAGGAATGAGACAGCTGCAGCGCTTCACCAGAATCTCCCGGCTGGAGAGGTAGTATGCACAGAGAAAACAGCAACACTTGATGGAGAACAAATACTGGACAGGTGACCAGAAACAGAATTATCAGGCTTTTGCCACAAACAGGAAAAAAATACACAAAACAAGAAGATGCACTGGCATTGTGTATTAAACACTCCTCCCCACCCTCAGGATACTTTTTACATTGCAATAAATAGTGCAATTGTAGCAGCGGGAAACAAGGAGCGTAGGAAGTCCCCA
This sequence comes from Myotis brandtii, assembly GCF_000412655.1. Taxonomy (NCBI): domain Eukaryota; kingdom Metazoa; phylum Chordata; class Mammalia; order Chiroptera; family Vespertilionidae; genus Myotis; species Myotis brandtii. Next base: position 1,718,728 of record NW_005363061.1, read on the forward strand.
CCTCCTTCATATGTGTTTTATCCGTGTGCACTCTTCCTAGGTAGCACCAATCTCCCCAGGTGCTGGGTGAGAGAGAGACAGAACTGGGGTGAGGTGGGGGATAGGGGAGAGGTCTGAGCATGTTTGGGTGCCCTTTGGCCTCTGGAGGTGCCTGGAGAGTTCCGCAAACAGCCCTCTCACATTACTATGGCGGACTGTTAGGACTGTTCTTGCTCTAAGACAACATCCTAGAAAGACAGGCCTGATGGGGGAGAAACATGGTTACTGAGCCACAACTGAGGACTGGGTCTTCCAGCTGACATCCTGCTGCCTGTCCACCTCCCTTCAACCTCTAGGGCTAAGGTTGTGTTCTTGAAGGCCTCATCCTAAAGGACAAGGAGGCAAGGAAGGGGTGAACGAACGCGCTCATGCAGAGGTGCTGCCCTTGCAGCGCCCTCCCTCCTCGTCTTCCTCTGACTCCTGCACACAGGTGGTGTTGGTCTGGACCAGCCACATGAGCTGGAGACATCAAGTACACAGATCCTCTCCCAGGCCACCTCCGGTTCCCCCATTCTGCACGCTCACTGGTGGCCACTAAAAAACACACTCTCCAAATAACATTGCATCAGTTTATCTTGAGCCCCCACTCTGTGTGGGTCAATGACCGTGTTCCCATGAGAGACCTCTCAGCACTAGGGCTAGGAGTTGGTCAGGAGGTTGAGGGAATGGGCTGCTTTTCCAGGAACCTGAATCCAAGGTCACTGTACCCCCAGAAACCCTAAATACTGTCTGAGCGCTCTGCAGAGGTCAGCTTGGAAACATGCAATAAGGTGAGTGATATTCAACTAAAGGCAACATCTTGATTAGGCAGGTGTGCTCCAGGGAAAGGAACAAAACAAGGCATGAACAATAGGAAAAGGTAGAGAAGACACGGAAGAGAAGCAGGCCAAAGGGCAAGGCGGGACAGACAGGAGCAGAAAACCTGGGCCACATGCAAAACACCAAGTGTTTTCAACAGCTCAGGCCAGTGCTCCACCTGGTCAATTCATTCCAGCAAAACTAGCCTGGAGCGAGGGGTAAAGGAGGAGGAGGAAGCACAGTGTTTGGTAACAAAAATAGAAAGGGTTGGGTTTGAGAAAATAGGAGATTTAAAAGATGTCATTCTAATCAGCATGAAGTGACCAGGGCGGTGGACAGCAGGACAGGAGGCACCTAGGGACCCTGTGAGGCACCATCTCTAGAGCCGTGATTCTAACAGAGAATCCAGGGCCTGACTGCCCAGCACCCCTTTGGCCCTCACCTGCCCTACGTCTGCAGCAGCACCTCTGGCTCAGATAATGAGCAATAGAGAGTGTATCCCAATTCGTCTATTTCTTCAGGGGTGAGCTCAGCAAATAAGTTCACCTTGGGGTTTAGGGCGCTGGGCAGGACTCCGGCCTCTAGGTACCTGATGAGTCCCCTCAAGGCCTGCAGGAACCGATCGGCCAGCATATCTGGAGACCAGTCAGCCTCCTCCTGGGCCAAGTGGAGGATGACATTCGTGAGCTGGCTGGCAGTGAGGTGGCCCAGAGCTGGAGTGGACTTGCATATGGCCTTGAGGATCTTGAGGCACAGAGATCGGCAGCCCGAGTCGGCCTGGTCCAAAGCCCACAGGCGCGCCGTCTCAGCAGGACGCAGGCTCAGCCGCCACAGGTTGTCATACTGGGCTAGCCGGTGTGGTCTGGCCACCAAGACAGTGTCACCGAGAGTCACTGATGGCAAGAAGTCAATGACAAGATGTTTGTCACGCTCATATTGCACTTCCAGAGTCAAAGCCTCTGGGGGGGGTGCCGGGCGGATCACATAGTCCAAGAGAGACCCTATGGCCGGCCAATTGATGGAGCCAGCCACTACCTTCTCAAATGTGTCTGCCACTGTCTTTGGGGAGAGGTAGCCCCCTACTACACAGCGGTCCCAGTAACTACTACCACGAGGAAAGTACTCTGGGTTCTCACGGCGAACCAGGAAGAAGCCAGGGACATTCATGATGGTGTCCTCGCCAGGAATACACGACCACAGGTTCTGCTCCAGAACAAGGGGCACAATGAGTTGGATGTGGTCGGCTGTCACCACCTGGTGAGAAGAATTAAAAAGGTTTTGAGGGATGTAATCTGCTCAAGAAGCCAGCTTCTTCAAACACAGGTCCCTCTATCTTGTATTCCCCCAGCAATAAAGGAAACTAAGAATTCTTTCCTGTTGACCTTTCAGTTCAGATATAGACATAATGAGGATTTAAACCCAGGTCTGCAGACACCAGCTCGTGCTCACGCCACGTGCCACCTTGTCTTGGGGCATGAAAGTAGGCGAGACATCCCCCAAGCCTAAAGACCCAGAAAGAGAACTAGAAAGAGAGGCAGGGACAGGAGGGAGGAAGGAGGAGGCCTCTTATGGTGTCCTAGAAGTTGTGTGACTGGAAAACAAGAAGGGTTTTTAAAGACCAAGATAAATTTAAAAAAAATAAATGAGATCTATATCTCAAAAAAAAAAAAAAAAAACAAGACCCAAGATTATGCTCCCCAAATGCTCCCTGTGTGCAGAGTTCAGAAGCAGCCAGACTTCAGTCTTCCTGGCAAGCCTGGGTCACTCATCTTTTGTACCAACAGCACGACTGAGCAGCATCTGGGTCAGTACCCAGCCCGACCCTGTGTGAGCACCGCCTCGTTACCTGCAGGTCATCATAGAGGCTGCCACTCAGGTACATGTCCCGAAGTGGCATGTCAGGCAACTTGGCCCGCAGGAAGCCCCGGAGCTCAGCACATATGTCCACGGCAGCTTGCTTGGCCCGAGCCTGCTCACCAGCAGGGATGGCAGCCCGGTTCCGGTAGTAGGAAAGAAGTTTCTCCTGCAGGGACATGCGGAGCCGTGACTTCTTCAAGTCTACCTGGCCCTTCCTGGCCAGTGGCTTGGGCTGGGGTGGGCAGAATGTATCTGCCAAGGCAAGAGAGAGAAGCATGTCAGCTCTTCCCAGGCTGCCTCGATCCCAGAAAGAAGGGCTTGGCACAACAGCAAGTGCTAGCACGGTGCCTGGCACACATGTGCTCACGGAATGTTTGCTACATGCAGGAGTAGCACTGAGAGCCCACAGGTAAGTCCCAGAAGGGGCAGAGGCTTTCTCACCTGTGTCAAAGGCCGAGGAGTCTGTGGGAAGGGTCTGCAGGGACCGGCTCAGGCCTGTCTTCATGTCCTTGTTCAGCAGTCGGGGGGAGCCCATCCAGGCTGGTTCTTCCCAGCTCCTTTTTCCCGAATGGCCCAGGCGGGTGGGGCTGGTAGGGGCACTGATTGCCCTATCGTACATCTGAAACAGCAAGAGGTCCCGTCCACACATGTTCCTTCCTTCCTGCTTCCCTCCTTCCCAGCAGCTTTGGTGAGCTCTAGACTAATTTTCAATACCTTTGTGTTATTCTGGATTATAGTTTCTCCATGTAGAAAATAGAAAAGTTCAGGAAACATGAAATGATATAAATAAGAAACAGATTTATCCATAATGTCACAACCCAGAGATAAATGTTAATAATTTAGTATATTTCTTTCTGGAAAAATAGATTTAGGTAATTAGGATCCTGCTCTATATATACTTTTGAAACCCGATTTTTTTCACTTATGATTTTTATCATTTACTCATACCAGTAAAAATGAACCGGTGTTCAACATTATGGTACATTTTCTAACTATACCACACTGTACCTTATGAATGTAATAGTGAACACTGATTAATTCATTTAACAAATACTCATTGAGTGTCTATGACGTGCTGTCCTAGGTACAAGACTAGAGCACTAACCGAGAGACCCAGTCCAGTAGAGGGACACAGGCAAAACATAAACAAGTTAAATACAAAGTATGCAGAAAGATTATCGTTAAAATAAGGAAGAAAATGGAAACAGGAAGTGTATGCGTGGTGGGGGTTGCTATTTTAAATAAGGTAGTCACTACAAAGTATGCAGAGATTATCGTTAAAATAAGGAAGAAAATGGAAGCAATGCGTGGTGGGGGTTGCTATTTTAAATAAGGTAGTCAAGGAAGAATATTTGGGGTACTTGTAACTTTTTACCCGCTGGGATAAACATCTTTATTTGTCTCTCCAACGACTTCTTTGGGGTAGAGACCGAGCAGCAGCCTTAACTGAACTCTCCTAAGGTCTCATCTAATAACCAGTGACCCAGTTCGACCCCATGAGCAGCGTCAAGGCCTGTTCCAGACCAGCTCTGCTCTGCGGAGGCAGCCGCCCCCCTCTCCCACCCCTGGCTCAGGCTGCAGGCACTTACCCGCTTAACCGCCAGCGTAGCGATGCCCAGCATGGCCGCTCCGCCCACCCCCAGCACCAGCCGGGCATTGGAGAGCACAAAATCAATGGCTGTGCCGATGCCATTGTCATCCTTCTTGCCTTTGCGCTCGCCAGCGCCTGCCATTGCTCACCTGAGGATGAAGGCAGAACAGAGCCATCACCACCTGGGGCCTCAAACACTGTCAAGTCCAAAAATATTTCCCCCTAATAGAGTTCACAACCTTGGTGGCCCTTTTCTCCACCTTTCACAGTCAACAGAAGCTTCACTTAGGGACAAATGAGACCACTTGGCCAAATGAAATATATTCCCACTTAAACGCACAGAGCAAGCAAGGCCAAGGAGAGAGCTGCCTTTGTATTTACAGGTGGAGGCAGGCAAGAATCCAAGCATCCTCTCTCCGGGTCCATTGAGACAGAGATGGGACATATCACTCAGTTGAGGCAGCGGAATCCAATCAGAACACCATAGACATTGCACGGTTCCCACACATAATAACCACCGTTTTGTTGTTTTAAACAAGAGAACCTTTGCTAATATATTTGTAGTAGGGAGAACCACTGGATGTAGGCACTCTAAGTCAAGGGTGGGGAACGTCTGGCCCGTGGGCCATGTTGGCCCTGCCAAGGCGTTAGGAGTGAGTTAATTAAATGTCTGGCGCAAGCTAATTTTTAGGTTGATAATGTTGTATGGCCCACGAAGGGTGTTATAAATATCCAAATGGCCCTTGGCAGAGAAAAGGCTCCCACCCTGCCCTGAGTGATCCCTGGATGAGATGCAGCAGACCAGAAGGGCATGTCCCCCTCCGAGCAGAAGCCAGAAGGAACCCCCTCCCCCCCGGGCCATTTAGTCCTTGGCCATCTGATGTGATGACTGGTGAGAGCAGGCGGGGAGGTGGCAGAATAGAAAAAAGCCTGGGTTTTCCAGTCAGAAATCCTGAGATGGAGTCCTTGCCTTTGAACCCTGAATTATTTAACCCCTCAGCTATGAAAAGGGGAGAATGATGCCTGCAGGGCCTAAATCATAGGACTATAGTGAGGAAAAAATCTACTAAAACACTGTATGTAAACACTCTATAAACTGTAAAGTACTAATTAAGTCTTTTAAGATTTGCACCCACAGGACAAGGGGTCAACTTCCAGAAGGCACTCAGATTGCTCTCTGAGCTACATCTGACTTCTGAGACAGACTCATGCTGTCCTGGGCTTGAGGTTAAAACTGTTAAGTTGAGCAGGCCGTTCCTACTCTAGTGCGATATGCTCCCCACCCAAGGGTCTGGTGACCTGGAAGAGGAGAGAGCATCCATGAACTCCAAATCTTATTTTAAGTTAACTTGTTGCAGCTGCAAGTGCTTATCCGCTCGTCCTCCACTCAGGTTCCTGCACTAGTGGGAGCCTCCTAGGAACGGGACTCACAGGCACGGAGCGGGGCTGGCTCCTCGGTGCCATCAGAGAGGAGCACTGGTGCTTTAATGGGTAGAGAGTCTCAGTTTTGCAAGATAAAGAAGTTCTGGAGATGTTACACCACAAGGTGAATATTCTTTTTTTTGTTGTTGCCATTTTTAAAATATAACATTGCTTAGATGGTTTGATACAGAATAGCTTTTCTTCTCATTTTGAACTGGAAGTACTACACAACTGAATACAAAGAGGAACAAAAAGTACCAAAACCAAATTTGTGATTTTGTTCATGTGGCATAAACAATGTGAATGTTCTTAACACTACTGAACTGTACACTAAAAAATGGTTGTGACCTGGTGGGCAGGGCAGGGGGCGGAGAATCTGAGCACGGCCACCATTTCAGGGAAGAGAAATACTCCTCACCCCAGCAATCCCGTGAGGTTAGTCATAGTATTATTTCCAATTTTCAGATGAAGAAACTGAGACAAAGGTGAAGTAACTGGCCCAGGGTCACCATGTCAGTAGGTTGTGCCGAGATTTGAACTAGACGTGCTGCTGGGGAGTGGTTTACAGGGGTCTCGGGTAGCTTGCTCACATTTCCTCTGTTAACCACCAGACCACAAGCTTCTGGGGGCACTTGGCTCATTCACTGCTACTGCCCAGCGCCAGTGTTTGACACATAGTATTTGTTGCACAAATGAGCTATGAACTCTGGCTTTTTTTTTTTCAAAGAGGGGGTGGTGGCGACCTGTAACCCAACTCAGTCAAAACAGATTAGGAGCCCAAAGACTAGTAGCTCACTGTGTAGTTCCAGACCTGCCGCCTTCCTGTGCAGCAGCCCCTATGGGCCCCACGCTGCCAAAGGCCGGCCTGCCAATCAACCCAGTGGCTGAGGAGAACCAAAAGCCATTACATAAGGCTCCTCCCTGCTTTTCCTGTCAAAGCTGAACACAGTACCTCCCACCCAGCTGGCAAGCCTTTCACCTCAGTTATCCTTCATTCTTCTTTCTCCTCCTGCTTCCGCCAACTGGTCACCAAGCCCCACTGCTGTACAAGTTGTATGTATATGCGGCCAGCCCACCTCCTCGGTCCCTCAATCTCAGCTGGCCATATTCGCTGCCTTTAGTATCTCCACCAACTTATTCTCCGGCCGCCACTGCCACGCTCCCTCTCCCATGACATTCGCTGCTTTCAAAGCTGTGATGGTCCCCCTACTATCAGATGTCCCAATCTCCTCAACAGGGGATTCAGTGTCCTTCCGGACCTGGCCCAGCTTCCACTCCAGCCACTTGCCTTACAGGTGCACCATTCTAGCCATGCCAGACTCGAGTTTCCAGGACAAAGTGCAGCTGCACCTCCACATTTGCTTCTTGCCCATCTACTCAGCAACCTAGTTCTCATTTGAAGCAGACCTCAAATGTCCTTTCCTACAGCTCCCTGCGACTCCCGTACTCCCCCGACCCAAGGCAGCTATGTGCTTATCCTTGTCTCTAAGCTCTGTGCCCAACCCTCTACACCAGAGCTGCTCATGCCAGAATTACTTCCTGCTGATCTCGTTAGACCAAGCCCTTGATGGACAGGATCATTCACCTCTATCCCAGCGCCTACCGGAAAGCCAGCACCATAGAAGGCCCTCGGGAAGCTGCTGAATTAACTATGATCATTAGATTATATTTAGTGGAACTTCTTAGTAACAGTGGAATCAGGAGCAAACAGCACCAATACCACCTGCCAAGTAACCCTAAGTGCTGGGGGTGCACTCTCTCATTTAATTCTCATAACTATTATGTCCATTTTACAAATGAGGAAATGGAGGCCTCGAACAGCTTAGTGATTTGCCCTAAATCCTACAAGTGTTAGCAGCAGTGCCGGGCTGTGAGCCCTGACACCGTCCCCCGATATCTGCACACTCTGCTTGCTTTACTTTACAGACGCTGTCACAGGACAGAGCTACATTTTGGGGGATGTGATCAGACCTGCAAGATAGCTGAATGTCCTAAGAATGAGCCAGCCGGAATTAAACTCGAATAGCTTTAACCAATGTCTTTTCTAACATTTTCATATGTAACTGTTCCACTTGAACTAAAATGTGATAACAATCCTGTTCTGAGGGCTTGAAACTCAGGGCCTATTTTTTCTCAGTAAGGGAACATACCTCTGTTAATATGTCTGTAGTTTCTCCATGGATTTCTAATGATTAAAGGACTTTGGTCCCTGAAAGAAAAGGGTCTCCCTCTCCTGGTCCCCTGCATCAGAAAAAAAAAAAAAAAAAACCTGCAGAAACAAGGGTCTACCTACCTGCAGCTGCTACTGCATCTGTGAGGTGGGGGTGGGGTGGGGGAGCAGGAGGGTCTACAGAAGGCACCTTTGCCCTCCTTCCCTTGAATTAGGATGGCAGAGGAAAGGAGAGGATCCTAAATAATGCCCCCCAGTCTTCGCTGGAGGTAGACCAGGCCCTTCTCCAGCTGCCTCTCCCGGGCCTCAGGATCCTCTAGCTTCTGATTTTTCCGGAACTCACGGCGGATGGAGGCAAGATAGAAGTCCCGGTCCGTGTAGCGAAGCTCTCGGCCCTGGCGCAGCAGAGCCCGGTAGAGACTCAACACCGCCTCTCGGCTCCACGGGGCCATGGGGGACTGGCAGGTGCTGGGCGTCAAGCTACAAGCAGGAGGGAAAAACAGAAGCGTAGAATCAGAATGAGTAACAGAAGGGCCTATAGAGACGACCTAAAAGTCAAAGAGTTCTTAACGTAGGTCTCAGACACCCTCAAGGCCACACTACAATTTAGGGACCGGATTAGGCCTAGACCCCAGCCTCTCACCCGCCTTCTGGGAAAGTCCAGTTGATGCCGAAGGGCCAGGGCTTGGAAGCTGAGCTGCCTGGGCTTGAATCCTCGCTCCGCCACTTACACATGGCTTTGGGCAAAGCACTTCACCCCTCTAAGCATCAGCCTTCTCACTTGTAAAGTGGAAATGCTAGTATGTTAACAGCAGCTGCTACAGAGTTGCGAACTGTGTGAGATAAAACATGTAAAGCCCCTGTAATAGGTCACCATAGGGGTGGTCCAGACTCCGGAAGGACTCTGACACACGAATCCTGGCATCACCACTGATGAGCTCATCACCTCGGGCAAGTTCCTTAACCCTCTGCCTTACCTCAGTTTCCCACCCGTCAAATGAGGATTAAAACGGCATTCTGCCCGTACGGCGGGTACGAGGATGAAGTGAGTTAATGTATGGAAACAGGTTTGGAACAACACTTGGCAGTACCAAGACTCCATCTATGCGGACAGCGGTGACTAGTGCCCCGGGCCTGGTGTGTAAGTGCCCAATGAACGGATCTAGTTCCACACAAACTGCCCCCATCCTCTTTCGAGAACAGTGTTCGCCTCTGTAAAGTGCTTTGTCATCCGTTATCCTATTTAAGCTAAGGAACCTACGGGTGGTCGGGGATCACTCACTGTTTACTGTGGATCACACGTGCTCTAAGCATGTCCCACATCCCACTGTCACAGGCCCAGGCCGTCGTTCTCCCCACGTGACGGCGGGGAGCCTGCACCCTGACCCCGATCCTGGCCCCGGAGGGCAGCTCCCTCTGGCCCGGGCCCTACCGTGGGTGCGGCACCTCGGGGCGCTCAAACTTCCCCGGCTCAGCGCCTGCCACACACCAGGAGCCCAAAACCAAGCTGATGAGAAGGGGACCCTCACAGCGCCCCTACGCGCAAGGAATGATCACCCCGCTTCACAGATAAAGTCATGAGACTGAGTGGGGGAGACATTTGGTAAAAAGATCTGAACTTGGGGCCCCAAGTCCGCGAGCATCAGCCTCTGGCCTTGCGGACTCGCCGCGCGAGCCTGAGCAATCCCTGTCCCCGGCCCTTTCCTCGAATGTGGGTCCCCCGCCCCACCCCCCGGCCCCAAGGGCCTCGCCAGTGGGAGACGAACCCCGAAAACCAACAGGAAAAGTGCTTTATGAGGTGGGAGGCGACTGTCACGTAAGGCTGTGAGGACAGGGTCTCTCTGGGCGAGTGGGCGGCCTCCGCCG
>NW_005363061.1:1728799-1742309 GCF_000412655.1 Myotis brandtii
GGAGGGTCGCGCTGCCGGGGATGCTAAACTGGAACCAGGAGAAGGGGCCCCCAGCCGGCTGCCAGCCAGCGGGGCAGGCCAGACCGTAGCGCCGTCTGGGCCGGGACCGTGGGGGTACCCGCGGGAATGCTAACGTAATGCACCCGATCATAGCTTTCAAAGCCCGTTTTCTCAGGCCGATTTCCAATCTTTTCATTCATTCGCGCTGTTCCAGCTTCCCAGGCCCCTCGGCTCCCGGCAAACTCCTACCCTTCAAGGTCCACCTCAGATGTCCCCCCGCAAGTCTTTCCAGCCTCTGCCTTGCCCCTCACCCAACACTCTCGGGCACCTCCTTTGGGCCCACAGACATGTGTGCACACGGTGAGGGTTCTCAAGCTGGTCAGCGACCAAACTTGTTCATTGGCGCCTGCTATTTGCCAGGCGCTCCTTTTTAAAGTACCCACTGGCTTCTCTGCCTCTCACCAGCTTTGAGGGCAGGAGCCTGTCTTCTGGAATCTGCAAACCCCTCCCCCAGTGCCTCCCTGGGTGCCCGTCTCCGCTCGGCTTCCAGTGAAGCCAAGGAACGCTGGGCTTTGGAGCCAGGCCCAGCGGCTCCCCATTCCAGCGACCATTTAAGGACAGCTGCCCTCTGGCACATTTCCTAATCTCTCCCAGCCTGGGACTGCTGTGAGGATTAAAATCCCCAGCTAGTTTGGCTCAGTGGGTAGAGCATCGGCCCTCGCACCAAAGGGTTGTGGGTTCGATTCCCTTGAGTACCTGGGTTGCAGGTTGACCCCTGGCCCTGGTCGGGGTGCGTGCGTGCCAGAGGCAACCAATCCCATCAATATTTCTCTCTCTCCCCCTCCCTCCCTTCCACTCTCTCTAAAAATCAATGGAAAACATATCCTGGGTGAGAATTAATAACAACAACAAAAAAGGTATCTAGCACTTAAGGAGTAGTAGCTCCTCCATTCACTGATGCAAGAAATCATGGTTGAGGGTCTCTAATGTGCAGCCACTGTCACAGGCGTTGCAGAGAACAGAGAGATCAGGTCCTGCTCTCCTGGTGGCTCAGTCTCCAAATACTCCCAGGATCTGACCACTGCCTTCGCCGCGGCCACCGCCCTGGCCTGAGCCCCTATCTGATTTTATAGACGAGAAAACCAAGACCCAGCGAGGTTCGGTACTTCCTCCGGGACACCGAGCTGGGCAGCACAGGAGCTCTCAGTGGAACCCAAGTCTGTCTGACTCCGAACCGTGTTCTTTCCACTCCCCCATGCTGCCCTACTTTGCTCTTTAAACAAATAATGTTGTGACCCAGATAAATCTAAATGGTGACATTTCCAGCTGGAAGACCAGGTGACCTTTCATATCCCTCCTGACCCTGCTGTTCTATAGAATATTATTTTTAGGAGGAAAGGAGAGCGGTCTTTGGGGGGGGGCGGTGCCCTTCAATCAGTTCCCCCAGACGCTCCTTGTTCTTCAGGGTTTTCTCTTTACTTATAGACTCACAAGGCCCCTCCTGCTTCCAGTGCCTCCAGGGCAATGTGTGGAGGGGGCGAAGCCAGGGCAGTGCGGCAGGCGGCTGGCACCCGCGTGTATCCGTGGTGACTCTGTAGACTGGAGACCCCAGCAAGGGGCACTGACCCAGATCGCAGGGCTCTGCTGGGTTTCACATGACAAGGGGCCTCTGGGATGTCTCTGATGATCTTGCAGTTTTGCTATGACCCCTGGTCTCCCATCTGGATGATGACAACAGCTTCTTACGGGATCATGGCTGGAGCGTGAGAGGGAAGCACTTATTCAACCAAACAGTCATTCACACAAAGTAGGCATTTAATTGTGGAATAAATTAATTAACGTTTTCCAGAAAGGTAGAGGGTTTGGAAGAGATGGGTCATTTCCCGGGAGTCAGGCCGGTCAAGCCTGGTCTAATTGGAAAGGGGCTATGGGGTGGTGATGAACACGGGACAAGTGACTTAAGCTGTGCTTGCCTTGGTTTCCTCACCTGGCCCATTGGACAGAAATGGACAAAACATTTTTGCTGAATGACCCACGAGAACTAACACTGTTGTTCCCAGTGTATTGACCAAGTAGTCACTCGTTCACCATTTCACGAGCACCCAGTGTGCGCCAGGAGCAGCAGCAGAAGCAGGACCAGGAGCAGGAGCGTAGAAATAAAACACGCAGTTCCTGTCCTCGGGGAGTGCACGTGGAGGGAGGAGACAGACAGGGACACAGACAGGTTCTAGGAGAGAAGCCTTCGTGGTGGGAAGCGGAAGAGCCTGTGACCCAGTGCAGAAGCAGGGGGTGGGCACCACCTAGCTGGAGCACAGGGTAGGGAGCTGAGGCTGGCCAGGTGAGCATCCTGAGGTAGCCAGGGAGGACGCGATGGCCTGCAGGTGTGCTTCAGGCTGTTGCACCAGCTCCATTAGTCATGGTTTGAATCCCAGCTCGACCTCCTGATGGCTGGTGACCTTCCACAAGGTTCTCAGCCTCTCTGAGCCTTGGTCCCTACATGCATAAAAGGGGATTAATACAGTACCTGGCAATCAGACCTCAACATGCACTCCTGCTACCTAAAACGGAGGGAGAGAGAGAGAGAAGCAGGCCAAGGAGACGTGTGCAAAGAGAATTGTAACCACAGCTGAGATTTTAGGGAGCCCAGAGGAGGGAACAGGGAGTAGTGTGGACGGAGGACGGGATCCTGGCCCATTGGAGAGCTCAAAGGACTGGAGCCCAGAGAAGGCAGGAAAGGAGTCCAAGATAAGGCCGTGAGGAAGGCAGGCCCAGCAGCCCACGGCGGGGAATTGGGCCCTGATCCAGCTGCAGTGGGAGGTCTGTGCCATGGATAGACTTGCATCTTGGAAAGAGCAGCCTGGCCACTTTTGGGGGGCCAGACTGGTGGGCTGAGCCCTGCAGGAGGTCAGCCTCAGGACACCGCGGTATCCCTTGCGAGAGCCACCAGTGGACAGCGAGAGCTAGTGCTTCCTGAGCTTTTCCTGTGTGCCGGCACCGGTACACCCCGATCCCCCAGCTCATCACAGCCCCGAGGACAAGGGCTGAAGAGGAGACGGCGAGTGGGAAGGAGACAGTCATTTTCCTGGGAAGGCAAAGGGCGAGATGAGAGGACAGGTGGCGGAGAGCATTGTGAGAGGGGCCGTGATGGCGCAGAGGAGACCGAGGGAGAGAGAGAGCAGGCCAGGGGGCCCTTTCCCTGTGGGGGAGCAGGGCAGGGCTCCCCAGGCTTCCCTCCAGAAGGCAGAGAGGGTGAGTACCCTGAGGCCTTCGTCTCGCCAGTTTCATTCCCTTCACTTCGCTGAGTAGGGTTCCTTATGAGATGGAGACGCCTGCAAATGCCCGTTGCCCTGAACTGGAGGGAAATTGCTACTGGATGACAAGACAGAAAGCTCAGTGCAGCCACCTCCATTTCCCCAGCCCTCCCAGGGGAGGACCCAGACGGAGCGAAGGCCGGCGCTGTTATTACCCGGCTGATGGAGGAGCTGGCGAGCTGACCAGGGACCTGGAAATCACTTTCAGAAAGCGCCGCCTCCCTCATGATGGTGTTTGCTCTAATCAGATGTCACCGATTCTGCCTTCGCCAGACTAAAACCTGATCCCCCTGGACAGGAGGGAGGTTGCAAGCGAGTGAACTCTTTGCTGCCCACGTTGTGTCCGGTGGTGCTGCAAAGGGTGAAGGAAATGTAAGCTTGTTTGCTGCATACCCTCCCTTGGCCAGGCAGCAGGAGTGGAGGGCGGGGCCTGGCAGGGGCACAGGCTCAGAGCCTAGATCCCAGCATCTCCACCCCACACCCGTGCAACCTCTGTGAGTTTCAGGACAAGAGAAAGGTGGGTGCCGGGGTCCAGCCCCAGCGGTCCAGGGGTTCCCAAAGGTGTGGACGGCGTTGGCGAAGAATGAAGGACACGGAGACAGAGTTCAGTTGATCAGCAAAGCCAGGTTCTCTTTATTGTCCTGTTACAGCTGTATTTTATACTACTGGATTCTATAAGCATGCCTCTATATCATGGTATGTTTTGGGTCCTTCCTTGACCTTCTACAGTTCCTTGTTTTATGTTTATAGTTTCTTATCTAACCTTTGCTAAAAATCTTATCTCTATCTAGCTCTGTTGATTTTAATCCTATCCATTCCATTCCAAAGGTTAGGGCTAGTTTGTTATCTCCATTCCAAGGTCACTACTCTACTGCTCTACTGTTAAGCCACAAGGAAGTAACTGAAGGAGATTATCCTATTCTGTGGCCCAAATAAAGGTTATGTCCTTTTAGCCTTGCTGGTGGTCTTCCTTGGGACTGCCCTGCGTCGGCGGGTTTTCATAGGCTTTGGTACTTTCTCTGGTGGGTAGACCCCTGGGGATGTGTGTCGTGTGTGTTTCCTTCCACGTCCTAGTGGATCAGGGTTCGGGATCTGAAAAGAGGAGCCGCACACAAATGAGAGAGAAATGACACGAGATAATTTGGAAATATTGGGCAAGTCCAGAAGGACTTCCACCGATGCTCAGGCCGCTCCAACCTTTCATTGATCTGGGGTAGCCCTAGGGTAAGGAGGTTTCAATGACACACAGATTAGTTCATCACCAGACAATTTCCAGAAATAGGCAGAATATCTAATCAACAATAATCATCAAGGATTTACATAAGTATCTAAGGAATTAAGTGAACTAAGGTGGGGATGATGCTTCAGTTACCATTATCTAGATTAACTGGGTGGTGCACAGCCCTGACCTTTGTTAGGGCTTCAAAGGTTACTAGCTTTTGGGGGTCTCCTCTATGCTCAGCTAGTGAAGACAATAAATAGACTCCGGCATCGTGGGCCTAGCAAGTCCCAAATTTATTGCCAACAGTCTTAGTCTAAGTTCTTCATAAGTAGTACATGGTATTTCTGTAACACTAGGGGGTTTTACTGATTTATTCCCTTCCTTAGTCCCATTAATCCCTAACTCCAGGAATACATCCCCACCTGGGGAAACAACCTTTCTCAGGGAGGTGGCCTTGGTTAGAACACATAGCGCTAAGAAGGGGAGCAAACATACTAAGAACAGTATGCCATATACGCCAGGTCCCTTGGAACATATGCTATGCGGATGTTTCTTCCCTGCAGCGACTGTGTCAAGCAGCCAGGATGGACCAGCTTCCGGCTCAGGTGCCCAGCCCAGAGCCATTGCTCAAGGAATGTTACTTGTTTTCCTTTTACATCCTTTATCCCCATTGATCCCTACTACAGTCCCGTGAGGGCTGAGTATCAATGTACCCATTTTACAGAGGAGGCAGCGCCGTTCAGGCTGATTATAGCCTCCACCTTCTCATCCTCAAGGAGCAAACTGGAGGTCCACATGCTGGATTGGGCCAAGAGCTTTGTAAGCCCCAGACAACTAGGAAAGACAGCTTTCCCGGTTGGCTCAAATATTCAGATCTTGCAACACTAGGCTCCCCACCTATGAAGAGGAATAGCTCGGACAGAGTCTGAGCTCCCCAGCGTACCCCACCCCCATCACTCCCTCTTGTCTCACCCGTGGGTGCTCACTCCTGTCCATTGCCTGTTGGGCTCCTGTAGTCTTTGAGCCGGTGTTTCTCATCTACATGGGAAGGAAAGGGGGTCAAAGAGAAAGCCCGCCTGCCCCCCAACCCCCGCCCCCCGAGCCACGATGAGCGTGCTGTCTGACATACCTCCCCAGCTGCCATCACACGGCCCTGACCTTTAAAATAGAGAAAGAAACCCTAAATGGCACAGCTGGTTCTGAGCTTGGACTCAAGTCCAAGGTAAACGCCTCCAAAGTCCAGGAAAGGAACTGAAGCCGAAGCCCTGTGTGCAGCCTGGAGCCGGACTCCTGAGGGGGATGGGGACGTGCAGGGCCCCTACCCTCTGCTCGGAGTTCCAGGAGAAGGGGGTGCAGGGTGAGGAGCTGAGAGCCGGGGTATCCCAGTCATGGAGGAAGTGTCACAGGAGGAAGATGGGGAGGTGGGCTTAGGGACTGGGCTTAGGGTCAGGGTGTAAGGAATGGCAGCTGTCATAACAGTTAGAGACCTGAGAGTTTATCCAGTTCAACCCCTCCCAGCCGGACCCAACACACACACACACACACACACACACACACACACACACACACACGCTCCAGCCCAGAGAGAAAAGACTGGAAAGACTGGCCAGATTGTACTTTCTCAACTTTTTATATCTTTGGTATATTCCTCTGGGATTCACTTTTTTGGTGTAAGGAGTGAGGGAGGGATTGTAACTAGGCTTTTTTCTAAACAGCTGTCAGGTATTTATGCGCTAACCCTTTCGCCACGAAGAGCCGCTCGGATCACACAGCGTGTGTCTGAGAACCCATCTTCAGGCCTCCAGCTCACGGTGACTCCTTGGAACTGGCTGACCCGGGTCCGCGGGACCTCCCCCGGGTCACAGCTCTGATGGGGCCACTTCCAGCTCCCAGGGCAGAGCTCCACTCAGGTTCGTCCTGAGGACGCACCGGGCCAGTTACGGGAGGCTGCTCTCTCCCGGCGGCTCCCCTCTGCACCTGCTCCTTCGCCCTTTCCAACCCGCCTCCTCCCATGGGCCCAGGCCCCTCCTCACACCAGGCCTGCAGGTGGCTTGGCTGCCTCTGAGTCAGGTGCCTACTCCAGGCCAAGAAGACGGCACAGGTAGCATGACAGGGCTGCGGAGTGACGGCTCTGCAGGTAAGGGGAGCCATGACTATTCTAAAGTCGAAGGGTAGTGATGGAGCAGACCTGGAAGGCAGAGGCGGGGCTGCCCCACGGGCACCTGTCACGTCATAGACTGCGGAGTCAGTCGCCTGTGTCTCTGACATTTCTTTGGCAGCGGAAGGCAGTGAGCTGTCTTGTTCTAAGGGCACCAGCACATATGGCAGCCTTCCAACAGGTGGAAGTGAAATGTCGGAGGAAGGGGTGCCTGCCCGGTTTGCACAAAGGCCTGTGTGAAGGAGGCGGTTGGAGGGCTTGGAGGAGGGAGAAGGAAGAGCAACGGGTGATTTCTGCGTTGCCAGGTCAGGGTCCGGGCTGCGTGGCGACCCCAGGAACTGAGACGGGATGTGTTCCCAGAGGACGCGCGGGGCTGGGGGGCCCTACGTGTGGTTTACATGACGAGTTCTGATGTCTGTACCTGTTCTTCGTCCTTGGAGTCTTAGAACTTGACCCCCGGGTGCCCTCCTGCTGGGTTGCTGGCCAAACAGCCTTCTCTTCGCTGGGGCTCTTGGCAATCCACGGGCCACACACAGGCAGGGAACGGGAGGAGCCCTCTCCAAACACAGTTCCCCAGGGGGCAGGCCTCCGTCCTCGGGGAGGTGGAGGGTGAGTGAACCTGGCGGAGGAGGGAGCTGCCCTGGTCGGCCAGGGTGCCGGGCTCTTTGGGGTCAACATCTACTAAAACCACTAACAACACAAGTTAGAGGCCTGGGGCTGGGCCGCCCAGGGAAGGTGAACTGTGTGCACATCCTGTCAGCACAATGCAGCAGGATCCGGGGAGCACTCCATGGGCAGAGTGCTGGGGACATAAAAGTGGGGAACACGCTGTAGACAAGACCGATGCCCGGGAGGTGCCTGCTGTCAGCGTTCATCCCAAAGCGGCACCAGTTCCTGTGAAAGTTCTGGAACCTTCGCTCCCTCGACCTTAAGAGCGAAAACAGGACGTGCCCCTCTCCTCTGCACCTTCAACACTTTGACGTGCCCCTGGCGTTGCCTTTGCGTTTTCTGTTGCTTCCCAGGCTTGCGTGTTTTGTAATTATACTTTCCCATGATTCTAACCTTTACACATTTGCCTGTCCGTTTTGCAGCAGCATCTGTACAAGCTGCCTGGAACCCAGTGTGGCCTCCAGTGAGAAGACGGGAAGAGGAAGGAAAACAACAGGGAAGCGTGGCCGCTGCAGCGACGTGCCTCGCCCTCCCACTAGGGGGCAGTGCAGCGCCGTCAGAAGGGCGGTGGGGACCCTGGTCCTAAATCCTGCCTGGGAGCTGTGTGCCTTGGAGCAATTCTACCTTAATCTCCCTAAATCCTAGCCTCACCACCTCCCATCGCCCAGGCTGGAGAGCAGGGGGACGCCCCCAATACCATTAAATTCCACAAGAGGAAAGCTGACCTCCAATGACCACGATCCTCTATCCCACAGGATTAGATGAGGTCATTGTACAAAGTGCCTGGCATGTCTACAGTAGATGCTCAACAGCTGGGCACTCCTCCTCCTGAGGTTCTCAGCCTGGGTGACGCTGCACCCCAAGGGACAATTATTTAGTAATGTCTGGAGACATGGTTGGTGCCACACTTGGGGGATTGGCTGCTACTGGTGTCCAGTGGGTAGGGGCCGGGGATGCTGTTAACCACCCTCTAACGGACAGCCCAACACGAAGAATGACCCGGCCACAATGTCAGCAGCGCTGAGGTCGGGAACCCCAGCTACTCCCAGTCAGCTTTGAGCTCCTGGAGGGCAGAAAATGTCATGCCCATTTCTTCATCTTCCTCGGGGCCTGCTGTCCAACAGTTGGTAATTGAGTGTAGGATTGAACTGAAAGACAAACAGTGGCAAAAGGGGTGGCGCAGATATGGTGGGTGGGACCAGTGGGTGGCCGGACAAAAGGCCTGATTGTCACAGAGCGGGGTCACGTGCCTAACTGCATGGGCACGGGGCTTCCAGAGAGATGAACTCGGTTTGCAATAACAAAACTGCTTCCTAAGCGTCCTAACCGGATCGCTTTAAACGCTAGCCGTCAAGGGGACCTTTGTAAAATCGAGCAACCCCCTCCGGAGCCTGTGCCCCAGGACGTGGTCACGGTGAACTGGGCCCGAATTGGGCAATTCCCTGTCTCCTAAAATGTCAAGGATGTCCCTCCCATCACCAACCCCATGCCAAGGGCTTGGCACCTTGTGAGTGCTCAGGCGGCACTGGCCCCTGCTCTGGCCACCAACACTGTGGTCACTCCTTCCCGTCTCCGGCCTCGGTCTCCCCACCTAACACGGAGGCTGCACAGCCAGCCCACGGGGGACAAAGGCAGAGTTCCCAGTGTCCATTCCCACCATCTCTGAGACTCTCCTTAGAGAACGCCCAGGGGCCCTCCCCCAGGACAGTGCCCGTGTCCACAGGCCCCAGAGGAAGCCCCCACACCCCAGGCTCCGGGCGCCACCACCGCTCCGGTCCCGTCAGCTCCACAGCAGAGAGATGGCTGGTCCTGGAGGCTGCCGTCCTCTCCTGCCTGAGGGAGGATGACAGGTCCAGCCCTGTCCGGCCATCCAGGGGCTGTGTCTAGTGGGAAGAGGCCACAACATCCTTAGGACCCACAGGCACAGGGAGGAAACTACGGAGGTGGACGCTTTGGTCTCGATGCCCCAGGAGCACAGCTGTGGGAGGACCGCTGCCCTCTCGGTGGAGGCACCCCAGTCTTCATCCCGACCCCCCAGAAGTCCCAGGCCCGCTTCTCCTTCCTTCCGCCCAGAGCCTCCCCTTTCTGTTTATCTCCATCGGTGGGAGGGAAGGCTGCCCCCTGGTGCTGGTGGAGGTAACTGCACCTGGTCCTGGGGAGGCCCTGACCCCACAGCTGCAGTGGCCTCCCTGTCCCGGCGCGCCCCCCAAACCAGCCACACGTGCACACTCCGCAGGCTTTGTAGGTGTTTTTATTATTAATATTATCTTCAACATCCCTTTAAGGGTGAAATGAAATCCAACCATTTACAGAGAAAATGATTTCAGAATGTACATATTGATTTTCCCTTACAAAAAAAATAATGGTGTCCTTAAATTATACCTTTCCTAGGGCCCTGCTACCTGCTTGGGCAAGTCCTGTCTCCCCATGCCAATTGTCACCTGTGTCCCCAAAG
This sequence comes from Myotis brandtii, assembly GCF_000412655.1. NCBI lineage: Eukaryota > Metazoa > Chordata > Mammalia > Chiroptera > Vespertilionidae > Myotis > Myotis brandtii. Next base: position 1,738,615 of record NW_005363061.1, read on the forward strand.
CTCCCCGCACCTGTCCTTGGGAACGGACATGAGCTGGGGTGGGCTGGGCCTCCTGGAGTCATAGGGCAGGTGTTTCCAGGGAAGGCTGTCTGGATATGCTGACAGGGCCAGTGGTGCACCAGTGTTCACATTCACAGTTCGGTTTCCCTTCACATTGGGGGAATGGCCCAGGGCACCCCTGACCCCCCAAATTCCCAGTGTATGATGTGATTATATGCAGAACTCTTCAACCCCATGCTCCGGCCCCCACCCCTCTGACAGCTGCCATCTCCACCCAATGGCCAGGCCTCCACTTGCCAGGGTCTACGGAAAGGCAGGGCTTGGCTGGTCTGAGCTATGTCTTCTCCCCCTGCCCCTGAGCTGGTGAGGGGAGGCCAGCCTGGGAAGGGGCATCCGCAGTAGCAGGAGGGAGCCAGGGCCGTGGGGTGAGGAAGCTGGCGAGGAGGGAGGTTTCTGGGCTGGGGCTCAGGCATGACTCAGGAGCCCTGAGACGGCCTGTCCAGGGGTGAGCAGTGGCTGCTGACTTCTTGAGCCACCTCTCAGCCCCACGCGGGATCAGAGAGGGGGCTGCTATAACTCCGAGGGAGGAGGGAGGAAATAGAGCCCCCTCAGCCTTCTTCATTCCTGCCCACCAGAGGCTGCCCCCAGACCACACCCACACCGGGCACTTCCCCAGACAGAGCTGTGGCAAAGGGGGCACCCTCCTCCCTGGCCCATCAGGAGACAGCCAGCCAAAGTCCCTGCTGGAGGCCAGAGGGGACTGGGGGGAAAGATGTGGTTGGGGCCAAGAGCGGCTGGAGGTAGTGGGCGCTCAGCTGCACAGCCCTCAGGTCAGGAGGATTCTCATCTCTTGGACTGAAAGACAGACAGACAGACGGACCCTGCATCCCCTTCAGCCTTGGTTTCCAGGCTCCCCACAGGCTTTCTGCCTCAGTCATTTTGGGGAGCTGCAGGAGGTATGGCCACAGGCTCTAGATCCCGGGAAGCGCCTGGGCCCTGCTCCCACATCCACACACAAGCATCTATGTACAGGGACACACCGACACAGACACATACAAGTACACACAGCATGCACCCATGCCCATAAATACACACACGCGCACCAACATGTACCGTTCCACAGGCAGCCTCTGCCTCCTGGCATCCCTGGTGAGCATCCAACGGGGCCTTGGAGAGGGGTCTCCCCTCCTCCCCATGACGGCAGGCTCTCACTGCACCCCGGCCCTGCGCTGGCAGTGAGGGGGGCAGGAGCAGGTTGTTCCAGGAGCTCCAATGTGAGAGGAGGATCTTATGACTCCGACAGTCATTTCTACCCTCGCTTTCCCTCCCCCTGTGCCAGAGACGCTCCTGGTCCCTGTATCCACCCTCCCCACCTTCCTGTAAGAAGAGAACTAGGCTGAGGCTGGGCACATGGAGGCCCAGCTTCCCTTGCAGCTACTGCGGTCATGTGACTAAGTCCTGACCAGCATGCTGCGGTCAGCAGCAGCTTTGCCATCTCTGGCTCATGCCGTTGACAGGAAAGGGTGTGTGTTTCCGTGCTTCCCTCTGCTCCCCCCGGGCTCGGATGCACGTGATGGTGGAACTGGAGCAACCACTCTGTCCAGAGCTGGAAGGTGTGTCTGAGGAAGCAGAGCTGCCCTACTCGATCCAGACCATCTCCCTCCAGACAGTTACATTAGACACAAGCTTCTGTCTTGCTGAAACCACTGTATTTCGGGGTCTTTCCTTTACAGCAGCTTAGAATCTACTTTAATGAATACATCTCCTGCCCCGGTGGGGCACACTAAGAGGCAGGAGATGGCATAGAACTGGTCGTAATGGCCCTCTGGGGCCCAGGGCAGCCTCGGGGCTCTTTTCTGGCCCCTAGCCAACACCAAGAAGGGGTACAAGGGTAACTCCACCTGAGACAGTGGAGAGCTGGGGCTGGGGATTCCGGCAGGAAGGGGTGTGGGGCACCCCTATGTCTGACCTACTCGGCTGGCTGATGTCCCATCCCACCCTGAGTATTGGACTCCTGGCCTTGGGAGGACCAAGTGGGAGCCCACTAGACGGAAAGATAAAAAGTAAGAAGGGACATCAACGCCAGGTTCAGAACTGAAAGGACTCCCCTGGCTTCCCCAGGCCCCCGCCTATGTCAGCTCAGGAGCCTCTGGGGCCCTGAGGGGAGGCGGCTAGAGGTCCCCGGCTCCTGGCCCAGCACTTCGGAGGACCCTGGGCCACCTCTCAGCTGGATGCTGTTCTCCACACCCTCCTTTCCTGGCGTCCCCGCTTCCGCCTGGACCCAAATGCAACTATTTACAGAGCTGGAGACCTCCCGGCATGCCTTTCACACAGCAGCTCCCGCGGGCCACCAGGAGCTCCTGCGGCTCCTTCCCACCCGCCCCGGCCACCCAGTTACCATCCTGCACCCTCCGCGGCACCTCCTGGCACAGCTCGCTTGGAGGGCGGGAGGGTCAGGGTCCCCTCTCACCATGAGGAGTGACGGTTTTTGAGGTCACAGGCCTGACCCCTGAGCCACCAGGGCTTGGACAGGGAAGAGTCTCCCACGCATCCACTTCTGGTCCCCTCTCTCAAGACCCCCGAGGTCAGGAGGCAGGAAGATGACAGGAGGGCAGTCGCCCCCCTGCCCTGCCACTGGCCCTGAACACCGTGCCACCTTAGCCTTCCACCGCGTCCGACTTAGCCCTGGCGGGGGGCCTTCCCTCAGAGCCCCTGCCCCGCGGCCCCCCGGCGGCCGTGCTCCTGGGCCCCTGGTAGGGGTTGTCCAGCAGATAGCGGAACCGGTGGTAGTTCTGCAGCAGGTACTTCGGGGCGTACATGTGCTCGCCGGGGTCGGCCGGCGGGTACTCCTGCTGCGTGCCGTCGAACCAGCCCCCGGTGCGGATCAGGCTCCGGATGTAATTGAGGTCCCGCTTGTCCTCGTAGTCCCCCCAGCGCGGGAAGTCCCCGTTCTGGGCCGACACGAGCTTGAAGTAGATGCCCTCGGGGGTGAAGCACCAGGAGCAGTGCCAGCCGGCGAAGTGCAGGGGGCTGCCCAGCGACCACTGCACCAGGATGTGCCCCGTGCGGTTCTCGTACTGCCGGAAGGCGGGCATCGTGTAGTACTGGCGGCGGCGCAGGCGGATGCCGTCCAGCCCGTACACGGAGCGCAGCATGTCCACCGTGCAGCCCGACACCACCTCCAGGGTGCCCGGCTGCTTCCAGAAGAAGCCGTAGAGGGACTTGCGCATGTGGAAGGCGAAGGGCTCGGTCCAGCCGTCGTAGAGCTTGAGGAAGAGCACGCCGTCGCGCGCGGGGATCTCGTCCGCGTCGTCGATGATGAACACGTCGTCGGGCCGCAGGTTGCGCAGCCGCGCCAGGCCGTCCTGGGTGAGGAAGGTGCGCAGGTAGTCGTCGGCGATCCAGCCGTCCTGCCGCCCGCCCGGCGGGAAGTGGTCCAGGAAGACGTAGAGCACCTTGTGCCGGATGTACTCGAACGTGCCGTTGGTCAGCATCTCCCGGAACTTGAGCGGCCGCGGCTCCCCGTAGGCCGTGAAGTTGGACTCGCACACCACGAAGGCGTCCACCACGTCGCCCAGCTCGTGGAAGCGCACGTCCAGCAGGTCGAACTCGTGGTTGACGTTGATGGCGTTGATGACGCGCCGCGGCACCTCCCTGGGCACCAGGCGCTCCTTGGTGGGCAGGTTGGAGTACTG
>NW_005363061.1:1742621-1755259 GCF_000412655.1 Myotis brandtii
TGCGCTCCCTGGCGCTCAGCAGGTGCCGGGCTGGGCCCCGGGCAGATGAGCCATCGCCCCCCTCCGTCTTCTCCTCTGGCCGCCCCGACGGGGGCTTCTCCAGCACCTTGGTACCCGGCTTGAAGCAGACACCCCCGGCTTTGGTGCGGACGAAATACTCGGTGGTGTCCTCGGGGAGCACGAAGTCCATGCGGTGGAGTTCCTCGGCGGCCTTGCTGGGGGACAGCGGCTGGAGCAGGGGCGAGTGGGAATAGAGTGGGGTACGCAGCAGGTCGGGGCTCCCCGGTTCTGGGCTGGCCTGGGGCGTGACGGGGGCATTGTTCCAGAAGAAGCTGGACAGGAGGTTCGGGCTGAGGGAGGCCAGTTCTCTGGGGAAGGTGACGTAGGACAGGGTCTTAAAGAAGTGCAGGAAGGAGATGAGGCACAGGCCGGCCATACAGAACATGAGAAAGAGCTTGTAGCGTCTCATCTTCATCCTGCGGGGAAGGGGAGAGCAGACAGGTCAGAGGTCTGCATTCCTGGGGCAGGGGAACCTGCGGCCCTTCTAGGAGCCGGACATGACCAGGCCTTTGCTGCCACCGTGTTTGTGAATGTCCTGGCCAGTTGCTGGGGACCCTACATGCAATCACCTCCTGCCCCCCCAGGCATCAAGCCTGCTGGTCCACCTTGCTGTACCCAGTACCCCTGGCATCCACAGTATCACACAAACTCCCCTCCTGGTTCAGGACCTCCCTCTGCTCCCACAGCGCTTCCCCCGGAGACCACCAGGTCACCCACATCCTGCCTCTGCAGCCGTACCTGCCACCCGGCCCCCCCCCCCACCCCAACTGCACCAGCTGCATTGCTCCAGGAACAAAATGCATCCTGGGAAAAGCCCAACCCTGCAGTGCAGTCTACCCAGGGGGCTTACGAGCCCCAAAGGAGAGGGGAGCAGGCTGCAGACTTGGGGGCCCTGCTTTGCGCTGCCCAGGGCAATGTTCTTGTTCGTTCGTTCGTTTTTTCTTTCTACCTATTCTACCTTTTCTTGTGGAATAGTGACAAGTCTTTTGAATGCCTTTTCACTGAAAAAATTCACAGGTCTCAAGGGATGACATTTAGTTCTAACATATTTAAAGAATAAAATCAAGTAAAAGTTCCCCTCATTACCCCGTGCCTCCCACTAGACTGATCTCCAGGCATAAATAATCTCAGCTATTAGAGGTGTATCGCTGGCTTTAAGATGCAATTTTTCTGTTCTTGGTTTAATAGTTTTCTTAAATATTGGACACTACGTCTAATCAAATTTTTTCTCAATCAATAATTAAAGAGATTTTCAGATCAGTAGAAATAAAGTGACCATTTCCTTTTAAATCCTACATAATATTCCATGGTTCTTTTGAATGAATCACTCTATTCATGAGTGATTCATGAATATAACCATTCTCTATTCACACAGGCTAATTTATCAATTCGTTATGGCTGTGAAGGGCCTCAGAAAAATATTTTTTACAATGTAAGTAGCCTTTCTATTTTAGATTATTTGTAGTTTATCAGAAAAGTTGCGAAGATAGTACAGAGAGTCCCCTTACACTCCTCACCATTCTCCCCAGGGCTGGCATCTTACATCACCACACACACTTGTCACAATGAGGAGACGGAAAAGGCACGTTACTATGAACTAAACTCCACGCTCGATTTGCTGTACATCTCCTGAATGAGCCTGTGCAGCAAGCGAGCACTAACTATAACAATCCGGCTCATTTCTTTTTTTTAAATATATTTTATTGATTTTTTACAGAGAGGAAGGGAGAGAGATAGAGAGTTAGAAACATCGATGAGAGAGAAACATCGATCAGCTGCCTCCTGCACATCTCCCACTGGGGATGTGCCCGCAACCCTGGTACATGCCCTTGACCGGAATCAAACCCGGGACCCTTCAGTCCGCAGGCCGACGCTCTATCCACTGAGCCAAACTGGTTTCGGCAGGCTCATTTCTTTTTAAAATGTTTTTAAAGAAAACATTTGATTTTTAGAGAAAGAGGAAGGGAGAGGGATAGAGAGAAACCTCGGTGAGAGAAACCTCGGTGATTGGCTGCCTCCTGCACACCGGCTGGGCCCATCTGGCTCATCTGTCCTGGAGCCCAGGGCGGTTATACCCATTTCACGGAGTGGGACCAGCGACCTGCTTGGGGTGAGCCACCAAGTCACAGGAGGGGCTGGGAAAGAAACCTGGCCTTTGGCAGCTGGTGTCTTCGTTTCTCCTTCCATAGATCCCAGTGATAGGGCACAGTCCTTACACCTAGAACGTTCTTTCTGCTGTGACGCGGTTGGTTGGCATGTCGCCTCATACACTGGAAGGTTGCAGGTTCAGTTCTCAGTCAGGGCACATGTCTAGGTTGTCGGTTTGATCCCAGGTAGGGGTACATGCAGGAGGCAACCAATCCATGTTTCTATCTCACACAGATGTTCCTCTCTCTCTCTCTCTCTCTCTCTCTCTCTCTCTCTCTCATCAATGGACATGTCCTTGCGTGAGGATAAACATTTTTTTAAAAAGTTCCTTCCTGTGGCTTCTTCTCTGGTTCTTTCTGAGTCATTTCAGTGTCCTCCTGTCATACCCTCCCTTTCACTTCCTAACTCGGAGGACAGCAGGGAACAGTGGAAAAATATGCACTTGGCTTTAGACTACTGTGATCTTATGCAAGGCTCTTACCATTCTGAGCCTCAGTTTCTACATCTGTGAAATGGACAGAGTTCTGGGTATGCTTGGGTGCTCAGGAAACGTTTGTTCCCCCCCCCCCAAAAAATGATAAGAGCAAGTTTATTTAGCAAGTTCAAGAGGTAATAGAAGGGAGCCAGCTGGGCTGTGTGGGCTCAGGAAACAAGTGACAGAAGCAAAGGACGGGCCCTGGGAGCCTGGGAGAGGGAAAGGCAGAGGTAACTCGGGGGAAGGAGTGGGGGACGGAAAGGGCACAGGTGCCCCCGAGAGGAAGAGTGCACCAAACTTCCGTTCCTTCCGTTTTCAAAATGTTTTTATTGATTTTAGAGAGAGAGGAAGGGAGAGGGAAAGAGAAACAGTGATGTGAGAGAGAAACATCAGTTGCCTTCTGTACGCATCACGACTGGGGATCGAACCCGAAACCCGGGCATGTGTCCCGACCGGGAATGGGACTGGTGACCTTTCCACGCACGGGCAACGCTCAACCCACTGAGCCACACCAGCCAGGGCAAACGTTCGTCCTTTCAGTGCTCAAGGCTAGAAGGCTCCAACACTGAGCTACATGGTCACAAGGCACAGAATCATGAATGTTTGATCTCGAACAGATTTTAAGGACCATCTCCCCCAATCCTTTCATTTTATAAAGGAGGGAAGCGAGGGGCTTCGGGGATCTGCTCAAAGTTACAAAGCTGGGCGTGAGCCTGGGCGGCTCCTAGCCGCCGTCAGGAACAGTCGCGTCGCCAACCCCGGGCCGAGCAGTACCTGTGCTGTCAGGTCCCAGAGGTCCCATCGTGTTCCGTTTAAACACCGCCCTTCCCGGAGCCTGTCCACAGCGGCCAGCACAGCGGACTGCAGGCAGCAGGACCACGGGGGGCGGGGGCCTCACCTCTGCTGAGTGTCAGCTGTCCCAGGGCAGAGGCAGGGCTGGTGGCCTCTGGCCTTCGGGAAGGCGGGAGGAGGGGCCGCTCCTTGGCAGCATTTTGAAGTGGGTCTCCGGGCTCCACAGTGGATTCCAGCCCTGCTCTGGGGGAGTGCGAGCAGGCAGACCAGCCAGCAGAATGAGCGCAGGGGCACTGGGGTGAGGCCCAATAAAGGCAGGCGGGGAGCTGTTGCCATGGCAGGGCCCGGGTCAAAGGCAACTGCAAACTGAGGTCAGCACAGCAGAAGCCTCCAGAGTGGCCCACCTGAGGGGCTCAGGACCTGGCAAGGGAGCCCCGATGGCTCGGGCAGACTGGCCCCCTACGTGGGACCTGCCTCTGTAGGGCACACCCCAATCCCTGCCCTGGCTGGAGTGAACTGGGCTGGAGCTGTGGAGGGCAGGGCAGGGCGGGGCCAGGACTAAATCCCCTGGCAACAGCGAACAAAGGCCTTGGCAGGGAAGACACTCAGGGAGGCAAGTGACCACCCTGCTTTTCCCAAAGGGGGCGCTTGGACCCCACCGAGGTCACAGTGACCGGACTCCCCTGGCCAGGCTGGCCTTTAGGACCTGGTGACCCCTGGCCAGCGGTGCCTTCGAGGACAGACGCCAATGCCTGGGGCCTTCGGAGGGAGGCCACTTGGGCTGCCAGGAAGCTCAAACGTGCACAGTGGTCGGCTCAGAGGAAGTCAGTGCCTCATAAACTGCATTTTCTGGGACACCTTCACTCACAGCTGCCTGTACTTTTTAAAAATGTTTTTATTGATTTGAGAGAGGAAGGGAGAGGGAGTGAGAGAGAGAGAGAAGCATCGATGTGAGAGAGAAACCTCTGTTGGTTGCCTCCTGTACATGCCCCAACCAGGGACTGACCCCGCAGCCTGGGCATGTGCCCTGACCAGGAATCGAACCAGAGACCTTGTGGTGCACAGGACGATGCTCAACCAACTGAGCCACACCGGTCAGGGCCGTATTTTTTAAACTCTTATTCTTCCTGGCCTGATTCCTTTTTATCTTATCTTCATGTGTTTTGATAAGTGTTTCAAATAAGTTTTTTAAAATTCTCACCCGAGGATATTTTTTCCATTGATTTTTAGAGAGAATGGAAGGGAGGGGGGAGAAGGGAAGAGAGAGAGAGAAACATTGATGTGAGAGAGACACAATGATTGGTTGCCTTCCGCATGCACCCTACTGGGGGCGGGGAACAAACCCGAAACCCAGGTATGTGCCCTTGACCAGGAGTTGAACTCAAGACCCTCTGGTGTGCAGGCTGATGCTCTAACCACTTACCAACACTGGCCACGGCTTCGATACATTTCTTGACTGACAGGCAGATAAGTAGGAAATGGAATAAACAAATAAGCATTGGGAACTAGGGTCTCACCAAGTCTCAACCACGCTGGAAGGTCATTGTAAGGGCTTTGTTTCCACAGATGGGGAAACTGAGACGCAGAAAGCTGATGAGCCCTGACTGGTTTGGCTCAGTGGATAGAGCATCGGCCTGCGGACCAAAGGGTCCCGGGTTCGATTCCGGTCAAGGGCATGTACCTTGGTTGTGGGCACATCCCCAGTGGGGGGAGTGCAGGAGGCAGCTGATCGATGTTCCTCTCTCATCCATGTTTCTAACTCTCTATCCCTCTCCCTTCCTCGCAGGAAAAAATCAATAAAATATATTTTAAAAAAAGAAAAAAGAAAGCTGTTGAGACTCTCCCCAATGACACTAAGTAGATGCTCAAGACTTGAACATAAGTCACATTCCCAAGCCAGTGCCTGAGTCCCTCCTCACAGCCGAGGCGGTACCCCTCCCCAGCGCAGGTGGCCATGGAGCCAGCCTGGGCCCGGCCAGCAGCATTTCTGCGTCCACTGTAAAGCTTCACGGAGAAACATCAGGCGGAACCATAGAGCTAACGTCACTGGCACAGCCCGGCTGCTGTCCTAAGCACGTTCTACACACAGCCTCACTGAATCCTCCCGGCACGAAGCAGGTACCGTTGTCATCCCATTCCACAGATGAGGAGACCGAGGCCAGAGAGATGCTCTAACTTGCTCAGTGTCACACAATCCCTAAGGGTCAGACTCGATCCTGTGGGGTTAACAGTGGGATTTAATCCAGTGGGAAAGCTGTCCTGAGCCCCTTCCATCTGCCAACTTCAACCCAAGTAGGAGACAGGGTCCTACGAAGTGTCCACTGGTGACGAGGGAAGACAACCCAGTGTCATCTCCCCTGATGTCTGTCTCCCGGCGGCAGGATAGACCCTCGCCTCCTCAAAAGCGCCCGGCCGCTTCCCTGCGCCCATTCTGGAACCAGGCTGCCCGGTCCCAATCCCAGCTCTGCTGCTCCCTGTGTGGCCTCAGGGGGGCTGAAAACTTCCCTGCACCTCCTTTCTCGTCTATACAAGGACTCGGTCATCATCACGTAAAGTGCCGCGCACACCCCGAGGGTCGATGGGCTTCAGCTCCTCTGGCTGCTGCTGCTGCTCCCCAGCCTGGCAGAGAGCAGAGAGCCTGGGCGGGGGAGGAGCAGCCGGGCAAAGGTCCGCAGAGGGACCCCACATAACCCGGCTGCTTCCCTGCGCCCATTCTGGAACCAGGCTGCCCGGCCCCAATCCCGGCTCTGCTGCTCCCTGTGTGGCCTCGGGGGCTGAAAACGTCCCTGCGCCTCCCTTTCTCACCTATACAAGGACTCGGTCATCATCACGTAAAGTGCCGCACACACCCCGAGGGTCGATGGGCTTCAGCTCCTCTGGCTGCTGCTGCTGCTCCCCAGCCTGGCAGAGAGCAGAGAGCCTGGGCGGGGGAGGAGCAGCCGGGCAAAGGTCCGCAGAGGGACCCCACATAATCTGTGAGTTTCCCCAGCCCCAGGGGCTGGGTCTCCTATTTGAGGGGGTGAAGGTGGTGGGGATGGGCCAGGTGCTTCCTGGTGGCCAGATAATCACGGAGGAGGGAGCTGATGCTGACCCTGACCCAGGATGGCAGCAGGACCAGCCCACCCCGGGCCGCCGCCTCCTGTGCTGACTCGCAGCCTCACAGCCCGCCGTGGCTGTGCCCACCCGGAGGGTCCCAGCTGGGCCGATTTTCTTCCTTCCCCCCTCTTCCCACTGCTCCCGTTAGCTCCACGTGGAAGCCTGATGGAGTGAGGGGGGAAGCAGATGAGCCTAAACCCCATGGCACAGTATGATGCAGGGTGGGGCTCAGGCTGAGTCCAGTGGGGGCCCTGGTGAGAGGAGACAGGTGCTCCCTGGAGGCTGAGGCTGTGACGGTCGAGCTGGCCAGGCGGGCAGCAGCCTCCAGTGCAGACAACCCCGACAGCTGTCGCGGGGGTGCTATCCATGGTCCTGAGCTCGCCTGCGCTGACCAGGGTCCTAGCTCAGTCCTGGGGGTGCCCTGAGGCGGCCTCCTCTGTGGTTCAGCAGCTCATGGCCATGTCCCCTGTGGGCCAACTCCCGGCCCCTTCCTCACCTGCCTGAGGACCCTGAGGCCTGGTGTCCTCATCTCTGGGACAGCCTTGGGCACTCAACTCCTCCAGCTGGGAGAAGGGCCCCTGTGGTCTGTGTCCTGCAGGGACAGGTCCAAGCCCTGGTAGGTGCTCAGGGCGCTCTGTCAATAGGGGAACATCTCAGAGACCAGCCCACCCCCTCGGTCTCCACTCCTGGGCAGGAATGTGCCCATCGAAACCCCCCACCCTGGGAGCACTTCGGATGGGCCCTCACCCCCTCTCCTAGAGGTCATCTGCTTGAGAGGGCATCTTGACTGTGAGCTGAAGCCCACCTCCCTGTGCTCACCTGCCACCCCACCTCAGTCCTGCCCACGTGACCTGAGGGAGGCAGGAGGTGCCTCGTTGCAGCCAACTCTGCCGCCCAGCAGCGCCCAAGACAGAGTAGGCCTGTGGTGAGTGTCAGATCCGAACACTGTCTCTGACCTTGCAAATCACTCCGCCTCTCTATGCTCAGTTCCCCTCTAAATAAAATGGGGGTATAGCACTCCCTGTCTCAGGGTTACTGTGAGGATCAAATTGGTTAATCCACGCCAAGGACTAGTAACGGGGCCTATGCACACAGTAGGTGCTCAGTAAATATTGGCTTTGGTGTGAGTCCCAGTGCTGTAACTTACAAGCTGTGTGTCCTCAAGCAAGTTACTTCGCCTCTCTGAGCCTGTCTTCAAATGAAGGAAGACATCATCCTCTCCCCGCACTCCTGTGGGCGATCTGGATGAGCCCAGGTGTCAAAACACCTGCATGGAGCCTGGAACTTGGTAGATGCTCTAAAAATGCCTGTTTCTTTCCTTCCATTTGGGTTTCCTGCCAGATGAGCAAAAGGAGATGACCCGACTGAACACGCCAGGCCTGGTTCCTGGCAGCTCTGTGAAAGGACCAGGCCAGTTGTAGGGCTCCTCACCACCAACTGGCACCCACTATCTCCCCGGGCATTTCTCAGTGACTCATCCAAACCTGAGGCCAGAACCTGGGGGATCTGGAGCCCCACGGAGGGGTCAGACTCCTCTCCCAGGGTCTGAAGGGCCCTCAAGTAAGAATATTGTCCAGCCTTTGCCCAGGCCAGTGTCCCTGCCAAGTGCCCCCTTGGCTTCTGTCTGTCCAATCCTGAGAGCCGCTCCTTCCGAGCCCTTGGGCTGCCAGAGTCCTCCTGGCGCCTGAATCCGCCTCCCGGGGCTCCTGCTATTGCTTCCGGGTCCTTCCTTAGGATCAAGCGGGGAAGTCGGCGGCTCCGGATCAGAAGGCAGCGACGTGACTCCTATGCTCCCTTCGTCTCGGGGACTGAGGGTCCTTCCAACACGAGGGTCCATGGCTCCACTCGGAGAGGAGCAGAGGGGGTGGCTCAGAACAGGACAGATTCCGGGGTTCTGGGCAGATGCACGAAACCGGTGCTGTTTATTTCCTCACCTCTCGTCATCCTATTCATTCCTTCGGCCCGGCTCCATCAGGCAGGGCTCCTAAGTCAAGCCTACACGCAGGGGTCACTCTCCAGCCAGCACATTACCCAGGCCACCGGTGGGCATTTACTGAGGCCACCGGTGGGCATTTACTGAGACCTCGCTGTGTGCCGGGCACTGCAGCTATGAGGGCTGGAGAGAAGTTAGGAGCCAGTTCAGGGACCAATCCTGGAGGAACGTCCGTATGTCTCCATTTTGTAGATGAGAAAACAGAGGCTTGGGGAGGTTAAGGTAGTTGCTTAGCCACACAGGACTAGTGGGAATGAAACAGGTGGAAACGGAGACAGTGGGACTGCAGATGTTGGGGTCCTGCCCTGGGACAAACACGAATGGCCTGGCTGAGGGAGGATCTGCTATACGAGGACCCCCGGGCATTCCCGAGTGAGGGAGTGGCCTCATGGGACCAGTCCTGGCCAGGAACTCCATCTGTTCCAGGTGACCAGAGTCCTGGCAAACCCTGTTCACCACGAGGCAGCGGCTGTCCCCGCTGCAGAGGGGAAAGGAAACCGAGGCCCAGAGGGAGAGGCAGGGCTGCACTGGGAACCAGTTCTCGGACCAGCCAGGCAGTGTTGGAGGAAGACAGGGCACCCATGCCACCAGCATACCAGCGTGCCTGGGCACAAGGGTCTGGGCTGGCAGAATGCTCAGGCCAACGCCCAAGCCCAGAAGCCCTCTCCAGGGTGAACCACCTCTCCCCCTGCTCCACAACCAGCCCCCTGCCCCCTGCCCCTCTCCTTCCTCCAAATCTCTCCACCCAACCCCAGCTCCCGCCAGCTGCCACAGAGGGCGAGCACGTGCCTGGGAAGGTTGATTCCCAAGGCTGGGACCTGCCCTTGCTCCTTGGGGCCTCTTCCCCTTTCCCCACTGGTCACTGGCTCACCCAGGACACCAGCTTCTGGTCCCCAGAGGCCAGTGGGCAGTGGACATACAGAACAGTTCCACTACCCCAAAACGTCCTATGGACAGGACTGTAGGCTCAACAGATTACTCATCCTCAGGTACCAGCCAACCGGACAGCTGTGCTCAGCACTGGGGCTCACAGCTGTTGTGAGCTGGCTTCTCGATGTGCCCCCACTCGCCTTGTTCATGTTAATGTGACGGTCACCACTACTGCATGCTTAAACATGTGCCAGCTGTTGGCTGGGTTTCATACAGACTTGACCCTCACAACCATCCTTGGAGGGAGGAATTATTATCCATACTTTACAGATGAGTAAACTGAGGCTCAGAGGATAAAGCAACTTGCAGAGCGTCTCTCTGACCACCTGTACAAACCACTGCTCTCCAGGGCTGGAGGCCCACACAGCTCCCACCTAGCGGGGCTGGGGCAGGATGCAGGTGAGGCTGGCCTGTCGCCAGCCACTGAAGGCTCTGAGCAGGGCAACACCATCAGGCTGGGCGTGAGGATGACGAATCTGTTAGCTTGCACAGCTATCTGATGACACGCGCTCTGATAGTGGAAACCTCCAGGCCTGTGGTGGCCAACCCACCAGCCACCGGCCACATGTGGCTACTGAGCACTTGAATGGACTGGTGCGCCCTGGCCGGGGAGCTCAGTTGGCTAGAATCATGGTCGGCAAACTGCGGCTCGCGAGCCACATGCGGCTCTTTGGCCCCCTGAGTGTGGCTCTTCCTAAGCCTTAGGAGTACCCTAATTAAGTTAATAACAATGTACCTACCTATATAGTTTAAGTTTAAAGAATTTGGCTCTCAAAAGAAATTTCAATCGTTGTACTGTTGATATTTGGCTCTGTTGACTAATGAGTTTGCACATCAACCCAATACACTAAGGTTGCGGATTTGATCCTCGGTCAGGACACATACAAGAATCAACCAATGAATGCATATCTAAGTGGAACAACAAATCGACGTTTCTCACTGTCCCTTCCTCTCTCTCTCAAATAAAAAAAAAAAATAAAGAAATTGACTGGGGAAACTGAAGCAAAGGACCTGAATAAACACTTCTCCAGAACAGCCCTGTCTCCAGAAAGGACATACGGACGGCCGATAGACATGAAAAATGCTCCTCACTAACCAGAGGGATGCAAATGAAAGCGACAATGAGGCATCACCTCACACCTGCCAGAATGGCTACCATCAACAAATCAAACAACAGTGCTGGCGAGGATGTGGAGAAAAGGGAACCCTCGTGCACTGCTGGTGGGAGTGCAGACTGGTGCAGCCACTGTGGAAAACAGTATGAGTTTCCTCAAAAAATAAAAAAAAATGGAACTGCTGTTTGACCCAGCGATCCCACTTCTGGGAATATCGTCCAAGAATCCCCAAACACCAATCAGGAAGAGTACACGCACCCCTATGTTCACAACAGCACAATTTACAGTAGCTAAGATCTGGCAACTGCCCAAGTGCCCAACAGTAGATGAGTGGATTAAAAAGCTGTGGTACATTTACACCATGAAATACTACGCTGCTGTAAAAAAGAGGGATCTCTTACCCTTTGAGACAGCATGGAGGGACCTGGAGAGTATTATTCTAAGCAAAATAAGCCAGTGAAAGAAAGACAAGTATCACATGATCTCACTTATATGTGGAATCTAATGAACAAAATAAACTGACAAGCAAAATTGAAGCAGGGGCATGGATGCATGAACGATTGACATCTGAGAGGGGAGGGGAGGAAGGGAAGAGATTAACCAAACATATATGCACATATGCATAACCCATGGACATGGACAATAGTGTGGGAGAGGCCTGGGGTGAGCAGGGGCTGGGTGGAGGAGGACAAAGGGGGGAGGGAAATGGGGACATCTGTAATGTTGTCAACAATAAAGAAACGTATAATTTAAATAAAATGTTAGTTTTAATAGCCACATGCAGCTAGTGGCTACCCAACTGGACAGAGTAGGTTTAGAAAGGACTGGGGAGAAGGGAGGCAGGGCAGTGGGGAGGTGGCACATGGAGGCGGCAGTGGGAGGGGCTGAGAGGAGGGCCCTGGAGCACAGCTGTGGTGCTGGGGGCAGGAGGCAGCCAGGGCAGGCAGCCCGGGGACACTGGCTTATTTTGCTGATGCTGAGGTGCTCAGTAGATACTTAGATGCTGGAGGGAGGGGGCGGGATGTCACAGACCAGCAAGAGTGAGAACTGACAGGGCTCTGTGGGTAGGTGGGTGGGTGGAGAGGGAGATCAGCTCTGGGCTTGGAGTTGGGGAGCAGCTGGGAGTGCAACAAGGTGGGTGGGTGAGGTCCTCAGGCAGCTCAGCCAGTGGAGGGACAGAGCATGCTGGGTGTCAGGAAGGGCCTCCAAGGAGAGGACATTGCAGCCAAGACCCAAGGTCCAGCAGGAGCGACTGCGGAGAGTGGAGAGCAGGCCAAGGGCACAGAGGCCTGTGTGTTGGGAACCCCCAGTGCTGTGCAGCAAAGTCGGGGGGTCCTGAGTCTGGTGAGGGGCACGTGGGGTGGCAAGGGATACTCCCCACACCTCAGGGGCTCCTTGGGCACAAGCCTGACCACCCCATCTCAGTAGCCACCCTCTTGGGTCTGTAATCCCAATGCAGGCAAACCCTCTAGCTGGGCAGGCTGGGGAGCCGTGGGCCCGGAACATTCCTCCCAGGAGACGGTGCCTCTGCCAGCACCCCTTCTCGGCAGCTGCACTTACTCGTGCTCCCGGGCGCCAGATGCGGTGTGCACCCGCCTGACTGCATTATCCTCACAGCAACGCGCAGTGAGGGCGCGAGCTGAGGCCCAGCTGCCAGCAGCAGGACTCACACCCACACACCACTGCTGCGGGTCCTCACTCAAGACTTGAGGCTGCTACCTCCAGCCTTGCCCGGTCCCCTCGGGCGCCAGTGGAGAGCTCACGGGGCAGACCCCGCACCCCTCTGTGCAGGCTCCCCTCTCCACAGGCCGCGCTCCACCGGGCTGTGCTGCAGTGACTTACAACCAGGTCTCACTACGCCCAGGGTTCCCTCCCATCCCCCACGGATTCCAAATGGAACACATCACCCTGTACGTGCTGCATCTCCAGTAACTGAAGGGATCAGGTGCTCTAGAAAGTCGGGAAACCCCTGAGGTGAGGCCTGGACTTCAGGAGGCTCCTGCTCTGCACTGCAGACCCCGCCCCAGGC
>NW_005363061.1:1755291-1771142 GCF_000412655.1 Myotis brandtii
CCCGCCGACCCCGCCCCCGGCCTCCCCCCCCCCCCCCCAGGCTGGCCCCCGCCCCACCTTCAATCCACCTCCCGCTCTGTGAGTTCCCCCCAGCCCTGCTGGCTGGGAACAGGAGACAGGGACGGTCCCACCCTGCTGCAGCCACCAGCCTGGGGGTTTCTGTGGCTTCCTGCTTGCCTGGCCTGACCTCCAGCCACTGGGGCCTGGCTGCATGGGCTGGGACACCCAACCCCGCACCTCCAAGGAGAAGGGAGGAGGCATGTCTGAGCCTACCCCGAGCCGCCCTCTGCAGCCGCTCTAAGGGCGCTAGCTCCCTTCTCTAATTGTGGCCACACAGCAGAGTCACTGAGAGCCCATGACCAGCCTGGCCCGCTCCTGGCTTGCCCTGGAAGTGGCAGTGGGGTGTCGGTCCCCCGGACTGGGGCTTCCTGCTCCCTACACTTCACCCTGCCTCGCCCCACCTGGATTCTCCCTGGACCCCTCCCCTCCCCTGACCTGGTACCTGCCTCAAGCCCCCGGTCCCGGTCACAGGTGAGGCCGTGTCCTATCCCAGCTGCTTTGCTGAGCTCCACCTGGTGCCTGGCCTTTATGGCCCGCTGGCAGCTGTCTCTTCCCTGGAGGCTGCCCCTGCCCCCCAAGCACAGCGCAGGCAGCAACGAGGTGGCTACTGACTACGTGAGGACCTGACCTCGGCCTGGCCTGGCGCCAGCTCCCTCTCCCTGCCTAGTCGCCTAACCTCTCCAGGCTTCTGTCCGTACAAAAGGGTAAGCAAGCGGCAGCGAGAGGCGTGGATGCCAGGGCGGCTGCTCCGGAGGAGGTTTCCGTCCACAGGTGAGAGCCCGCCGGTGCCCAGTGCTCGGTGAACCACGTGCCCACCTCCCTCTGGAGCCTCGCCTGCTCCCTCTCTGGGCAGAAGGTCACCCTGAACTGTGCTCTCACTCAAGGGGGCTCCTGGACGTTTTCAGGACACAGACGGAAACAGGCGCGAGGTACACGAAGAGCTTGACATAAACTCCAGCAGTGGGACCTGGGTCCTGGCCGCCCTCCTGCATGGGGGCCGAGCTCAGCAGCCTGTGGGGCGGGGGCTCCCAGGGAGTGGAAACAGAGACTGGGCTGTGTGTGGCTGATCCTGGAAACTGGGGGGCCCAGGAGACCCTCAAACAGCTCCTGCATTGCCTGGCACGATGCTCCAGCCCACTACGGCAAGCCATTCATGCCCTCCCCAGGCTCCTCTAGGGGGTGAAGACATAACCTGGCTCAGAAGGGGTGGGGCGGCGGAGCTGCGAGCTTGCATGCTGCTGGCGGGGTGTGGGGGTGCCTTGAGGGCCTTTAAATGCGCTGTCCCCTAGGTCAGGGTCTCCTTCTCCCTCCTTCACACCCAGCTCAGCCCTTGCCTCCCCTGGCGGGGGCTGCCCTCCACCCCAGCTGCTCAGGAGCCCCCATCAGCCTGGAGAGAAGCTTCCCATGGGCCCCTCCTGCCCTGAGGCTGTGAGTGCCCCAGTCCTGCCCCCGAGCTGGCCGCGCGGTGAATGCCAGAGGTGAACATGCAGCGAACACTGTCCTCTGTGCCTCAGTGTCTCCATCTGTCAGATGGGACAACGTCCACCAAGCAGGGGAGCTGAAGCCTGAGGACAGCTGAGAAGGCCAGGCGCGGGGGCGCTCCCCAAGGGCTCAGGGGCCTGGCTATCTGTGTAGGGAGAGCCTGGCTGGGACCGACGGTTGGGAGGGCAGGGGCAGGTGGAATGCCGGGAGGAAGGAGAAAGGAGGAAGAGAGAGATCAGAGTCCAGCCGAGGTGGGGGTCAAGCCAAGGGGTAAAGACATAAACCTGGAGGAGCAGCACACGCCTATAATATATAATAATTAACTGAGCAAAGAATAAAACATTAACAGACCTGCTGATTAGAGAAAGAAGGACCCAGTCCTTGGATAAATGTTGACCAAGCCGTGCCCGATGCAGGCTCATCACTCACATCCTTACAGAACCCAGAGGCCTGATACCTCCCAAACACTGGGCCGGCCTCCAGGCCCAATAGCTCACCCTGCTCTGTCCAGAGAAGAGAAGGCAGCAAGCAGACAAGCCCAGGGGGCCGGAGGCCGAGACCAGCTCTGTCCTGCCTCAGTTTCCACGTCTGTGGGATGGAGATCAGGATGCCCACACCTCCCAGGTTCACTAGAAGGAAAAGCAAGGCCAGTGAGGCCCGAGCTGGGTGCTTCCTGTCCGAACAAGAGCGGAAACTCATTTCTGGGCCCGGGCTGTGAGAGATGCCCCCAGGCCCAACCTCTCAGGAGGAGAAGGGGGTGGGGCACCGTGTTGGGACCACAGCTCCCTGGAATATGGAGTCACAGGGAGCTGGATTCAAATCCTGCCTGCCTGCCCCTCCTCAGCCCGGGTGATCAGGCCACTTAATACCCCCGGGCCCCAGAGTTCCCAGCTGCCGCGTGGGACCGACCAGCCCCTCCTGTGAAATGAGGGAACGTCCAAAGAGTCTTGACACAGACCAGGCCTCCGAGCTGAGGCTCATGCGCCCCCTCCACGCCTCACCCTGTTTGGGGCGCTCACGGGAAGGCCTGTCGTCACCTCCCTCGAAAATGGTCCCAAGGACTCACCCCGATCCCCCTCCTCACTGGCCTCCCTCCTGCCTCCTCCTTTTTAAAATTCCATCTTGAAATTCTTAAGTTTTGAACAAGAGGCCCCGCATTTTCATTGGGCCCTGGGCCCCACAAAGTCTGTCACCGCCAAGTTCTCATCAGCCATGTCTCCCGTGCGCGACACCCCCTCGGACCCCCGTTTTCCTCGGGCCCCGCACACTCAGAGTGAAATCCAGACTTCTCTCTGGGTCCGCAGGCCCTGCCAAGCTGACCTCACCTCCCGCCCACTCTGCTCCAACCACAGTCCCTGCCTTTCTGTCCCTCCCACACCCCAGGTCCTCCTGTCTCAGGGTCCTCGCACTGGCTGTTCCCTCCACCTAGAATGCCCTTCCCTCAGATCTCCCCATGTCGGCCACCTCCTCAGAGAGGCCTCCCTGACCAGCCAGCTGCTGCGACTGTCCCCTCCCAGGCCATCTGCTCCACAGCACTCCTCGCTGTGGAAGCTGTCTGTCTGCCCCACCCACACCCTGCTCGCTCGGAATGTCAACACCTGGAGAGCAGGGTCACTGTGGGCCTTGGTGACTGGTGACCGCTGCCCCACACCCCCTGACCACGCCTGGCCTGGGCACAGCGCTCCATCAACAGCTGCCGAATGGCGGCGGAACTCTTATGAGAACTGGTGACAGATTCTGAGTGACAAGTACCGTCTGGTCTGGGATGCGGGGGGCAGCAGGCCTGGCTGGTGCATGCCCACGCCTAGCAGGGTCTCTCCCCTGCTCCGAGGCCCAGGGAAAGCTCCGGCGCTAGTCCCGTTGAGGTCAGCCCCATCGGCCCAGGCAGCCCCGGCAGTGCCAGCCCCTCCCTCCAGGCTGCCTGTCCTGCAGGGACAATATACAAAGGGCCACTTCAGTGCGGAAGTCTCCAACCCAGAAGGCCTGAGGCGGGGAAGGGAGGGGAGGGCACACCCCACCCTCCTCTGTCCTCAGGGGGCCTTCCCCAGCACAGAGCCACAGGACCCAGCTAAGGCTGGACAGCTTGGTTCCAGGCATTGCATCCTGGGGCCTCGGGGTGGGGGGCGCCCCCATGCAAAGTGGAGGCAAAGTTGGGTTGACGTGGCGCTCCCCTGGGCGCTTCCGCTTGTGTGCGGGGTGGCAGGTGGTGGAAACACCTGTGGACTGAGAGGCCGAGTGTCAGCTGGGCTAAGGGAGACAGAGGAGCAGACCGGGTGGGGGGGGCTGGGCCAGGCCACAGGGCGGGGCGGGGCCTGCACTCTAGCGGGTTTCCATCCTGCCTGGGACCCTCTGCTGCTAAATGAGGCACAAAGACCTCGCTCAGATTGTTCCAACCACCTCCGCTGATGACCCGTGACCTGAGCCGACACCCGGCGACGCTGGACGACTTCGGGATTCCCAGCATTCCTCCTTTTGGGCCTCATTAGCGATGTGACCATCCACCCAGCCGCACACGCCAGGAATCCCCCCCTCGGTGACCCGCACACCTCTCACCTGGCCCCGTAGAGTCCATGTCCTATACTTTTCAGCCCCCCCCTCCCAGTGCCACTGTCCCATGCTGGCTGCACCACCACCAGCGCTCACCTGGACAGCACAGCGGCCTCACAGGCTCATCCCCACGAGCCAAGTAACAGCCACATCTGACGCTGCCCTCCCACCTTGGAACTCATCCCTCAGAATAAAGTCCAAATCCTCCAGGAGGCTCCAAGTCGGTGTATAATCTTACACCCCTGTCCCATGCCCGTCTCAGGGGGGGTCAGCTGGCCTGCACGTCCTCCAGGGCTCCCTGGCCCTGCTTTGGAGAGACCCTGGCCTGCACCCCCAGCACCCCCCACCCCACACGGAGGCTGTGCTGCCTGTTTCCTGGGCTGCCCCAGCCTGACACAAAGGAGGTGTCAACCTGTTTGTTGAATGAATAAGTGACTCCCCCAAATCCACACACCTGTACCTTTCAGTAAATGCTGCTGCCTCTCAGGCCTGGTCTGGGCCTTCGAAAAGTGTGACCTGCAGTGTGACATGGGCTCGCATCGTCCAATGAGCTGGCTCATCTCCATCAATTCCAGGGTCCCTTCCAGTGTGTGTGGGGGGTGGGAGGAGGGAGAGGGGAATGAAATGACTCCAGCCTTCGGAGTCCTCTGAGCAACATGGTGGGGGATGGCCAGGAGGAGGTAGGGGAAGGAAGGGAATGGAAAATGAGGCCCCGGCTCCTAGTGGGTTAGGTTCCTCCCCACAGCAGCGGATGGCTGTGCGCTGGGCACACAGCAGGTTCTCGGCAAGTCACTGCTGAGTGCAGGAATGACCTTGCAATCTGGCTCTGGGACCCCAAGCAAGAACTTGACCCTCTCCCAGCCTGTTTGCTGAGACGTAAAGGGAGGCTGGCAAGACCCATCGACAGGGTCCCCAAAGGGATGTGGGGAGGTAACGAGCTGCACCTGGCCCAGCCTGCAGCTCCGGGATCTGGGAACCTGAGCGCCACAATTAGCCTCCGCCTGGGAGCGGTCTGGATGGGGCAGGTGCACAGCTGGTCGGCTCTGCGCTCTGGGCACCTGGCGAGCCTCCACGGAGCTGGAACAATGACCCCTTTCTCTTTCCCTCCCCAGTTACTTACTGTCTGCCCACCCCTGCCTGCAAGGACAGCAGCCCCCGGGGTGAGGACCTGACTGTCTCCACTGGGGACACTCAGTAGGCCCTCACCACGTAGCAGGAACACCACGCAGGGCTCCGGCGCTGGGCCCCCGCTCCTTAATATCATGGGAGCCACCAATGTGCGCCGGCTCCGTTAATTACGTAGTCCTTGCCACCTGCTGCATCCAGTGTTCCCAAACAGGCCCCGAGGGCTCGAATGTCCCAGTCCCACCGACTGGGGGAAAGGAGACAGCAGCGACAAAGCCATCCCCCAAGGTGAGGTCCAGGAGTGGGGTGGCCAGGGTCCTCGTCTCAGCAACCTCCTGCGAGGCCCTGGGCTTCAACAGCAGTGCCCCTTCCCCAGTCTGTGCTCCATCTCAGCTCAGCCCAATGGCCCACTTCCCAGATGAGGAAACCAAGGCTTGGGGAGGGGACATGACTTGCAAGGTCAGGCACCAGTGGGGCCGGCTCAGCGGAGACCATGGGAGTGACTATTGCTCACCAAAGCTCAGAGCCCCGGGGCCACCGCGGCTGGGAGGGGCAGGAATGGCTTCCCCGGAGGATGGCAACACCAGGTGGAGGGCTGGCTTTCCAGGGAGAGGGCCTGGCACAGCGAAGGCCAGAGGTGGGCAAGGAGGACCGTGTGCAGAGAACACTAACAGAATGCGGGGTGCAGGGGGAAGAGGAGCAAAGGCCAGACCAGCGCCAGAGGAAGGAGGTCAGAGGTTTGGACTGAATTCAAGCCCCAGGGTTGGACACTCACTGACCCAATTTCCGGGAACGAGAGACACCCGGCTCAGCGGAGACCACGAGAGTGACTATTGCTCACCGAAGCTCAGAGCCCTGGGGCCATCGCGGCTGGGACGGGCGGGAATGGCTTCCCGGGGGATGGCAACACCAGGTGGAGGGCTGGCTTTCCAGGGAGAGGGCCTGGCACAGCGAAGGCCAGAGGTGGGCAAGGAGGACCGTGTGCAGAGAACACTAACAGAATGCGGGGTGCAGGGGGAAGAGGAGCAAAGGCCAGACCAGCGCCAGAGGAAGGAGGTCAGAGGTTTGGACTGAATTCAAGCAAAACTGCAACCCAGTAGCCCCAGGGCTGGACACTCACTGACCCAATTTCCGGGAACGAGAGACATGCAACTGACACGCAAGCGGTTGCAGCAGGCGCCCCTGCTCTGGGGGATGTGCCGGGGGCTAGACAACGCCCACGGGTGAGGCCCAGCACCAGGGTGACCCAGAACCGGACAAATGGTGAGCGGGCTGTTCTCAGAGCACCTTTCTTAACGCTGTCCTTTAAAATATAACTTCATCCTTTTGGTTATAAAAGTTTATCAGACATTCTAGAAAATCCGGCAATCACAGTGAAAGAAACAGGACAATATCCCGCACCGTCCTGCCACCTCTCAGGCTAACGTTTTGGCCTAAGCACTCACAGATATTTCCCCAGTGTTGCCTTTTTGCTGGGATGGATTATCAACATGGATTTTCTGCCAGCTTTTGGGTGCATGCACTTTCTCTAAGGAGCGATGTCCTCCACACTGAGGACCAAGGTGCCGACCTGAGCCCTGGGACTTCGCTCTTTCCGGCTCCTTCCATCCGCTCCACAGACCTGACCTGGGTCCCGCTGAGAACGGCTGCAGCTTGGGGGAGGGGGGGGGGGGGGCCCAGCCGGGCTCCCCGCCTACACACGCGAAGGGGACCCACGGCCACGCTCTGTGACACTGTGGGTCAGTCCCAAGTGCCCAGGCCTCAATGTTCCCTTTGTGAAAGGGGGGGCTTCAGCTGGCCCCGTGGCCTCAAGGCTCCCAGCCGGGCCCCTCTCTGAGTTGAGGGGACAGTCTCCTGGGCTGGGCTGCACCTTACAGCTGCTTCTGAGAACCTCCCAGGAGGCCCCTTGGTCTTGCCCAGACTCCATCCCTTTGTCACCCAGGCAGAAGGGATGGCACAGTAAGCTCTACGGACGCCGCCTGAGTGACCCGAGTCCTCCCGGTGACTCCACTGGCAGGTCCTACCAGGCCCTCATCAGACCTGCCTTGCCCGCAGGTTCTCACATCATCTTGGGATGGGCATCAGGCATGGCTCCTGGAGGGACCTTTAAAGATGAGCCAGGAGTGGAGGGGAGGACATTCCGGACAGAGGAACAGCACCTGCAAAGGCCCGAGGGGAAAGCCAGCGCCTGGACTTCTGGTCCGGATGGGGGTGCTGGTGCATCGCCCCACCCCACATGCCAGCGCTACAGGCAGCACCCAGTCTTCTCCCTGACTCCACTGGCAAGTCCTTCCAGGCCCTCATCAGACCTGCCTTGCCCGCAGGTTCTCACATCCCCTTGGGATGGGCATCAGGCATGGCTCCTGGAGAGACCTTTAGGACAAGCAAGGAGTGGAGAGAAGGACATTCCGGACAGAGGAACAGCACCTGCAAAGGCCCGAGGGGAAAGCCAGCGCCTGGACTTCTGGTCCGGATGGGGGTGCTGGTGCATCGCCCCACCCCACATGCCAGCGCTACAGGCAGCAACCCGGGGTTCAGTCACATGCCCCCTCAGGGGTGGCCAAAAGGCCATGGCCTGTGGCCCCAAACACTCCTGACAGCCTGAGGAGGCCTGGTCCCTGGGCACCTGTAGGAGGGTGCCTGCCTGGGTGCCCTTTAGGGCCAGTCTGCAGAGCCAAACCCACCGGCCAGGTGCCCCTGACCTCCAGGCATGGCACAGCGTCACGCTCCCTGGTCCTCACCTGGAGCTACAGGCTGTTACTCGGACCAGTCACCCACACTCTGTGGGCCTCAGCTTAGAGACCAGAGACTGTCCTGGGCTCTTCCGAGGACCAGATGCGGTCACACTGTGCGCTCAGGCCTGGCTCTGCCCCCACTGGCCATGTGATGCCTCCCACCAGCCTGGGCAGAGGCTCTCCCCTCACCTCTGCTCCTATAGACGCGGTGCGCCCTCGGGTGCGGGTCTTCTGAGCAGGGACACGGGCACAGGTGCAAGAGGAGGGCCACGCCTCCGAGCCACGTGAGGACCGAGGGAGACGGTGGGTGTGAAGGTGCTTTCTGAACTGCAGGTGCCACGCAGGCTCGTTCACACTGAGCCAGCCGGGCAGACCCCGACCCGAAGACCCACCCCCTGACTGTGTGACCCTGGCAAGTCACCTTCGCTGTCTGGGACTCAGTTTCCATACGATGGGATGGGGGTTGCTTGGGCACCACTGCCCATGGCCCCTGAAACACTGAAATGAAATCACGCAAAACAGCATCTTGTGGGGAAGGCGCCTCTGCAGTCTTTCACCTAAACCAGCCACACGGCCTTGCTTCCAGAAGTGGCCCTTGCCCGCCACTCCCACAATCACCACTCAACAAACACGCAGGAAATGTGGATCGAATGCTTTCTGTGTCAGGCATGGTGCCAGCCCCCCGCATGTGCCCGTGTGCCCAGCCCGGGAGCCCACCCTTCCCGTCATCGGCAGCTCTCCTAGCTCCCCTTCCCCGGCACCATCATTCACCAGCCGCGATCCGCACAGGCAGCAGAAGGGCAGCCACTAGGGACTTACCCGGAGCATCAGGGGGCCCGCGGAGCAGCAGGTGCTCCTGGAAACAGGCAACAGGGGCAGCAGGTGGGGGGTCATCATGGTGTGTGCAGAGCTAGGGGTTGGGGGGAGCAGAGGCCCAGAACACAGGCAGGGCTGAGTCAGGAGATCTGGACCCCAGGGGGCAGGAGGTCTCATAAGGCAGTCTGGACTCCATGGGGCCAGGCAGTGGTTCTTGGAGCCCACAGGCCTCTAAATCCCCAGGGCAGCATCTTAAACACTGGGCTCCCACCCTCCCTCCTATGGGGGGGAGGGGGGCGGTTGGAAAATAGGTACTGTCCTCAAACCGCCCAGGTGAGGCTGAGCAAGGCTTCCAGAGGCAGGGCCCAGGACTATAGGGAGACTGGAGTGACACCAGGGCCTGGAGGAGGGTGACCTGGAGGCCAGGACACGGTGAGGCAGCTGTTTCGTTCTAAGCCTCAGAGTGGTCCCCTCTGGGTGACCGAGGGGACCTAGAGAGGCAGCCCTGTCTGGGGTCCTACAGGCTGGTGACAATCCCAGCCCTACCACTTCCCAGCCCTGAGCCCTGGGCCCAGGTCTCCTCCAATTGCCAAAGAGGGATAAATAAATAATAGTACCTACATCCCCGGAAATTAGGATAACTCTGGGATAATGAAGGCAAAGTGCTTGGTCCAGCAACTAGCACATGGTAAATGCTCAATAAATAGCGTATTATGATGACTGGAATGTTGAGGAGGGGAGAACAGGCTGCAAAGTCATCTATCATGGGCCTCTGTCAACCAGAATCCGGGAGCCTGCCGCTGCCTCCACCTCCCCTCGCCCCCACTGCTCAGACTCTGTGCTCCCTCTGGGACGTGCTGGGAGGCCTGCCCAAAAGGGCAGCTGGAGGGCAGGCCCTGAGGCCCCATTGTCAGCCAGCTCCAGCATCCAGGCCTGGCCCTAACCCTGGCCCACCCACACCCCCAGGCATTTCCATTTCAGTGGGAACCAAAGTCTGGAGCCAAAAAGCTCTAAATTCCTAAAATAACAAAGTAATTAGGTGTGTACATGATTCCTATTGTTCTAATTTTATTTTTAGAGAAAAGATCAAAATAAGTGAGGAATTTTGATTTCCAGGGACCCTGTTAACTTCTGAAAATAAGTGAGAAATTTCCATTCCAACAGGGAAATTTCCATTTCAGGGACCCTGTTAACCTCCTGGATTATGGGCAAGGCCTCGGGCCCCCTGCGGGTCCCTTCTAGGCCACAGGAGGGTGCTCCACTATCCCTCCACCAGGCCTGCTTCCCGCTGGAGGGAGACTTAGCCCCTCCAGAAACCTCACTTTCCCCTTCTGGGAGGTGGGGGCAAGCAGGGTCCCTGTGACCATCCCGCCATAGCCCCGAGGCGGCCCTCTGAAGGGTCCTCTCCTCCATCAGGGGTGGAGAAAGAGGAGTAACGGACAGAAGAGCAGGGCTGCTTGCTGGGGCTGAGAATCATTCATCCACTCATTTGAGCTCCTGCAGGTCTGTGGAACTCACAGTCCAGGGCAAGCATGTCAAACTCACGGCCCACTATGAATATTTTTGCAGCCCAGCCAGTACAATGGTATGTAAGAAATGTTTTAATAAAAATTTCGTAACTTAATTTTTACAATATCCTGTTATGCATAATTATTAATAATGAACTACAATGTTAGCTAATGACTGATTACTATAATCATGTTGCATTCATTTCCCTTACGCACCTTACGCGCAGGCGCACCATTTCTCGCCACTAATACTAGCAGCGAATATTTTAGCAGCCGATGGCCACGTCATTAGTCTTGTACTGACTTGTTTGGTGTGCGCAACAGGAATATTTCGCTTTTGGAGAACAAGAAAAATAGGTTTATCTGCGTTGCGCTTATTCGTTTGTGCAGTTATTCAGTGTCTGGTAAGTTAATGTTCAAGAAAAAAATATTAACTTTTATTAAACTGTTCTATTATTTTATGTTAATGATGCTCATTTATTTCAGCCCTTTGTATTCAGCATGTCTCTATTGAAATAAACCTACGTTTCTATGAAAATTGAAGCTTTTGGTTTTTTGCGGCCACATACATGTAAACCTTGTTTATTCGGCCCGTGTTAGCCTTTGAGTTTGACATGCTTGGTCTAGCCCAGCCGTTCTCAACCTGTGGTCGCGACCCCTTTGGGGGTCAAACGACCCTTTCACAGGGGTCGCCTAAATACATCCTGCATATCAGATATTTACATGACGATTCATAACAGTAGCAACATTACAGTTATGAAGCAGCAACGAAAATAATGTTATGGTTGGGGGTCACCACAACATGAGGAACTGTATTAAAGGGTCGCGGCATTAGGGAGATTGAGAACCACTGGACTCTAGCGGGAACCATGTGATAACAAGCAAGTACAGATACAGGAGGCTGCTCTGTGGGCCCACAGCAGAGACCAGGACTCACACAGCTTCCCTACACGAGTGATGCTCAAGCTAAGACGTGAAGGATGGGTCAGCACTAGCAAGACACTGTGCCTCAACTTTCCCATCTGCAAAGAGGATTATCATGGTACCTTTGTCATGGGTTGCTGTAGAGATGCAATGAATGTTATTTATTAATATATTTTTAAAATATATTTTATTGATTTTTTACAGAGAGGAAGGGAGAGAGATAGTTAGAAACATCGATGAGAGAGAAACATCGATTCAGCTGCCTCCTGCACACCTCCTACTGGGGATGTGCCCGCAACCAAGGTACATGCCCTTGACCGGAATCGAACCTGAGACCTTTCAGTCCGCAGGCCGACGCTCTACCCACTGAGCCAAACCAGTCAGGACTTTATTAATATTTTTAACATATATTTATTGATTTTAGAGAGGAAGGGAAAGGGAGAGAGATAGAAACATCAATGATGAGAGAGAATCATTGATCGGCTACCTCCTACACGCCCCCTACCAGGGATCCAGCCCGCAACCTGGGCATGTGCCCTTGACCAGAATTGAACCTGGGACCCTTCAGTCCGAAGGATGATGCTCTATCCACTGAGCCAAACTGGCTAGGAAACTTATTAAGATTTTTATGGCCCAGCTGGTGGGGCTCAGTGGTTGAGCACCAATTTATGAACCAGGAGGTTGAGGTTTGATTCCTGGTCGGGGCACATGCCCAGGTTACAGGCTCGATCCCCAGTGTGGGGAAGGCAGGCAGCTCCCCAAAACAAGGAAGGGCTTAGCATAGAAGCAACCACAGGAGAGCCTAGGCTGGGCTGCTTCGGGTCCCTGGGAAGTCAGAGAAAAGGGGGCCCTGGAGACAGGGTTAGAGCTGCTGCCGCCCTTTGCTCCCCTAGTTGTGCAGCTTGTGGGGTCCCTTAGAGTTTAGGAGATGCGCGTCTGTGGGGGAAGAAGGAAGAGAAAGGCATGCGTTTGCTCCCAGAAGGGAGGGAGAGCATGCCCTGGGTCTTCTGGGTCCTTTGTGTTGAGGTTTTTATCTCTCTTTTTTAAGAAAGAATAGTTTATTGATTTTGAGAGAGAGAGGAAGGGAGAGGGACAGAGAGAGAAACATCAATGTGAGAGTGCTGCCTCCTGCATGCCCCCTACCAGAGATCAAGCCCGCAACCCGGGCAAGTGCCCTGACTGGATTCGAACCAGCAACCTCTTGGTGCACAGAAAATGCCCAACTAGCTGCCAGGGCTGCCCCTGCCCAAACACTGGCCAGGGCTTTTATCTCCCCCTTGCAGATGGGAACTCTAGGGGAGTCTCAGAGGAGGTTTCAGCAGAATATTCTTCCGTTTTCCAGTTGTGACTTTCAAGATCGTGGTTTCTACTGATTGGTCAGCGACAGGGCAGGGGGTCATTAGTCACTGCAGCTGGTCCTGGCATCACCCACCTGGCTTTGCGGCTTTTCTGGGCCTGGAGCGGAAACACAGCTGAGGCCTCGATGTTATCTCTAGGGAGGCCACCGTCTCTATCTGGCTGTAAAGTGCTTGGCCAGGTGTTCCTCTATCTGTCTCCGTTTCCCCATTATTCTACTTGCCGAGAACATTTCCCAGCTTCTTACTATCCTGCCTCAGATGGAAGAGACACTCAGGTAGAGGGAACAGCAAACGCGAAGGAAAAGAAGTTGAGGCTTGGGACCTCTCTGGACCACATGTCAGAGCTCTGTTAAGCTGAAGCTTGGGGCCCAGCAGGGCCATTCTGTGCAAGCCCCAAGGCCAGGCCAAGCTCAAGGGGAGTTCCTGGGAGAAGGGGCTAATGCAGGAGTGAGGCGGGGTTAGAGGTGTGGAGCCCCAGGAAAGGAAGACACCAGTCCTCCATTCCCTCCGCTCTCAGTCCCACTTCGGGTACTTATTCGGGGTGGTCCCTGGCCCCACCCTCCGCCTGCCTAATGCCAACCCCTGAACGCCCTTCTCCAGTACAGCACGGCCTGGCAGCTCCCCAAATCCATCTGACCGACAGTGCCTGAGGCCTCTCCTTCTTGTTCACCCATCATTTATTAAGCACCTACTAAATGCCGGCTGCTGCAGCTAGCCTGGACCTGATTCCATTATGAGATCGTTAAGCTGTTGGCAGCTTGAAACGGACCCTGCCGGGAGGATTTACACCACAGAGATGGGCCAACACTGCTCATCAGAGAGCCAGCTGCCAGCGTACCACTGCCCCTGCCCAAGCCACGGACCCAGAAGGCAGGCCCCTGCCTATGGGGACTCAGACAGAAGGAGGAGATAACAGGGATGTGGACTACACACGCACTGGGGCAGGCTGGGCAGTCTCTGAGGAGGGAGGGGAGGGAATAGATTCATTCTAGAAGGAGAGTAGTGAACACCCACCAGAATCTGAACCCAGCTGTTCAAGTAGCAATAGTGTGTGCCGTCCCCACTTTACAGACAAGGAAACAGACAGGAAGAGGCGGGGTTACTTGTCCACAGTCACATAACAATGAGTGGGAGGGCTAGGGCTGAAGCGGGGCCATCGGACCTGGGAGCCTTCTCCATCTTCCGCATTTGGCTGCCCCACGGCGCAATGACTGCGGCTCTCTCTCTGCCCCTCAGCGGACAGCACAGGGCTGGGCACACTGTGGGTGCCCAGTGGTATCTGCTGCTCAACTGGATTCTAATCGCCTGAGGGCACAGCCTGCACCCTCTCCACCTGGCCGCCTGGCACGGTGCCCCTCACAGGAGGACACCGTGTTTGTTGACCTGAATGTCTGAAGAAACTTCTGGAAAGGAGCCCTGGTCCCCACGTGGTGGACTAGAGCCGGCTGGGAGGGGGTGCGCCAGGCAGAAAGGGGAACAAAGAGGCTTTGGCCTTGGAGAGCACAGCAGGGTCCCTTGAATGCCACGGCTGGGGGCCAGAAGGGGGTGCCGGCCCAGAGGGGCAAGAGGCCGCTGTCTGTGAGGACGCCCCTGCCCCCAGCCGCTCCTCCCTGCTCTCTCCTCTCCTCCCAGAAGGAGGACGTGGGCACTCAGGGCCCCCAGCCTCTGGCTCCCTCCGTCACACCCAGCCCCACATGACCCTCACCACCACCCGGTGACGTGAGCCTGGCCTGCCAGCTGGCATCCATGTCCTCGTTTTACAGGTAAAAATACCATCGCAGCAGCCGGTCATTTCCCGAGCTGCTCCTCAGGTGCCGGCGCATCGTCGCACGCAGTCCTCTCCACCACCACGTGGAAGGCTCTCCCATGTGACAGACGTGGAAAATGAGGCTCAGAAAGCTGGTCCCACGACCACAGAGCAGGGATCCCCAGGGAGGGTCGGGCAGCCCTGACCGCAGCAGGGCAGACCCTCAGAAGGGGGCGCGGAGCCAGCCAGCATCGCCCTCTGCCATCAGGACAGGGTTCCAGCGCTAGGTGTGAGAGTGACCCAGCCATCTCTTCTGTCCAAGAAAGGAGCTCGCCGCCATCGGAGGCTCTGCGATCTTGGTATGACCTTCAGGCTCTCAGGGGGGCTGCCATCTTAGGTCCTGCCTGACCTTCCCCTTCCTCTGAATTAGCCAATCTCGCAATAATGGGAATCCGAGCTCTGAACCCTGACTAATCAGGTGAGAGTTCAGAGTGAGGGGCAGGGCAGACCCCGGGTGAGGAAATAAAACCCGAGCGAGGGGACTTCCCGTTGGGTGTGCTTCTGCCCACGGTTTCCAGCTGGCGGGAGCACCCTTCCGCAGAAGTAACTCTGCCTTGGCCATCCAGTTTCGAGTGTTTGTCTCATTCCTGCGACGCTGTTGAGAGCATTTCTAACAGGTGCGGCCCACCCCCTCCTCTCCACCTGGCCCTCCTTCCCGGCCTTGGCTCCTTCTGGCCACTTGCAGAGCTTGACCATCCCCCACCTCCATCTCTGAACACACACCAGGCACTCACATCTCTAAGCCTTTGCTCATGCCATTCCCTCCACCGGAATGCCCTTCCCACGTTCTCCATCCAGTGAACAAACTCCTCCAGCTTCCTGTTATCATCTCTTCCAGCAAGTTCGCTCTCCCCCTTGGGCTGGCAGCCCCTCTGTCCAACTTTCCCAGGACCCTGCGCTCTGTCCCCAGCACTGGGAAGCATTGATGACTCCACAGAATTGCCAGCTGGGGGTGGGGGAGGAGTCGTCTTGCTCTTCCCTCCATCCTCAGCTTGGCCCCATGCCCGGATCTTTAGTAACTGCCCCTGGAGGTGACACACCAGAGCCCATAACTCCCCCATCCAGGCAGATCCCGCCTGGTGTCCCAGGAGTGAAAGAGAGCGCTATGGGGATGTGGACAGCGCCAGTTCTGGGGGACCACGGAGGGGTCTCCCTTGGGTAGTGTTCCTGCCCACACCCCTTCGGGCATCTTTCAGAGCCGGGAGAGTCGCCCGACCTCGGGCCACCAAGGCCGGCTGAGACCCCCCTCGGCTTCCCCCGGCACCCAGCTCAGGCACTCCCCACACCCCCACTCGCCCAGACTCGCTCCCCTCCCCACCCCAGGTTCCAGAACTCACTGTGTGCAGATATTTAGAGCGCCCTCCCCAGGCCAGGTTCCCTTCCCAGCCCCGGGCAGTGCAGTGGAACATGCGGGAGCCCACCCCCAACGGCTGGGGTTCTCTTCCCATTCCCCTCTCCTAGGTCCCCACAGTCCCGCCCCCGCCCAGCA
>NW_005363061.1:1772283-1808474 GCF_000412655.1 Myotis brandtii
GCGCGTCTGGCGTGTGCACGGGTCTGTGAGCCGGTCTGTCTGCGTGGATGCGAGCGTCTGGTGTGCAGTGTGCATGGGTCTGTGTGACTTGCAGCGTCCCCGGGCTGCTCCTGCGTGCATGGCTGTGCACACCAGCTGGTAGGCGGACCGTGATTGTGTGCACACATGTGTGACCGTGTGCAGAGGCCTCTGGTGTGGTATTGTGTGCGTGCCTGGCCCTGGCGGCTGTGATGGGGTGTATGCGCATCTGTGACGTCGTGCAGAGGCCTGGACTTGCTGTGCTGCGTGCCTAGCGCCGGGCCTGCTATCCTGTCTGCACGGGTCTGTGTGCCCTTGGGGGTGACCGCCGCACACCGCCTTCGGCCTGGGCCTGGCTGTCACTTTCCGACCCCTCCACCTGTGCACGTGCCCCAAGGCCCCGTGTGCTAGCTCTCCCAGGCCTCCCCGGCCTCCCGGGCGCAGATCTTCCCACCCCGCCCCCCTCGGCCGTGAGTGGGCAGCCCGCCTGCCCCACTCACCTCTTGAGCCTCGTCTTGGACCACAGGCTGCTCTCCCAGCGCCCATGATGCTCCTGCTGGGGGCGTCAAGGCCGCCTCCTCCCGCTTCCCGCCCTTCCTGCGGTTCCTTGCGTTCTGGAGGCTCCGTCCAGCGGTGACTTCCGCCCAAATGTGCAAGGCACTCTGGGTACGCCCCCAGCACCGCTGTCCAAATGTGCAAGGCACTCTGGGTACGCACCCAGCACCGCTGTCCAAATGTGCAAGGCACTCTGGGTACGCCCCCAGCACCGCTGTCCAAATGTGCAAGGCACTCTGGGTACGCCCCCAGCACCGCTGTCCAAATGTGCAAGGCACTCTGGGTACGCCCCCAGCACCGCTGTCCAAATGTGCAAGGCACTCTGGGTACGCACCCAGCACCGCCGCCCAAATGTGCAAGGCACTCTGGGTACGCCCCCAGCACCGCTGTCCAAATGTGCAAGGCACTCTGGGTACGCCCCCAGCACCGCTGTCCAAATGTGCAAGGCACTCTGGGTACGCCCCCAGCACCGCTGTCCAAATGTGCAAGGCACTCTGGGTACGCCCCCAGCACCGCTGTCCAAATGTGCAAGGCACTCTGGGTACGCCCCCAGCACCGCTGTCCAAATGTGCAAGGCACTCTGGGTACGCCCCCAGCACCGCTGTCCAAATGTGCAAGGCACTCTGGGTACGCCCCCAGCACCGCTGTCCAAATGTGCAAGGCACTCTGGGTACGCCCCCAGCACCGCTGTCCAAATGTGCAAGGCACTCTGGGTACGCCCCCAGCACCGCTGTCCAAATGTGCAAGGCACTCTGGGTACGCCCCCAGCACCGCTGTCCAAATGTGCAAGGCACTCTGGGTACGCCCCCAGCACCGCTGTCCAAATGTGCAAGGCACTCTGGGTACGCCCCCAGCACCGCTGTCCAAATGTGCAAGGCACTCTGGGTACGCCCCCAGCACCGCTGTCCAAATGTGCAAGGCACTCTGGGTACGCCCCCAGCACCGCTGTCCAAATGTGCAAGGCACTCTGGGTACGCCCCCAGCACCGCTGTCCAAATGTGCAAGGCACTCTGGGTACCCCACCCAGCACCACCGCAGGCCATGGGTGAAGGTGTATGGGACAGGGCAGGGAGACCTCAAGGGCAGTCTGGGCCTTGGCCGAGACTGGTCTCCCGGCTCCAGGCGCCCATTGCCTACCTGCGTCCACCCTAACCGAGCAGCCGCAGTGGCCCTTCTGCAACATGCAAGGGAACAGGGCATCCTCCCTGAAGCCTGGATGGCTCCACTTCCTTAAGCTCTGCCCCTGCAGAGGGAGGCCCTGGCGACCTGGCCCTACCCTGCTCCAGCCTCACTGCTCTCCTGTCCCGAGGCTCCCTCTACGCCAAGGGTGGGCAAACTATGGTCTGTGAGGACCAGACTGAATATTTTAGGCTTTGGCGCCCATAGGGTCTCTGTCTCAATTACTAAACTCTGCCGCCGTAGTATAAAATCAAGACAATGTGTAAAGGGAATGATCATGGCTGTGTTCCAATAAAACTTTATTTATGAACACTTAAAATGTGAATTCCATTTAATTTTCACACGTCACAAAACATTATTCTTTTGCTTTTCCCCAACCATTTGAAAATGTAAAAACCATTCCCAGCTGGCACTGCTCTGAGCACATCCCTGTACTCTTTGTACCATCCCCACGACTCACCTACTTCAGATATTCAGACACTCCCCAAATCCCATCCATTCCACCCCCTGCCCCCCACCTACTCCTCCAGCCCACTCTCTGTTCTCCTCTTTCCGTCTCCCATGGAACCCTCACTACAGCTCATGCAAGCTCTCCTCCAATTCTGCCCCTGACTCCCCAGGACAATCTGCTGTCCCTCCCCAGCCTCTGCGGCCCGAGGACTAGGAGAGAAGCGCCCTGTCAGGTCTCGCTCCCCCAGTTTAGAATGAGCCTCCCCAAAATGTGCCACTTTGGCATGTGGATGATTTTGAGCAATCAAGACCCAGCAGACTCAAGAAAAATGTTTACCTCTTCCTTAATTACCTAAAAATATACAGATGGGGGCCTGGCCTAGAAAGAGAGATGACTTTTTATTTGAATGAGCTTTCCGTACGACAGGACAAATATCTAAAGATCAAACATCTGCTCTTCTCGCCCTGTGAACTACCCTTTTCCTTGGGTTTCATATTCTTATGGGGCCCCAGTATGTACATAATTAAGTTTGTTTTTCTCCCGTGGATCTTTCCTATGTTAATTTGACCAGCAAGAGAACCTGAAGGAGTAGAATGAAATGTTTTCCTCCCCTGCACCCCCAAGCACTAAGCTAGGTTTAAATGATCATTTCCCTTCATTGTCACAGCTACCGGCAAAGTAGAGAAGGCAAAGTGACATGCCCAAAGTTACAAGACTGGGGAGTCCTGGCACCGGGGCACAAAACCAGGTTAGTGGGGCTTTCTCTTCTTCACTGTCTTTGCCAGGGTGGTCTGTGCCATCTGTCTGTCACCCTGTGTGTGCCCTTGCTGCTCCATAACGAGCTCTGCTCCCCCAAAAACTAGGAGCCCTACAGGTCTGGATCAAGGCCTGAACCACAAATATGCCTTTTTGTCCTTTGAAAATAGCTAATTGGTTTGGGTGAAAAGATGATAGCCACGCAGTACAAATTTGAAAATCATTGAAGGATGTCCAGTAAGATCAGAAAGTAAGCATCCAGCCCCCGCCCTGGTTTTTTGTCGTTTGAAAATACGCCTTTTTGTCCTCTGAAAATAGTTAATTGATTTGGGTGAGTAGTTAATAGCCGTACATAATGGAAATGTGAAAATCATTGAAGGGTGTCCAGTAACACCAGAAAGTAAGAAAGTAAGCCAGTCGTCCCCCACCTTGGCTTTTTGTCCTTTGAAAATATGCCTTTTTGTCTTTTGAAAATAGTTCATTGATTTGGGTGAATAGTTAATAGCCACACATAGTGTAAATGGAAAATTATTGAAGGGTGTCCAGTAACACCAGAGTGTCAGAATGTAGACTTCCCGGCCATGGCCACGGCCATGGCCACCCAGATTCCCTCTAAGTAAGGATTTTACCCTCGTGACATTTTTGGATGCAGCCTGTTTGATGTGAAGCCATTTTGTTGTGACCTAGAAACCAATCCATTACACTGAGAGCTGACTCCCTTCTGGTTTTTTCAACTAATGCACACAACAGACATGCTCACCTGTCCTTAACCCCCAGGCCCTGCCCATGGGGCAGAGTGAGAGGTAAGGACTTGTACGGTGGTAACTGGTTTCAGTCTAGGGTTTTGTACAAGTTGCTTAACGCTCAGTTTCCTTGTCTGTGAAATGGGAATAGGGAGGGTTCCCTCATCAGGCTGCTGGGTCCACATACAGGCGGTGCCCTCCCTGGGGCCTGTCCTACAGTCTGTCTTAGCTGGCACCCTGACTGCAGGGCCACTGTCTCTTGAGTCCAGAGTACAGGACACACTCCATAAATGTTTGGTTAAAAAATGAGTACATTAATGCCACCCACGTGCATACTACCTGTCATTAGCAAAACATTTCGATCTGTCGAAAAATGGCCTCTTTGGGAAAGCTGTGTCCCCAAAGCCCCAAAGCCCTGCTTCAGTGGACTCTACCCTGCATCCCTCACCAGGGCACCCCCCTCACATGTGAGTGGAATTAGGCCCATGCAGGGGGGGGACCCAAAGGCAGCCTCCCCTCCCCCACCCCAGGGCAGTTGTGTGGAGGAGCAGGAGTGGAGGGGCCCTGCCCTGCCCAGCGCTGGCTGCCGGGTCAGGAAGTTCCTGTGGGCCCGCTCCTGGGGCTCCGTCCTCCCCCTCCTCTGGCCTTTGTTCTGACCTTTCCAGATTCCCAAGCTTCTTGGGAGGCCTCAGGACAGTCGGCCAGTGGTTGGGGCCCTATCGCAGTCAGCTCTGTCCGCCCAGGGCGCTCTCGCAGTGCCTGGGGAGCTGTGTGTGACAAATGCTTGCCCTCCCAGCCCCACAGAGAGGACAAGTGACGTGCTCAGTCACACACAGGCCGCCCCTGGCGGAGCCCGGCACGCCAGGCCACCGTCCCCGCTCCCGCCCAGGCCCTGCAGCCCCCGGACCCCACCTCTGACAGAGCTGGCGGCAGCGGGGCAGCTCCCACAGGCTCCCTCTCAGCCTCTTCTCCCCGCGCCCCCCGCCCCAGCATTTCTACAGGTCAGGCACACAGAGGCATTGACAGGTGGAGAAGCTAAAGTTATTGTGATTAAGACCTGGGTTCGAGGCCTTGGCCAGGCAGCTGGGTTGGTTAGAGCCTCGTCCTGATATATCAAAGTTTCCCGTTCCATCTCTGGTCAGGGCACCTACAAGAAAAAACCGATGAGTACATAAATACAATGTATTTGTTTCCCTCTCTCTCTCTTTCTCTCTCTCTCTCTAAAACTCAGTAATAATTTTTTAAAAAGACCTAGGTTCGAATTCAGCTCCACTGCATGCTCCAGTCATTTCTGGGCCCTAAGCTTCCGTGTTTTCATCTGGAAATTGGGGATGATCACTGCCCTGACATGACAGGGCCCTCAGTGGAATCGGACCTCGCCATCCTCTCCCTCCCTTCCCATCCTATTCCATCCCTTAAAGGGGGTGGGGAAGGGCTGGGCTCAGTAGGTGGTCCTCCCTCCCACCCCTTCGCTGGGGCCCGCTGCCTGTCAAGGAGGCTGCTGGAGCCTGGAGCTGAGCGGAGATACAAGATTAACCAGCCCAAGGTGGTGTCACCTTACCGTCTGCTGTCCCCTTTCACCTGGACCCATTTGGCTCTGGGAACAATTGCTAGGTCTCTTATCTCTTTCAGGAACTGCTGCCTGGCCCGCAAGGGAATACATTCACATTCCACGCTCCCTGAGTCATCTCATGCTGGCCGGCCGGGCCCTGGTCTCCAGGTGAGAAGTCCCCAGACCTGTGCTGCGGGCAGGGCACAGTGAGCTGGCGCAAGGCTTTGGCTCCTCGCCTGCAGAACGGGCATGACAGCTGGCATAGTGGCATTCAATTAATGTCGGTCCCCTTCCTTCCTCATCACCTGGGTGAAGCCGCTAGACTTGGCATCCTCTCCTACCCTCCCCCTCATTCATTCATTCATTCATTCATTGCTGAGCCCCTTCCTAAAGCACACAGCATGCAGCCCTCTGAAATGCTTGCAGTTTCTTCAACTTTTCTCATCTCTGCCCTCCGGCATGTATTAGTCCTTCTGTTCAGAGAGCCTTTCTGGAAAAACTCCTACTCGTCCTTCAAGACCCAATCCAAGTGTTCCCTCCCCGTGGAGGCTGCTCTGACTTCCGTTCCCAGAGGCCTGGCTCATGCCCCATTTGGAGAGTTCCCACCTCAAGGCCTTGGCTGCTTCTGGGCTCTGCCTGCGAAGCCTTCCCCAGCCCACCTCTAAGTATCCATCCCACCCTCTCAGTCTCAGGGCGCGGCTCCAAAGCCGCATCTCACTTCCTCTTCCTGAACTTCACCTTCATGAACCACCGCAGGTGTCTGGACCCTCTTAGGGCCCTGAGCACTTCCGTCTGGTACCCCAGTCTCCCTGTGACTCTTTGGGCACAAGGATGAGAGGGGTTTCCCCTGGTGCCAGCTCCGTGTTGAGGGGTGAGGCCCTAAGGCAGGGGTCTCCTGACCTCCAGGTTGGGGGTTTGAGCCAAGTCCTGCTGGTTGACCCTCTGTCTGGGTGACCTTGGACAAGTCCCTTTCAGCAAGCCTGAAAGCAGGGGGATGACTCCATGGTTTCTTTACCTCGGGGGAGCACGGTGTGTTTGTGAGCACGAGGATGTGCACGCCCAGGCGTAAACATGGGTGTGAGTATACTCGTGTGAGTGAGTGTGCATGCGCGTGTAACTGAGTGTGTGTGCGCCTGTCTGCGTGTGTGGATGTGTGCACACACGTGTGTGCGTTTTCCTGGGAGAGGGTCCGTGGCCATTTTTGGATTCTCAACGTGTTCAGGGCCCAGGTGCGGGGCTCCTGGCTCTCCCCCTTTCAGAGGCCCCTCCCCCACTCCTCCTTGCTCCCCCCACAGCAGGGAATCCTGGGGGCTCCGGCTTGGCACTCTCACCCCTCTATGGCTCTCTCCTGAGTTCCTGCCACAGCTTCTGCTCCTGCCCCACCGAGCAGCCAGGGTGATCCTGGAATTCGGGTCACCTCCCTCCTCTGCTCCAACCTGCTGTGGCTCCATTCTTACCCACAGGAGGCCCAGGCCCTTCAGGGGCCACAGGAACCTCCCAGCCTGGCCTGGTGCCTCCCTGGGCCCTCCCCCCACACTCCCTGCTCATCCACCTCCTTTGCACTGGCTGTTCCCTGTCCGGATGGCTGTTCCCTGTCTGAACCGCTCTTCCCGGAGTCTTAGCACAAATGCCTCACCTCCCCAACCACCCCGCCCTGGTCCCTCCGCTTCCCCTCCTTTCTTCCTAGCCCTCTTCACCTTCTAGTACGAGGTAATGTCATGTTTCTTGTTCTTTTGCTTGTCTCCCCCGTAGAACAAAGCCACTAGCAGGGCAGAGTCTTCGTCCCGACTCTGCTGTGGGCTCCCCAGCCCCTCACAGCCTGGCGCATGCTAGTAGCTGCTCAGTAAATGCTGTTCCCTAGAAAGGGAGCCTGGAGACCCCCTGTGTTGGCCTCTGTGGGTGTGTTTGGGGGACACCCCTCATCTATAAGTTCTTCTGTGGGGGCTGGCAGGAGCCTAGTCTCCTGACCTCCAGGTTGGGGGTTTGAGCCAAGTCCTGCTGGTTGACCCTCTGTCTGGGTGACCTTGGACAAGTCCCTTTCAGCAAGCTGAAAGCAGGGGGATGACTCCACGGGGTTCATTACCTCGGGGGAGCAAGGTGTGTTTGTGAGCATGAGGATGTGCACGCCCAGGCGTAAACATGGGTGTGAGTATACTCGTGTGAGTGAATGTGCATGCGCGTGTAACTGAGTGTGTGTGCGCCTGTCTGCGTGTGTGGATGTGTGCACACACGTGTGTGCGTTTTCCTGGGAGAGGGTCCGTGGCCATTTTTGGATTCTCAACGTGTTCAGGGCCCAGGTGCGGGGCTCCTGGCTCTCCCCCTTTCAGAGGCCCCTCCCCCACTCCTCCTTGCTCCCCCCACAGCAGAGAATCCTGGGGGCTCCGGCTTGGCACTCTCACCCCTCTATGGCTCTCTCCTGAGTTCCTGCCACAGCTTCTGCTCCTGCCCCACCGAGCAACCAGGGTGATCCTGGAACACAGGTCACCTCCCTCCTCTGCTCCAACCTGCTGTGGCTCCATTCTTACCCACAGGAGGCCCAGGCCCTTCAGGGGCCACAGGAACCTCCCAGCCTGGCCTGGTGCCTCCCTGGGCCCTCCCCCCACACTCCCTGCTCATCCACCTCCTTTGCACTGGCTGTTCCCTGTCCGGATGGCTGTTCCCTGTCTGAACCGCTCTTCCCCGAGTCTTAGCACAAATGCCTCACCTCCCCAAACACCCTGCCCTGGTCCCTCCGCTTCCCCTCCTTTCTTCCTAGCACTCTTCACCTTCTAGTACGAGGTAATGTCGTGTTTCTTGTTCTTTTGCTTGTCTCCCCCGTAGAACAAAGCCACTAGCAGGGCAGGGTCTTCGTCCCGACTCTGCTGTGGGCTCCCCAGCCCCTCACAGCCTGGCGCATGCTAGTAGCTGCTCAGTAAATGCTGTTCCCTAGAAAGGGAGCCTGGAGACCCCCTGTGTTGGCCTCTGTGGGTGTGTTTGGGGGACACCCCTCATCTATAAGTTCTTCTGTGGGGGCTGGCAGGAGCCTAGCGAGGAAAGTACCAGCCTTCCCGGCAGAGGAGCCGCTGGACTAGGAAAGCCCTCCCTTCAGGGCCAGGGCTGCTGTGGTTGCAGATGGATGTGAGCCAGGATGCAAATGGCCTTTTATACCAGGAGCCGCACACTTGGCTGGGCCCTGGCAACCGCCCCGAGAAACTCGGAGCCTGCTGTCTCCACCCTCTGCCTTCCCCAGGCAGCCCCACAGCCTCCCACGCCCAAGCCCAGGTGGGGAAACTGAGGCATGGCACGAAGAGACTGGCCCACACGGAGGGACCCCACCAGTTCCAAGGATGCCACAGGTGCTGAGAGTGAGACCGAGTCGCCGGGTGGAGGCTAAGCAAGTGACCCCCGCTGCCGCCCAGGCCAGCCAAGGGCCCCGGCCTGCAGGAGTGAGCGAGGCCTGGGGGCTGGATCCCCCAGCGCAGTGGTTCTCAACCTTCCTAACGCCACCACCCTTTGATACAGTTCCTCATGTTGTGGTGACCCCCAATTTCATTGATACAAATTGAACATAATTAAAGCATAGTGATTAATCACAAAAGCAATATGTAATTATAGATGTGTTTTCCGATGGTCTTAGGCGACCCCTTGAAAGGGTCGTTCGACCCCCAAAGGGGTCGTGACCCACAGGTTGAGAACCACTGCCCTAGGGGAACAGGCTGGGCCACACCAGGAGTCAAGCCAGCAGAGAATAACAAACACCCAGACCCGAGTGCCCGTGCCTGAGGCGCCTGTGGAGCGAGCCCCCTACCTGCCGGCAGGTGCACCCACTGGGAGACCCCTCACCCTGGTGTCGTGCACACACACTCGCGAACACACTCACACATAGACTCCAAGCCTGGTACACACGAACGCACAGACACACCCATGTGCACACACACAGGGCACACCTCCCTGCACCCACAAAGCCCGGCTGGGCACTCCCCACAGCCCTGCCGCCAGGATTGAGTCTATGTGCGCATGTTAAGAGCTTAGACACAGTGAGGGCGTCATGACCGCAATAGCTGGTGGTCGCCGCCCAGGAGCCCTCTGCTCAGTCCCTCTCGGTGACTCCTCCCCCTTCTGGAAGGTTGGGGTCATGGAATCTTCTAGTTGGGAGGGACTTCGAAGGCTGCTAAGTTCCCCAGCCTCCCCGCACTGCACCGGTGAGGAAACTGCGCTCAGAGAAGCTGGGTCTGCCCAGAGCCTTGGGAAGCTGCTAGAACAAGACCCCACAGCCATGGCCTTCAACCCATGGGAGTGCTTGTGGCCCCCAAGACCGCGGCCAGACCCCTCCCCGAGGTCCCGCACTGCCACCTTCAGGATGCTTGGCCCCTGCCCCAGCCAGGTGGGGGCTGTGCAGGTCAGGGCCCTGGATCTGAAGACCTGATGAGGGGCAGGGGGCCTGCACCCCAGGGCCTGTGCTGGGGGTCACTGTGCAGTTCCCGGGTCTTGGGGGGGTAGAGTTGGGGGAAGAATTTGCGTTGTTTCCCCCACTTCCCATGAACATCATTATCTGGAAACACCATTTTCTCAGAACCTGAGAGGCTGGGGAGGGCTGGGGTGGAGCTGTTGGGAGGAAGTTTCTCAGTATCGGGAGGGGCAGGGCAGGGCAGGGCAGGTGGAGGGCAATGGCCGGCCGCAGCCTGCTCCCCGCCAGCGGCACCCCCAGCAAAGCCAAGGCAGGGCCACAGAAAGCTGCCCCCAGCAGGAGGAGCAGGCCCGGCCTCATTCCCCACTGGGGCTCAGCCGCCTCTCCCTCAGGGGGATGGGCTGAGGGGTAAGACCGGGCCTGAGGAGAGAGGCTGCGAGGCCTCTGGTCCCTGGGCCTGGCCAGGGCCAGCCTATCCTGGCCCCACTGCAGCTGGGCCCCAGCGTCCAGGCCTCCCTCCTCCATAGTCTGAGTCACCATCCACCCTCCACCCCTGACACACAGGCAACGGTTTGCTCTAAGGCGGGATCCTTGGGTGGAAGAATGTCTGCCAGGACGGCTGATAACAATTCCTTCCAACCGGTACCTTGGGCCCCACGGCCCTGCTGACGCCTCCTGACCAGTCAGCCTCCAGGGACGCGGAGACACCAGGATCCTACCCAGGGACCCACTGGGCGCCCCGCCTGCACAGGAATGACAGCTGAGCCTCCCCCGTTGTGGGGCTGCGGGGTGAGAGGCACAGTGACTTCCTCGGGGTCACAGTATTTGTGACTCAACCCAGACGGGTGGCTTTGCACCTGCCCTTCCACCCAGCTGGTCCTTGCCTGTCCTGAGAAAGATAGAGATGAGTCAGTGGTCTCTCCTCCCTAGGAGTCTGGTGGCCTGTGTGCGATGTGCTTTGACCAGGAGGAGGAGGTG
Organism: Myotis brandtii; assembly: GCF_000412655.1. Classification (NCBI taxonomy): domain Eukaryota; kingdom Metazoa; phylum Chordata; class Mammalia; order Chiroptera; family Vespertilionidae; genus Myotis; species Myotis brandtii. The sequence goes on from NW_005363061.1 coordinate 1,782,903, forward strand.
GAAGTGACCGAGAGGATCCAGGCCTATAGCATCCCTCATCTCCAGCTTGGAAGCCACAGGCCACAGGAGGAAATCAGATTAGGCTGCTAGAGAGAGGCCACAGAGCAGAGAAGCCAAGAGATCATGAAGGGAGAAGACAGCCTCTTGCTGTCAAACCAGCCCTGCTAGAGACCCAGACTGTGGGAGGCCAGTTTTCCACCCCGGCCTGCACAGCACACAGCAGAGACAAGCAGTCCAGCAGTCCTGCCCAGCTCTGTCCGAACTGCAGAACTGTGAGCAAATCCACACTGGGGGATGCTTGTTACTCAGCAATAGATAACTGATACACTTCGAGTCCTGACATCTCAGGTCCTGAAATCTCAGGCTCACAGCAACATGACAGTCGACGCTTCCTCTGGTGGCCTGGCCAAGCCACACCCCCTCTCTGGGACTTGGTTTCCCCCAAACAGGGATGACAACAGCACGACGAGGCCTGAGGTGAGGGAGGCACAGTGAGTGAGTGTGGGAGCGGAGCACCCGCTGGCCCAGAGGTTGTGCTTGAGCAATGGGAGCGAGGTGTGGAGGCCCAGCTGCTCCGGCTCCCTGGGCCACAGCCCTGCCCCACAGGACGATGATTTCTCTCTTCCTGACAGACAGACAGACAGTACCCGGCTGGCACTGCTGCTTCTACCCACCTGCTGAGGTGGGTGGAGTGGGGGGCAAAGAGGGTCATTCTCTGAGTCCACCTCAGGGGAGTCATCAGGCTCTTGGAATTTGGGTCTTTTGAGTTAAAAAGTCCTTCAGGACTGAGTCAGGTGGACGCCTCCCAGCCGACCAGTCTCCAGGGACCTGGAGACACCAGGATCCTACCCAGGGACCCACTGGGCGCCCCGCCTGCACAGGAATGACAGCTGAGCCTCCCCCGTTGTGGGGCTGCGGGGTGAGAGGCACAGTGACTTCCTCGGGGTCGCAGTATTTGTGACTCAACCCAGACGGGTGGCTTCGCACCTACCCTTCCACCCTGCTGGTCCTTACCTGTTCTGAGAAAGATAGAGATGAGTCAGTGGCCACCAGCCAATTTGAGGGGCAGCACCCACCGTTCAGCACCCTGAGCCGGGAGGTCGGCACGGGGAGAAGGTGGGAAGGGCTCGGCTGAGATGCCCCAGGGAGAGCCCCGAGTCCCGGACCAGAGGAGCCAGCTGTCCAGGCCACTCAGCAGGAGGCGGCCACCAGCCCCCACGTGGCCCCTCTGCTGCATTCCCGCCCCTTATCCCCCCCAGCTCATTTCAGTCCCCTGCTTGAGAAACCCCCAGAAACAGGGCGCTCACCCCCCACAGAGGAACTGTGGGACCAAGTTTCTCTGCAGGAGGGGCTTGTGCAAGAAGAAGTCTTAAGAAAGAGAGGTATCAGGAGCTGCTCTTGCAGCAAGCGAGCCCCTTTTAAAGCCTAAATTGTGCATCTTCTCGGGGCTGTGGAAGCTGGGGGGCTACCAAGACCCCCCCCCCTGCAGACCACCCTGCTGCTGCCACGACTGCTGTCCACAGGTGTCTGTCCTCCAGTGGCCGGTCCACGCGGACCCACATGCCCAGCTTGCCCTCCCCGCCCTTCACCCCTTTCCTGTGGCCCGGACACACTGCCCCCCGAAAGCCCTGTCCCCACACTCTGGCCCCAGGGAGAGGTGGTTCAAAATAGCTGGCTCCTGGGATGCCAGTTCTTGAACTGTTTTCAAGACAGGACCCCAAAGAGGAAGCAGAGGCCCCGAGAGGGGGAGTGACAGCGGAGGTGGAAGCTGCTCACACCGCACAGTGGGGCGCTGAGCTGAGCCTGAAACTGAACCCCCCTTTTCTCAGCTTCCTGATCACTTCACAGCAGCTCACAGGAAATGGCTCCCCTAGGACTGAAGGGAGGATGTGAGGTGGCCCAGCCAACCCACCCATTCCAGTGACCACCAAGATGACCGCCAACTTCAAAGCCCCTCATTTTAGCAGAGGGAGAGCTGCCTTACCTCTGCCTGCTCCTCCAGGTCAGGAGGGACCTTCTCCACGCAGGAGGGACCATGTCCACTTTACAGATGTGGAACCTGAGGCTGGGAGAGGCTTGGAAGTCCCAGGGTTTGCCAGTGTGGAGCCAGCCTGAACCCAGGCCTGTGGGGGGCTGCAGAGCTCCTGCTGTCTGATGCCGTGTCCTCCAGCGCCAGGGAGTTTGCTCTGCCTGCCCCCTTCACCCACAGTCCCGGGGCTGTTGGCACCTAGGCCCTGAGGGCAGGAAGAGGCACTGCTGATCACATGGCAGACCCTGGGGCTGCAGGAGGGGCATCTGCTACCCGGGCTCACCAGCCAGGCCTCTTACACTTATGTTTGCAGACGACGCTGAGCTTCTGCTGTCCCCAGCCCTGGAGCCAGGAGAGGGGCCGCTTCCAAGCCACGGTCCCTCCTCCGGCCCTGAGCTGCCCCCCGGAGCTCCGCAGGAGAGTCAGGGCCCTGCTGGTTCCTGCTGTGTTCCTGCCCTCAACCCTGAGCCCATCCTCGGGGACAGACGCTGAAGCTCAGACCTGGACGGTGACCTGCCCACGATCACACAGCCATGCCAGGTAATGTGATGGCCGAGTGGGGTCAGAGACCTGGGCCCCTGCCCCAGCGCAGGCAGCACCCCCCGGCTCCCCACCCTGAGGTGTGGGGGAGGAAGAGGGAGTGTGGGGCTCACTCCCCATGGCCACCCCCGACAGCTGGGCTCAGGTTGGGTCCCCCGGTTGTGCCATCGCAGGGCAGAGCTGAGCTTGGTCTCTTGGCCCGGGGCAGGGATTGAAGCCTCTCCCTAAGAGGCCCACCCACACGCAATCTCCTCAAACTTCCTCTTGCAGGCCCAGGATGCACCCCCCCAAACTTCCCCCATTTCCCCCCTCCACACCCAGCCCCACAGTGAACTCCCCTTCCTCTCCACTTGCATGCATGTACTCGCTCCCTCACACACTCGGGAAACAGTCCTGAGACTGGCCCTAGTGCCAGCCCCGTGGGGACACAGAGATGACCCTGCCTCAAGGGAGACGGACCCAGATGCCAAACCACAGCATTAGTCAAAACCAGCCGTGCATGCAGGCTCTTTTAGAGCATTTCCCATGGCCCCTGGGGTTGTCTGCAGTCATTTTTATTGCAGTGTTTCCTAACTGTGCACAGAGCCGCTGTAACCCTCCTGCCTGTGCGCGCCTCCAACATTACAACCAGAGCAAATTACAAAACAAGGGTAAGAAATATTAGCAGAGCCCTAGCCGGTTTGGCTCAGTGGATAGAGGGTCGGTCTGCGGACTGAGGGGTCCCGGGTTCAATTCCGGTCAAGGGCATGTACCTTGGTTGCGGGCACATCCCCAGTCGGGGGTGTGCAGGAGGCAGCTGATCGATGTTTCTCTCTCATTGATGTTTCTAGCTCTCTGTCCCTCTCCCTTCCTCTCTGTAAAAAAAATCAATAAAATATATTTTTAAAAAAAGAAATATTAGCAGAACCAATAAAAATTGCTCCAAGGGGCTGGTTCTCCAGGGCCGGGTGGCCTGGGCCGCAGTGCGAGGGCCTTCCTCCTTCCTCCTTCTTTCACCTTCCGTGCACGTGCGAGGCCCTGGCTGGCTGGGAACCTGGACGGGCATAGTCTCCCCCATCAGCTCTCATTAGCCACCAGTGACTGTAAGTCTCAGCAGCCCCAGGCCACACAAATCCAAACATGCTGGTGGCAGGACTTTGTATTTGATTGTGGTAAAACACACGTAACATTTGTTAACGAAAAAAAACCCACTGAAACCTGTAAAGAATTTTTGTGAGTTTACTTGAGCCAAACTGTCGACATATGCCGGGAAGCAGAACCTCAATGAATTGAGATAATGTTCCGGAGAATGGCGGGGTTACATCTGTATTTATACATTTGCAATCAAAGGAGGGACGGAGGTGGGTTACATGGAATTCATTGGTGATAGATTAAGGAGGAGGGATAAAGCAAAGCGGGGGAAACCCCTGGGATTGGATAAAAAGTAAAATGATGGACACATACTTAGGTGGGTGCAGGATCAATTAACATGATAATGAAGGAATTTGTGGCATCTGTCCTGGTGCCCAGCACATTAGGCTGTGCCCCAGGGGCCCCCCAAAAAGGGAAGTTACAAGTTACCCTGACATTTCAAGGGTATGTTATCATAGATGCAAAAAGACAGATAGGCTCAGTTACGGTAAAGGTTGACCTTGTCAGTGAAGATACTGGCCTAGGACGTAACTGCCCACCATAACTGCTTTTAAAGTTTAATTTCAGACCATCCTTTGTGGTTACTTTAGGTCTCTGAGTTTGCAAGACCGCCATGCAGGCCTCCCCTGAGCTTGTCAGGTCAGCATGTGGCCCCTTTCGCCCACACATTGTATTTTCCATTTTAACCATTTTAAAGTGTGCAGTTCAGTGGCATTAAGGACACTTGCGTCGTTGTGCAGTCATCTCCACCATCCATCTCCAGAACTTCCCCATCTTCCCACATCGAAACTGTCCCCATTAATCAACAACCCCCCTCCCTCAGCCCCGCAGCCACCGTTCCACTCTCTGTCTCTGCTCTGACGCCTCCAGGGACGCCTACGAGTGGATCCTGCAGTGTTTGTCCTTTGTGTTTGGCTTATGTGCTTAGTACCATGTCCTCCAGGCTCACCTGCTGCCCCGAATGCGAGTCAGAATTTCCTTTCTTTTAATGAATAACATCCCATTGTATGGATGGACCACATTTTGTTTATTCATTCACCCGTGATGGGCATTTCATCCACCAGCGGGTTGCTTTCGCCTTTCCGCTGCTGTGAATAACGCTGCTATGAAATTGGTGTGTAAATATCTGCTCCAGTCCCTGGTTTCAATTTTTTGGGGTATACGCTCGGATGTGGGTCCTATGACAATTCTACATTTAACTTAGGACTTATTTTTTATCTTTTTTTAAATCACAGTTTACATTCAATTCTATTTTGTATTAGTTTCAGGTGTAGAGCACAGTGGTCAGATAATCATACACCTCACAAAGCGCTCCCCGATATTCCCGGTTCCCATCAGCACCCCATTATTGACTAATCCCCATGAGTATTTTGTAACTACCAGTTTGTACCTCTTAATCCCCTCACTTTTTTCACCCAGTTCCTCAGCCCACCTTCCCTCTGGCAACCATCAGTAAGACTTATTGTGAAAGCGATCGGTCGATAATCCTAAACACAATTACAGCCAATTTGTTTTTAATTCATGGACTCAAAACCCACTACAGTTTAACACCCTCACCCACTGCAGGTGAGGTCCTGAGACTCCAGTTTGAGAGCCCGCAGAGCCAGAGCTGGGTGGGGCGAGGGGAGCTGGCTCGGAAGCCGGGAACGCGGCCAGCCCAGGTGGAGGTGTTCACCCTTATTTCAAAGACTTCTATGAAGGAGAGATCTCATTAGTAGTTGTATATATTGATTAGTAATTAGTAATTAATAATGTTGCTATGTTGAAATGATAATATTTTGGCTATATTGAGTCGAAGAAACGATCGCATCAAAATTAATTGCACTTGTTTCTTTTTGCTTTTTAAAAAGTAACCACTGGCCCTGACCGGTGTGGCTCAGTGGATAGAGCGTCGGCCTGCTGACTGGAAGGTCCCGGGTTCGATTCTGGTCAAGGGCATGTACCTTGGTTGCGGGCACATCCCCAGTAGGAGGTGTGCAGGAGGCAGCTGATCGATGTTTCTCTCTCATTGATGTTTCTGACTCTCTATCCCTCTCCCTTCCTTTCTGTAAAAAAAATTAACAAAATATATTTTAAAAAAATAAAATATATTTTAAAAAAATAAAATATATTAAAAAAATAAAAATAAAAAGTAACCACTGGAGCACTGGCTGGTGTTGCTCAGTTGGAGTGTCATCCCGTGCACTGAACGACTGTGGGTTCGATTCCTGTGCAGGCACACACCTCAACTGTGGGTTCCATCCCTGGTCGGGAGGCAATCCATTGATGTTCCTCCCTCACATTGATGTCTCTCTCTCTCTCTCTCTCTCTCTCTCTCTCTCTCCTTCCCCCTCCCCTCTAAAAAAATCAGTAAGCATGTCCTCGAGGAAGGATTAAAAATAATGAGAATAAAAAATAAAATCCAGTGTGATGTGACCACGGGAGAGTGGAACATGGAGCTGGTGGCTCGCATTCCCGTTCTGTGGGAAGCTCAGCCCAGGGTTTAGTGCAGGTGTTCCTAAGTCTCGAGGAGTCACCTGAGACCTGGACTCTGTGGCTGGTGCTTCTATGCACTTATTTTGAATGGAGTTGAAGTTCGTATAACATACAATTAGCCATTCTGAAGTGTACAATCCTAAGGGGCATTCAGGACATGCACAATGTCGGAGAACCACCACTCCTCTCTAGTTTCCTGCTTCCTCATCACCCCAGAAAAACAGCTGGTATCCATTAAGTCATCACTCCCCATCCTCCCTTCCTCTGGCCCCTGACAACCCCTAATCTGCTTTTTGTCTCAGTGGATTTGCATATTCCAGACATTTCACTTTAAAGGAATAGTACAATACGTGACCTTTTGTGTCTGGCGTCTTTCACTGAGAAGGTCCTCAAGCCTCATCCTCCTTGTAGATCAGTGGTTCTCAACCTCCCTAATGCCGCGACCCTTTAATACCGTTCCTCATGTGGTGACCCCCAACCACAAAATTATTTTCGTTGCTACTTCATAACTGTAATGTTGCTACTGTTATGAATCGTAATGTAAATATCTGATATGCAGGATGTATTTAGGCGACCCCTGTGAAAGGGTCGTTCGACCGCCAAAGGGGTCTCGACCCACAGGTTGAGAACCGCTGTGTAGCAAGTGTCAGAACCCCATCCCTTTTCATGCCGAGTAATATTCCATCGCATGGCTCTACCGCCAGGAGTTTACCCACTTATCCGATGCTGGGCATTTGGATCGCCTCTGTCTTTAGCTGTTATGAGCAATGCTGCTATAAACATGTGTGTATAATTTCTGTGTGGACATCTCTTTTCATTTCCTGGGAGTAGAATTGCTGGGTCATAAGGTAATGGCTGGTGCTCGTCTTTTTTAACGTTCACCTTACTTACTTATTGAAGTTTAAGGTATACACTGTCAAAGAGTCAACTTGTTCCTCGGGGTGTGTTGGGAGAGACCCTTGTACTCTACTGAAGGGAGGTCTGGGGTTGCTGGTTTGGGACCATGTCAGTATTTTTAGGAATTTGTTCTTGGGAGGACCAGATTTTCCAGGGAGGATGCTTCAGTGTCCTGCGGGAGTGGGGGAGGGGGGGGGAGTGTGTTAAAGGCCTCACTGCCCCCGGGAGCAGGGCCAGGGCCCAGGCAGGGACTCCAGCACTCAGCAGCCCCAGGTACTGGCTGTTTTTGGTGTGACTGCCCTCTCCCTAGGCCAGGGCCCCCTGGCTCACCATCACCAGAGAATAACCAGTCTTCTGGTGGGTACGGAGGGTGGCTGCCTGGCAGTTCTGGGAGGATCTGAGGGTCTGACTGATCGTTATTTTGCCTCCACCCACTACCCCGCCTAAGGTTCCAGCTGGGGCCGAACCCTTGGCAACTCTGTGGGTTAAGTCACGCTGGCGCTGAGCCCTGCGCATTTGGAGGTGGCTTTTCTGAATCCCTCAGTCAGTTGCCATCCTCCATCTACTTTCTGGCTTCTAAAAGGTGCCGATTGGCACCACATCACCACCCCCACCACCACCGAGAAAAATAAAGGAAGAAAAAGAAATGGTGCAGATTTGGTCTCCTGTCCTGCTTGCCCATCCCTGTGGGCTTCCACCTTAAAGATAACAAAAGGAAGAAACCCCCTCTGTAGTCTGCACGGGTTTTGGAGGAGGGAAATTTGGCGCACGGGTCCAATCCGCCACCTTTAGCAAAGCTTTCCGGTGAAGACGAGCCTGGCAGTCACAGATGCCTCTACCCCCCAGAAATATTCCAGGGCCGGGCGCCAAGCCCCCCACTCTGGAGGCTTCCCAGAACCGCCAGGGGAAGAGCCCATTCTGTCTGCAATTCCAGGTGCTGGTTTATCTCCTGGGAGACGGGAGCCCCTCCAGGGCAGGGGTGTCAGTGACTCATTTACGACGCCCTCCTCTCTGTCCTCCTACCACAGTCCCTGGCTTGGGCTGCACACATGGCGCTCAGCCGGCTTTGTTGCAAGGTGGAGGAGGGAGGGCACACAGGAAGGAGGGGCAGCCTGGGCGAAGAACATGTCTCCGGTGTTCTTTACCTGCGCTTGAGCCCTTCTCCGATCTCCCTCCTGCGTCTGGGACCCCAGGAAGTGCAGGAAAGCTGGGACGGGACCTCAATTGCAGGCCGTCCCACTAAGGCTCTACTGGCTCCCGAGCAGCAGCACAGCAGACACGGAGCCTCGGGCTCGCCGTACTTCTATGGGTCCACAGAAACTGTTTACTTTCTTTTAAATAAAAATAAAAAATTTAACTTTTAGTTCAAAATGTTTTAATGATAAATATATTTCTTTATAGCAATGCAGTGGTAAGTTATTTTTTAAAAAACTGATGTAGATATGTGTGTTTTTTAAAATTGATTTCAGAGAGGAAGGGAGAGATAGAAACATCAATGTTAAGAAAGAATCATTGATCGGCTGCCTCCTGCATGCCCCACACTGGGGATCGAACCTGCAACCCAGGCATGTGCCCTGACTGGGAATCACTTCCTGGTTCACAGGTTGACTGACGCTCAACCACTGAGCCACACCGGCTGGGCTAAAACATCATTTTTAATACATTTTTGTGGAAGAAGCCACGAAAGTCACTATGTGTCCTTGCCCTCTCCCAGGGTCTGAGGAGGGTCCTATTCCTTCCCTCAGAACATCTGGGTCCAGCTCAGCTCACGGCCACAGACCCGGCTGTGTGCAGGGCACTGGGGGTCCTCACCAGGAGCCCCAGGTTCACGGCAGCCATGCTCTGTGCCCACCGGAGCCAAGGAGCCTGGGAGAGGGCTGAGCAGGGGAGGGGTCCCTGCAGGGGCTAGTAGCTGGGTCCTGAGGATGGACAGTTCTCACCCTGTGCAAAAGGCCTCCAGGCAGCAGGGAGAGAGCATCAGCAAAGGCACAGATAGATGCACACGGCTGAGCCCGTCCCAGCAGTGTGGGGGGCCTTGCACGCTAGGCTGCGGCCGCAGCTCAGTCCCCGCCCACCCCGTGATAACTGGTGCTCCCTCCTCCCACAGGCAGCCCCCCCGCAAGGCGCAACAGCTCATGTGCCACTAGGACGCTCTGGCTGATTCTGAGCAGAAACCTGTCCCCTGATCACTCTGCCTCACCTCCTTAGCCCATCTGTGCTTTATCTCCTCCACTCAAGTGGGGGCCAGCAACAGGGCCCAGGGGACCTTCAGACAAAGCCCCTGCCTGGCGGCCACCGGGAGGGCTCCCTTAGGAGTGTAATGCCTTGCAAGTTCCCACCTGTGGGGGAGGGGGGCGGAGCAATGGACACCAATGACTCTGGAGGCAGGAGGCTGGCACTGGGCAAGGCTGCGGAGCTCAGCACTGTCTGGACCACAGGACGGCTCTGCTCAAGTGACCAGTGTGGGAGCTTGGTCCTGGAGGACGTGGAAGCAGACAAGGGGCTCTGGCCTTGAGGCAATGGGTGGGCTCAGAAACCCGCCCTGCTCCCCCACCGCACCCCACCCCCTCTAACCTGAGAGAACAAGGGCAAGGGCTGCAGGCAACTGGTCCACACGGCCTGGGCCCTCTGACCCCTCGGGGTCTCGGGGCAGGAATGACGTTTGTGACCTGGTGTCAGTCTTCCTAAGGCCAGCGGCCAGACACTGCCTGCCCTGGAGGAGGCCGCCCAGGCTGGGGAAATGTCAAGTGCCTGTCTCTGCTCCGGGCTGACATCGCCTGCCTCTGCGTGGGAACAAAGCGGAACAAAGCGCGGGCTCATGCTGAGCCGCTGGAATGGCTGCGATCTGTGTCCTTGTTTGGTTTCAAAACAGAGGACCCGGAACGAAGAATCATGAAAGATGTCCTTGTTGGAGAAAATGTTTGGGGCCCATCGGAGAGCCTCCCTCTGGGCTTCCAAGAAGAGGCAAGAGCCATAATCACTCTTCAACGTCTGGGCTCCACGGGAAGCTGCAAGGGCACCTGCTACGTTCAAGGCCCAGGTGGCGCCTTCACCACACGTGACTTCAGTGCGCACCCGGGTGTGGAGGTGGTGGTGGCGGAAATCTCAGCTCTTGCAACGCCCCAGTCCACCTCTTCCACATCTGCGGGTCAGGGCCACTCTTACCTCTATGGCGGCTCAGACATGTCAGGCCTTCTTATGAAGAAGCGGGTCAGATCCTCATCTATGACTCCACATGGTCAAGTCACACAGCTATCCACGCATTCATTCATTCAGCACCTATTAAAGGGCTGCCACACAGCTGACACCACTCGGACCTTGGAGCCAGGACCCAATCGATTAAGTCAGTGGTTCTCAACCTTCTGGCCCTTTAAATACAGTTCCTCATGTTGTGGTGACCCTCAACCATAAAATTATTTTCGTTGCTACTTCATAACTGTAATGTTGCTAGTTATGAATCGTAATGTAAATATCTGATATGCAGGATGGTCTTAGGCGACCCCTGTGAAAGGGTTGTTCGACCGCCAAAGGGGTCGCGACCCACAGGTTGAGAACCACTGGATTAAGTAGACAAAGACCCCTCTCATGAGCGAGCGAACATTTTAGTGAGTTAAGAGGTAAACAAAAAAAAAAATGAGCAAGAAATGTCAGAGGCTTCGTTTCTGTGAAACAGATCAAACAGGGAGATGGGGCCGGTGTGGGACAGGGCAGGCCCCTCTAAGGAGGTGGCTTTGTGCTGAGGCCTGAGTGACAGGAAGGAACCAGCCGCAGAAAGGGCACGACCAGTCGCCTTCCCCTGGATGTCACTGTCACAGCGGCCAAGTGCTCCTGACAGGTCTCGCGGCCACTGCACCAGCGGTGGGGACACGCCACCAAGCCCAGGGCTGGGTTGTGAGAATCAGAGGACCAGACAAGGACCGAAACACCAGCACAAACCCTGAAGATGGCCCCCGGCATCCGCGGAGCTCCTGGCGCGGGCGCGGGTCCCGGACAAGCAGTGGCTTCCAAAGGCCTGGCCCCACGGGTCGGATCCAGGCCAGGGCCTCCATCAAGCCTGTGACAGTCCTGTCCTGGGAGGGAACCCGATGTTTTTAAGGGACAAGTGGGCACAGGCAGCAGTGGTGGGGGCCTCCCTGGTGCCCCTGACCTGGCCGTGGGAGGGGTCACAGGCTGGAGAGGGCCCGCTGGCTCCTGGCTGGTGTGTCAGAGGGGGTGGGACTCGCCCACGGGAGGGTCGCTTCGCCTGGCTGCCTTGGTTCTTCTTGTCCTGACCTTTGCCCCTGCTTAAATCTTAAAACAGACTAAGCTCCCCCTCTTGCTCCACCGAAGGGAACCCAGAGGCTGAAACGTGCCCCTCTCGCCCTCACTCAGGAGGCAGGCTTAGGGGACAGGGGACAGAGCCAGCAGGGCAGTGCTCCACCCCCACGCGCCTGGGGCAAAGCAGGCGGGAGAGGCCCTTTGGCCTATAGGACTAGACAGGGCCATTGTGCTGGGACTATGCCCATATGTCTGCGCCCCAGTCACTCATCTGGGACATGGCCCGCCCGCCACCTCCCACTCAGGTTGCTAGGCTGACCTGTGACTCCAGGTGGTCAGGACCCGCTGGGGACGGCTAAGGCCGAGGGGGCAGGTCCTGAAAGGCAGTTCTGCCAGCACCCCGCCTACAACTGCTTCCCAGCAGAGGGGGAGGGAAGTGTCTGGGCGCCCATCACCCAAACGCCGAGCTTGGCTTTGTCCCTCAGCCACGCAGTGTTTCCGTTTTAGCTGCAGACGCTGTTGTGCGTAGCTGAGTTCTTAAGTCTCCCAAAACAGGAAGAGGCACTTTATGGACTGGTATTTATAGAATATCCTCCACCCAAACAAAACCAAAATAAAGCAAAGAACTCCTGAGCATCCACTCACACGGCTGTCCCGGTGCCCGAAGCTCTGACGGCCACACCAGCCACCCCACCACCGGCAGGAACAGTGCCCTACAGCAGCCACTGCCGGAGGGAGAGCCGCCACCCTCTCCCCGCCATGCAGGCGGCAGCCCTGGGCCAGGCAGAGGCCAGGTTCACAGCCCAGCTCTGCCACCCCAGCCCGGGAGCCAGAGGACAGGAGGCACCCACCAACCCTGGCCACCTGAGCTCCAGGACACAAGAGTGAGAGCACCTTAACACCACGTCACATAACCCACCATTTATTACTTCCTCACCGTGGCACAAAGGGGTTCTATTTCCAGAGACCAAGCAGCATCACCGGGATGTTCTTGGAAGAGAATTCCCTTTGTTCCCAGCCTTTGTGACTAACTTTAAACCTCTTCACCTAACAGAGGTGGCTTCGTGGTGGAGGGGGGGGCGCTCTGCCGAGAGGCACTTCCTCTGCTTCCCTCGGGAACCGCCTTCCGGGACCACAGACCGAGCAGGGCCTGAGCCGGCCTCTGACTTTTCTGAGTCCAAGTACATGGAGGCCACACACAGTGCCAGGCCCTGCTGAGCTGGGGAGGGGTGGAATCCAGGGGCCTCGGGGACTGGCAGGTCTGATTTCTGCTCCACCGCAGACCATGTGAGGGCATGTGTGGGTCTCCTGGGCTGGCTTCTCCTGTGAAAACAGGAGTGCAGTCCCTCCCCATAGGCAGCGAGCACTGAGGTGGTCCATCTCGGGCCTGATGGCCTGAGCCCGCCCGCCCGCAGCGCACACCTGGGCCCTCCACAGAGCAGCAGGGCTCGCAGAACCTCTGCCCTTTCAGAACCATTTCCCACGCTCCCTCTTCCACACGCGTCTGTTCATTCCTGCGGAGCAGCAGGGACCGTCGTCAGTGGTCAAGATCGCTGGTCTTCATGGCTCCTCAGCCAGGGCCTTCCCAGCTCCAGGAAGGAAAGAGCAAAGTGGAGTCGCTCACTCTGCTTTGGGGCCTCCCCTCTTGGAGGGGCCTGACATGAGGCCACAGTCCTCGCTCGGTCCGGGCACTTCTGCTCCCCTGTACCCCATCTCTGGGGACGCCCACCAGCCCCTCCTACCCTTTGGAGGACTCCAGGGCCAGTGCTCCTCCTGGACAGTTACCTCCGGTTCCTTTCCCGCTGAGCTGCCCGCTGCAGCCATCCCAGGCCCCCACCTCCCTGGTCTTCCTGAACGTTCACCACTGAAAACAGCCAGGCCGGCCCAGGGAAGGGGCCCAGGGACGGTGCAGGCTCCGAAGATGCAGACGTCAACCGGGATTCACTCTGGAGGCCGGAGAAGAAAGGGGCGAACCACCAGCCGCTGGTGAGGGGACACTATCACCGGCCACAGGCTCTTCCAGGGGAGGTGGCGGCGGGAAGGGTGGCCTTGAGAAAGCAGTGGCTGCTGGGCCTGTGACGTGCGGGGTCACAGGAGAACCTCTGCCCGTCCTGCCCCACGGGGTGCTCACAGCCAGCCAGGCTCCCGTACTAGCACCTCTTGTTCTGAGAAATGGCGTCGGTCCTGGCTGAGGCTGCCTGGGTGGGTGGCCTCCAGCCCCCCTGCAGTGACATGGCGTATCCAAGGGGTCCGCCTGCACTGACGCTGAGAGGGTATTCTCCATAGCACCCAGCTGGGGGAGGACGGTCAGGCTGAGGACTGGGCGCCCACTGGCCCCACGGCACAGGCAGCTGGTGGGGAAAAGCCCATCCTGCCCCACGGTGGCCCCTGGTCCTCACGAAGGTCCTGCTCGGCTGCACTCCGCAGCCGGGGCTACGGTGCTGTCATCACACTCTGTTCGCCATGGTCCACGCTCCAGAGGCGGTAAAACTCGGCGAAGTCCACGTAGGGCTCCACACGGCCATCCTCGCCAGGCGGGAGCGAGTGGGCGGGCCGGGAGCGGAAGAGCCCCCCGTCCGAGCTGGAGCTGCTGCTCTGGGTGTGTGTGTTGGTGGACTGCAGGGTCAGCGTCGGGCTCTGGCTACAGGGACAACAGAGTCAGTCAGGAGCCTGGGCTTCCAGGCTGGGGACAGAGAGGCCCTGCCTCAGGCCACAGGCCTCGAACAAAGGTGACCCAAGAGCCAGCCCGACCACATGGTCTTTAGGAGATGAAAGGTCAAATGGGCTTTTCAAGCTCTAACTACACGTGGCTTTTTAATGAACCAGAACTAAATGGGTCGCCCTGTTCCAGTGCTCAGTGACCACGCATGGCTAGTGACCACTGTACCCAGCAATGAGCTGGAGGTTGTGCGCTTCAATCTCTCCGGACCCACCCTGATCAACCCCACAGATCGCAGGCCAGCAAGGACTTTTCTCCCAGAAAACCCTCCTTAGCCCTCCCTCTCATCCCCTCTCACCAGCTGGGAGCCAGGTCCCCCCATGTTCTCAGAACTTCCTGGCACCCACCCTCTGTCACAGAGCATGTAACAGCTGGAATTTACCTGCTGGCCCACCGTCCTGCAAACCCTTAGCACTGCTCAGCACCCAGCACCGGGCCGGCCCAGAGTGGGGCCCAACTAATGCTCAGATGCCAAAGGGAGGGAAGGGGCTGTTTAGGGGCCCCCAGGGAGTTGGGTGCAGAAGGACAGCTGGTTCTCCTGCCTGGCCTGGAACCACTGCTGTCATGCTCTGCCTTGGTGGACACAGCTAGTGGCTTCCTCTCGGCAGCCCAAGCCACCCCCAACTGCACTCGGGATGCCCGTCACTCAGCTGCCTGCCAGGCCCCTTTAGCTTCTGTGGCGGTGGCGACGGCGGCGGCAGCAGCAGCGGCAGGGGGGCAGGGAGAGGGGAAGGCCCCCTCCAGCCCCTCCAGGCAGAGGGAAGCAGTGCCACTCCCTTCCTGATGGCCCTTCCAATTGGCCACTGCCTCTGAGTGGGCTGGGTGTGGCATCTCTATTACTCTGTGCAGTGCAGGCCGAGCCGGAATGTGGAAACCAGACCCTGGTCTCCTGGTGGGTGGGAGGGGTGGGGGTATACATTCCACAGAAATGAGGGGGTGGGGTGGACACCAGGCCTATAGGCAGGTCCGCAGTAAGGAAGTGGCCTGCCCACCCTCCTCAGGCTCCAGACCTCCTGCTGCCTCTGCCCCTCCCCCCCTCAGACTAGAGAACTCACTTCAAAGCTACTCAGACCTTTCAGTCCGAGAGCCCTGGCTCTGACAAGCCGGTGCAGGCCACGCACGTCCCGCCCCCCAAGCACGGATGCCACTGGGAGGAGAACCTTCCCATTCAGTGAGAACTCGTACCCGGACCCACAAGAAAACGTGACCAGCAGGTGTCAACATCAGGTGCCTGTCCCTTCCCCGCAGCCTCAGCCCCTCTGCCCTGGAAACCCGCCCCCTCCCAGCTCCCACTTCAATGAGCTGCTGGAACCTGCAGCGCTGCCTCTTCCGGTCTCAGCGTCTAAAAAGAACTCCCAGGAAGGGAGGCGGGCATTTGAGAAGTCAAGACCCCAGGGCATCTCACCAGGATCACTCAGCTACAGCACTTGGCCCCTGGCATTCCTGTTCAGAGACCAAGGGCTGTCCCCAGGAAGCAGGCCTGAGAGTGGAGATGGGTGAGGGCTTACTTGGTGAGGGTGGGAGTGGCTTCGTCCAGGGTGGAAGCGCTGTGGGCTCCATTGACCAGCTGGCCCTGCGAGGGCATGACGAGGGAGAGGGTCACGCTGGTCTTGCTGGTGCTCTGGGCGCTGGAGTAAGGCACGGATACGGGGTATACGCGTCCTCCTGTGACTGTGGAAGGAAGAGCGAGGTGGGCCCAGGGAGTGGCTGGCGTGGTGGGAACAGGGCCACGCCAGGACCTGATGGGAGTGGTGTCTGAGGGCTGAGAGGAGAAGGTGGTGACCCAGCCTGGCTCCCCGAGCTGCAGCCTGGCCCTCTGCCTCATGGGACAGAGAAGGGGAGTCCAGGGGCAAAGACTGCCGGCCAGGCAGGGGCTGGCGCTCAGCAGCTCCTGTGCTCAAAGCAGGAGGAGGATCAAGTGCTGAGCTGCTTGACGAAAGGGTTACTGCCTGGCTTCCCGCGACGATGCTCTAATCCGAGGGGATAAGCGTGCTCCTAGTTGAGGCTGGCCCAACAAAAATATGGTTGCAATAACAGCGAGCTAGAGAAACTCCAGTAACCCTGGTGTCCGCCGGAGAACAAACCCATCTGGGCATGCCTGAGCGCTAAGGCTTGTTTGAAACAAGAAGAGAAAGTGCAGCCCAGGAGCCAACAGTCTGCACACCGAGCAGCGCGGGAGGAGGTGCAGAAAGGACGACTGCCTGGCCTCCTGAGCAATTTGACTCCAAGACTCAAAAAGTAGAAAGTTAAGTGCATTACTCTCACCCCAACATGGCCCAGGGACAGAGCCAGGCTTCGGGGACCTTCTGTCCACATGCCTCGCCTCGCCTCGCCTAAGTCTCTTCTTCCCAGAGCCTCAGTTTCCCTTTCTGTAAAAGGGGGTGCTATCTCCTTGAGGGCTGTCAGTGAGGCCTACAGGAAACATTCGGGTCAAGTGCCAGGCGCAGAGTAGGCCCTCAGTTGGGGAGCCATCGTCCCTATCATGCGGCCTGGTGTCTCTGAAGCTCTCTGCTCTCGGGTCATTAGGAGGTCAACCAGGGCAGACGGTATTTCTTCATTTCATAGACAAGAAGGAAAACCAATCAAAGGCGGCTCAGAGGCCCAGATCAAAGCTGCTCACAGCCAGGCCTCCCCCTCTACCTGCTGCGCTCCAGGAGGAGCAAGGCCTGGCGCCTCAGCCACTCTGCAGCCCACCTCGGCCCACGGCCTCCTCAGGTGGCTTCCTGCCCGCACTGCACTCACCTGGGGCTGGGGATGCTGTGGGCTGGCTCATCTCGCCCAGCGGGTAGCCAAAGTTCCTCACCAGCAGAGTCATGTCCTCGTGCCTCGGGCAGAACTTGGCACGCTCGCCGCCACTAGCAAAGGTGTCACTGTGGATCCGCTTCACCCGGTCCACCACGGCCTGGGCCACCGCGTCCAGGGAAGTCTGCTTGGCGAACTCAGTGTCGATCATGGCAGCGATTTCCTGGGAGGGCGGGGCAGAGACCTGGTGAGGAACAGGGGGCCCAGGGACTGTGGGCCGTGACTCCAGAGCCTCACCAGGACACTCACCGGGTCACTGGTCAAGCAGGTGAAGGAAGTCCCCACCAGCCACACCTGCAATCCAAGCTTTTCAAGGAATTCAGGATAATCCTTCTGGAATTTTCTCTTTAGACAAGGTGTGGCCTTGTCATCTCTCTTATTGTTGGCCTCCACACCAATAAAACAGGGAGAATATCCACCTCCCTGGGTTACGACGAGGATGAAGTAACATAATGGATGGGAGGGCACTGTGGGAACTGCTAGAAAGCCCTGTGTAAGTGCATGCCCACCACGCCAGGCACGTGTCCCCTAACCTCTAAGGGACCCAGGAGACTTGTAACCAGAGGAACAATTGTGATGATTAAGCTTTTTTCCTGGAACAAACACATTATGGGCTAGGATATGCCAATTTTGTCAGCAAATGGGGACACAGAATGAAGGCAGAGAAGTCCACTGACCAGTGTATCCTAGAACCCAGTAAGAAGCCACTGGATAATTCTATCTTGAAGACCAAAGAAAAGGAAAAAAAAAATCACACTGATGATACGATCAGAAACACAAAATCCTCTCCATGCTGGCTGGCCAGTCTCTTGGAGGTAGGGGGCAGAGGCAGGCAACAGGAAATGACCTGGGGCCAGTCAGGTGGGTTTAACCCCCTCCCCCCGCCCCACTGTCCACCTAGGTCACCTCAGGCGAGACCCTGAACTCTGCACCCCAGGCTCCCTAAGTGGAAGTGATGTGAGCTGCTGCCCATTACAGGGCTACTAGAAGGAATAAGATAAAAAGATGAAAACCTTGAGCACAGGCATCAGGAGAGAGGGCGGCATATAAGACTTTCCCTCATAACCTTTAATTAGAAAGGACAAAGCAAGTGGTCTCCCTTCAGGGAGCACACCCATGCCATTCCCTTCCCGCTCTCCGTCCCCCACAGGCCGTATCCCCTGACCTCTAAGGGACCCCAGGAGACTTGAAACCAGGGGAGCAGCGGCAGCTCATGCCGGGCTAACCCCCTGAACCTGTCTCCAAGACTCCCTTCTCTCTGACTTCCCAGTGAGCCAAAGCAGCCCAGCCTAAGTATATATTTTTGCTGCAGTCAGTAAGTTCTTGTTTTTCTAAAAAAAAAATAATAATAAAGAAAAGAAAGGAAAAAGGCAGAAAAGTTACCTTCCTACAAGACTCACAGATGGAAGGAGAAACACGACCTGAACTTATCTGACCTACCAGCCATCCAAGGTCAGGTAGAGGCAGCTTCCCTTCAAAGTCATCCCTGAAGCGACTGCGTGACCACAACCCCACAAAGGTGGGTGTTATCATCCCCATCTTAGACATGAGAACAAACTGTAAATTACCCGCAGCTTAGAGAGGAAGGGGAAGGGTGGCGCGGACTTGGACATGGCTGGCACGACTCCTTGGCCAGTGCTCTGTGCGCGAGGCCACACTTCTGCGCTCCCCTCCTCGGCCCAGGACCTTTCCCGGACAATCTCCAAAGCAACCCGAGCCCACGGCGATTCACGTCCATCTCGCCCACTTCCCTTCAGGCTTTGCTCAAGGCTCTGGGGCTGCTTCAAGCCCAGAACGAGGAAGGTTTTGGGGGGATGGGTGTTCTCGGAGCTCTGGGCGTTTTCTTCCTCAGCTCTGAGCCCAGAGAAGAGACCTGGCAATGGCACTTGAGAATCAGAGCCTGGGCCCTGAGCACTCTGGTGCCGAGCAGGAGGGCTGGCCAGGCCCCCAGGGGAGCATGCCATCTGCAGGCTGGCCAGCTATGCTCTGCTTAGGCCCAGCTCACCTGGTTGGCCTGCCCAGGCCCATGGGCTGCCTCCAGGGCCTTGTACAGCCCCTCGGACATCAGCACCAGGAAGCCAGTCACCCCGTCCAGGGGCTGTGCACCGTGGATTTCAGGCTCCGCGATGATCGGCTTGGACTTGGCAGCGCTGCGGGGAGAGAGTGGAGGGGAGAGCTGTACTTGGAATGGCCCCCAAGGGACATTTATTTTGCTAAGGGGAAGAATCTACCCCAGAATGTAAAATAAACACACATCTGGCAAGACGAGAAAAAAGAAAAACCAGAAAAACAGACCTGTCTCTGAGCACAGCTACGAAAATCAAGTTCTGAGGGCCAGAAGGCTAGACACGGCTGGGCTTAGGGCACAAAGGTCAAATGCCCAATCCCGGCCCCAATCTGCAGCTCCCGCCCACAGAGCCCGGGCAGTGCCAGGGGCAGGGTGGGCAGGGAGAGGGTGGGGTTCTCTTTTGAAAGCCCACTCCTCCAGGCTCCTCCAAAGCAAGTGTCAAGCTGACTCAGACCTCACCGGCACGCCCTGCACGGGGTCATCTCTGAGGCACCATCAGCCAGCAGTGCCCGAGAGGTCTTGCCCGTGTGCACGCACACAAGCAGCTATGTGATGTTCTGGCAACAGAATCCGGAAGAGCGGAGTCTGGAAACACCCCGAGGGCCCTGCCATAGGGGCCAGTAGCGAGTGCTGACACAGCACACACTGAATTCCAGCAGCTGTGACCGAGAACACACCAGCCTCAACGCTGAGTGTGTAGAATGGAGGAACGGACACCCAATGGACAGTGAGCTACAGAATACTGGAAAGGGTGTGCTAGCACTTAGTGCAGGTTTTTAAAAGGATGCCTACCCCTCCCCCGCTCCCACCCAACACACACACACACACACACACACACACACACCACACGCAGGAACTCTGGGCAGGGCACACAGGAAACCAGCAGCTTCTGGGGAAGAGCCCCGTCTCGGGGCAGGAGAAAACGCACTTTGCACAGTATATCCTTGGCCTGTTTGAAACCACATCTGTACTTTCCAACAAAGGAACAGAACCCTACAAATTAGAGACAAAAGGTTCCAAACACAACTGCCTAAATCCTGTGGGAGGAAGGAGTTCTAACTCTGCTTCTAAGACATGACAAGGTCTGCCCTCTGATGAGGGGTCTTTGGCATGATTCCCCCATGGCTTTGATTGTGACATTAAATGCCATGATCATACACACACCTATTTTTCCAATCAATGTGCTTGGAATGCAGGCTGCCTGGGTTCCAGTCCTGCCTCTGCCCATGGCTAGCCCCGTGATCACAGAAGCTACCTACTATCACCATGTCAGCTTCCTCGTATGAAAATACCTTTGGGTAACAACAGTACCCACCTCCTAGGCCCGAGGGAGGACTGAGTAAGAGAATGTATGTTCAGAGCTGTGCCCAGTGCTGCTATGATCACTGGGTGGCAGCCGGAAGGGAAATATCCTTGGAGGGAAATGTACAACTCGTCTCACACGTCTGCCCTGGCCCTAGCCATAAATAGCACTGACCAACAAGGCATTTGGTCTGTCCCTACCCACCCCAGGCCGCTCAGGCTAACCTTGGCCTCTCCTGCTAGCCCTGAGGCACTAGTTGCTGCCCCTGGCTTTGACCCTTTGCCAGCCTAGCTCTACAGGACTCTGACCCCTGACCTCACACCAACCTCTGGGAGGAAGGAAGGGTCTCCTTGGGCTCTGAGCTCCTGCAACTGCACCTCTGTTCCTAGAGCCTATCGGGGCGGGGGGAGCACAGCTGGCTGGCCACCTACCTGAGCAGGTCGATGTCAGTGTAGCCGTATTTGACCTTGTAATCTCCAATGCGCCTGGTGCTCTCCTGCCCACAGATGATCCCCACTTGCTTGATCTTTCCTGCGTCCAAACCTACCAGTGGGAGAACAACACAAGCCAGACCTTGCTCATAATGAGGAACACAAAGAAGGGGACACACACATCTGGGGAACAGGAAATAGTCACACCAGGCGGCCTGGAAAGCGGCTAATCCAATAGCCCCCAGGTCCTCAGTCCGCATCTCCATCAGAATCCCCCTCACAGGAAGGCTTCCTCCACAGCCCATCACATCCAGCACCGCCCAGTATAGCTGCCTGGGAAGCGCCCGGGAGGCTGCGGCAGTGGCTGAAATCTCAGGACTTCTTTGGCCTCAGTCTCCACCAATAACAGTGAACGTGCCAGGTAGGCTTGGAAGCATTTTATGTGCGTTAACGCTTAATCCTCACCACACCCCGAGGCAGGTGTTACTATCATCTCATTACACAGATGGGAAAACTGAGGCACAGAAAACAGGTAAGCTCCAAACACCACCGACTAGTAAGCAACAGAGCTGGGCTTCAACCCCGGGCAGCTGGTCACGGCCCATCTACTCACACTCCCTCCACATGACCACCAAAGAGGGCAAGGGTGAGCCACGAGGCTGCCCCAACACTGACCCTCGGCCCCTGTCCCCACTCACCCAGCTGTGAGAGGCGGAAGAGCTCATCCTCGTTCTCCGTGGTGTGGTCCACGTTCAGCTGTGTCACCTGCAGCCCGTCCACCGTGGATTTGCATAGAAGTGCACGGTTCGTACCTGCAGCAGAATGTGAGCAGCTGAGCAGACTGAGCGTAGGGAGGAAAGGGCCGCGTTAGAGAGAGAGAGAGAGAGAGAGCGAGAATGGAAATCCTTGAAACAAGCAAAGAAAATAGGCTCAGACCCCTGGGTGAGCCAGCAGTCGTAAGAGCTGACAATATTAAGGAATTAGGTTAAACTTTTCCATCCTAGCATGATTATGATTATGATTTTAATAAGAGAGCTTTTGTCTAGGGAGATACACTGACATATTTACAGATACCAGGCCACGATGTCTGGTGTCTGCTTCACAACAATGCAGGGACCCAGGGCTGCAGATGAAATGAGACTGGCCATGAGATGACTCCCGGGGCTGGGGATAGGCACAGAGGAGGGCTCATTAAATGCGAGTCACTCTATTTTTTTTACATTCCTAAATTTGTTCTATAATGAAATCTTTTTAAAAAATATATATTTTATTGATTTTTTACAGAGAGGAAGGGAGAGGGACAAAGAAACATCGATGAGAGAGAAACATCGATCAGCTGCCTCCTGCACACCTCCCACTGGGGATGTGCCCACAACCAAGGTACATGTCCTTGACCAGAATCAAACCTAGGATCTTTCAGTCCCCAGGCCGATGCTCTATCCACTGAGCCAAACCGGCCAGGGCTATAATGAAATCTTAAGGAAAGGAGGAAGAGAGGAGGGACATTATCAGTGGGGTCTCTCTAGCGCCCCTACAGTAATTGGCACCCTGGGGTATGGCCTTCTCAGGGTCCCAGATGGCCTCTTCTTTGCCCATAAATCCTACAAAACGTCCCTGTGACCCCTCACCCTCCTGCCCACACCCAGCCCACCTCGCCACCCTCCAGAAGAGGAAGCCACTGAGGTGACCCAGACAGGGACACAACTCCCCAAGGCCACAAGTCAGGGACAGCATGGGGACAAGAGCTAGGCCGCCCGCATCCCGCTGCTACTTCCACTCTCCTCACTGGGACTGAGACACTCCTCTTTTTTGAAAGAGAACCCAAATCAATTTCTTAATATGTTTTTATTGCTTTTAGAAAGAGGAAGGGAGAGGGAGAGAGTTAGAAACATCGGTAAGAGAGAAACATCAATGAGAGAGAAACATCAATCGGCTGCCTCCTGCACACCCCTTACTGGGGATCAAACCCACAACCCGGCATGTGCCCTGACTGGGAATCGAACCAGTGACCTCTTGGTTCATGGGCGGACACGACTCACCACTGAACCACACCGGCCGGATAGGATGAAACACTCAAAGAGTAACAGGGAAACCCACCCAATGGCCTTGGCAGACGGGCTGGAGATCCCATGTATCTGGAAAGCAGCTGCCCGAAGAACGCACAGTCCCCAAGCTGGCCTCCTCCCCTAGCCCTCCCCAGGGACGGACAGGCGGCTCACCGACATTGGCGACGTAGAGCTTGTTGTTGAGAAGGACAGCCACGACAGCCATGGCTCCTCCTGAAATCTCCCTCTCCAGCACCTTGAGTCTTTCAAGGATCTTCTGATACTGAGGAGGCAGCTGGTGCTGGGGGACACCCTGCAAGCCACCATTAGGGGTCAGAGCAGGCCGGGTCCTCAGAGACCGTCTCCCCCTCCGCCCCCCTAAAGAGCAGGGGCTGGAGGCCCGGCCAGGATGAAGCTGCACTTCCAGGCAGGCTTCTCTAGGAAAGCCAGAGGTGACCTCATTGTCCTGCCGGCTCTGAAAGTGCTGGTGCTGATATAAGTGGGTAGGTGACAAGGCTGTGGGCAGACTCAAGTCGAGAACTGACCTGGAAGGGCCTTTCCTCACACCCTCACTACCCGCCCCATGCTCAGCCTGAGTAAAGCTGCCCACAGCAACCAACGAGGCCCTTGGAGTGTCCACCCATCGACCCCCACGTCCCTCAGTCAGGAACTGTCCCCTAACTTGTGCTGCTCTGGCCCAGTGGTGTCAATGGCTTGGGCGTGATGTGGCAGATCAATCAGTGCTCCTACAAAGCCAGCCTGACGTGCCCCTCCTCGGGGGAGGCTAGGGAAGTACCTCTGGCAGCTGGGACTGCAGGGTCGCCTTCTCAGCCAGAGCATCGTCGATGGACTCCAGGAAGCTCCTCTCCACCACGTCGAAGGCCTAGAGACAGGGACAGGGACAGGTGTCAGGGCAACGGCCGGTTCAAAACACCACTGCCACCTGATACTGCAACACCCCTGACTATAGTGACAAACTGTACTAAATGCAGGCCATCATGGGTGGGGGCTCCGCACGTGCACTGCAGAGCGAGGGGCTGAGGCTAAAGACGGAGGTTAAGGGCACGGGCTTGTGGTCAGGCCACCTGGGAGTGAACTCCAGCTCTGCCGCTTGCCAGCTGGCAGCCTCAGTCTCCTCACCTCAACAGAGGTAAGTGTTGTTCTGAGTGACTGAGCACTCGGTACCTGGCTCAGAGCAAGTCTAGATCAATGACCGCCGGTGTCATGACCACATCCTGCTGGCCCTGAACACTGGCCATGCTGCTGCCCCTCCTGGGGGGCCAGCTAGAGTCACCGGTGCAGGGCCCCGAGGCTGGAGGGTGCCCTGGGCCTCAGGTGCTGAGGCAGGGGAAGTGCTGGGAACGCTGTTTTCGAGGAACAGGAATCCATCCTCCTCATCCAAACTAAGTGCCTCCAGATGTGCTTCCAAAAGGAGATGCCAGGAAGAAATCTCCCAAACAGCAGCCGAAAGAAATGCCGAGCTGGCAGGGGAGCCCCAAGCAGCCGGAGTGAGGAGGCGAGGCCCAGGCTGCTAGCGTGACTGGAGGCTGAGCACCTGAGCCACAACCGAAGGAAAGGAACCATCCTAAATCACCCCCCTCCCCACTACACCCCTTCGCCCAAGGTCCCATCCTTACTTCCCGTTCCCCAAGATGATCTCCTCCAGAGCCAACCCTGCCAGTTGTGGGCAAGGACCGTGACGGCTGCCTGCTCCTGGACTCCCCGAAACAGGGAGCCCCTGCTGCTGGGAGAGGCTCCCAGAGCGGGTCCCCTGCAGGAGAGAAGGAGCGGCAGGGTCTTCAGACCAGCCCTGGCGAACCCACACTTTACAGGTGCAGGGCCACGCCTCTGGGGGAGATGATCCACCGGCTGCAGTCAGCTGCCAAGCAAGTACCTGCAGCAGCACACGGCGCACATCGGCCTCCGTGTGCTCGGCGTTGAGCTGGCCCAGCAGGAGCTCCGCGGACAGCCGCTGGGCCACGAAGTTGGTCACCCGGTTGCCATCATAGCCGTTGAAGACCCCATACAGGAAGCAGTTGTTCTCACTCCTGGAAGAGAGAGGGAAGAGGCGGTGGAAACCAGGGCTCACAGAAGGACGCCAGTTCCAGCGTGAGGGGGAGGAGGGACAAAAATTGGGGGAGACCGAAGATACAGCAGCTGTGGCTTCAGGTGCCCACTTAGGTCCCCCACTTTGACCATCATTTCACTCAGGCCATGACCTTCAGGGATGCTCCCCACCCACTGTCGCAAGCCTAGGCTGGTCTAAGGTCCAGATGTGGAAGGGACAGCAGCACAGGCCACCCCCATGGGCCACAGCTCGCTGGCAAGCCCCATGCAGGACAGTTGCAAAACAGCTGCTTTCGCTTGTTTGCAATGGCCAGGGGAGCACCCAGCACTCTCACCTGAACTTGAGCCAGTTGTCCTCCGGCGGGTGGCTCTCAGTGCCCTTGCCATCAGCAGAATAGCTTCGGTTGGAGGCTGAGCCCACCCCTGAGAGGTGGCAGAGCGGCAGGTCGTCTGTCCAGCTTGGCTGCTGCTCCTGGGAAGGATACCAGGAAGTTATGAAGTGTTACCTTCTCCAGTGCAGACCCCACCTCACCTTTTTCTTCCCCAACAAAAGCCCCGCAGGCCCGAACCCCACCCCCCCCATAGAGGCCTCTACTTCCTTCTGGAAAACAATGACCCTGGATGAACAGATACCTGCAGAAGGCTGGCATTTTTTAAAAATATATTTTATTGATTTTTTACAGAGAGGAAGGGAGAGAGATAGAGAGTTAGAAACATCGATGAGAGAGAAACATCGACCAGCTGCCTCCTGCACATCTCCTACTGGGGATGTGCCCACAACCCAGGTACATGCCCCTGACCGGAATCG
>NW_005363061.1:1808651-1817920 GCF_000412655.1 Myotis brandtii
GGGGATGTGCCCGCAACCAAGGTACATGCCCTTGACCAGAATCGAACCTGGGACCCTTCAGTCCGCAGGCTGACGCTCTATCCACCAAGCCAAACCAGCTAGGGCAAGGCTGGCATTTTTTTGTGGCTAGTCCACAAACCCATTCCCTGAAAAAGAGCAGAGTTCCCAAAGGCAAGGCTCAGCAGTGGGTTGCAGGTGTGAGCTGTTACAAAACACGAATGAGACACACAGTGAAGCAAACTCTTGGTAGAAAGTACTTGGGTGGCTCCTCTCCTCTCACTGCAGTGGCTCTGACTCCAACGCCCTGGGCACTGGTTAAAACTGCAGGTCCCCAGGCCCCAAACCCAGAACGTCCACTCCTGGTGGGCCCAGAGCACCTGCATAAGGCAGCTCCTCCCAGGCGACCGAGAAACTACAAGCTAGCCTTAGTCCCAGTCCCTGTCCCCGGCATTGGGGCCCCCACTCCCTGGTCCCCACTCCTCTCCCATCTGCTCCCCGCCAGACCTTCTCCACCTGTGCCAAATGCTTGCAGTGCCCTGTCCACTCATACCCACTCTTCCCCTCCACGTGGAACACTCTCCTGGTCCTTGTCGAGCAACTCTCCACATCCTTTGGGACTGACACAGGAATCACCACCTCCAGGAAGTCTTCCTTCAGAAAGACCCTCCCAGGCTTGACTGACAGCCCTCTTTTGTATTCCTACACCTGTCTCCCTTGCTCCTGCCCGCCTGTGTCTGACTCCCATTGTAGCCCACTGATCTCAAACCAGGCTGCTCAGTGCTACACACACACACACACACACACACACACACACACACACACATATCCAAGCTCCAGCCCAAACACAGATTTTGAATTTCCTAAATCCCCTTAGGGTGCACTCTGAGCACCTGCATTTTTTTAAGCCCCAGAAATGACGCAAGGCCCCAGCATGATCCACTCCCTCAGTGAAAGCCTCCCGACATGGGCCCCCACCTGAGAACTGTGCCTGCTCCCCAAGGGCATTCCCAGGACCACTGTGCTGAACCGGAGCTACAAAAACAAGTGGGAGAATCCACGTTCAACTTCAAGGAGAATAAAAGGGGGATTGAGCCCGGCCAGTGTGGCTCAGTGGTTGAGCATTGCCCTAAGAAGCAGGAGGTCACGGTTAGATTTCCAGTCAGGGCACATGCCTGGGTTGTGGGCTCTATTCCCAATATGGGGCGTGCAGGAGGCAGCCAATCAATGATTCTCTCTCATCACTGATGTTTCTAGCTCTCTCTCCCTTCCTCTCTGAAATCAATAAAAAATATATATATTTTAAAGTGGGATGGAAGCTTTACTGAAATTTTAAATAAGCACAGCACTGTGCACAACTTCTTACAAGTGAACAGTGAATCTTCAAAAAAGGACGTGAGAACCACTTCAACAGGCTTTTGCAATCAAACGTGTAAAAAGCCTGTGGTTAGCTTTTGTGGTAAATTTCATCTTCTGTCTATTTACATATTGACAGGAAGTGACTTTCTGGTTTTCATGCTTTTTATTCCATTTTAATTGCTTTAATGCTGCATTTATTCTAGCGCTTCAATTCTGTGCTTTGCACCCTGGAGCTACTTCCATAGTGTGGGAGTTTGCTTTTATTTTTAAACTAACATACAATAAGATGGACTTTTTGGGTGTACAGGTCTGAATTTTAACATGCGTAGTGATTTCTGTAACTACCACCACAATAAGACACAGAACAGCCCCATGAACCCAAACACTCCCCGGTCTTGCCCCTTTGCAGCCAGCCATGCCCTCCCCAGACCTCTAGCAACCACTGACCTAGGTCAGGGTACATGCCTGGGTTGCAGGCCCGATCCCGGTGCGGAGGCATGCAGAAGGCAACCAATTGATGTTTCTCCCTCACCGATGTTTCTATTGCTCTATCCCTCTCCCTTCCTCTCTAAAATCAATAAAAAACATATTTTTAAAAAAAGAAAAAATTACCCAATGAGCATATTAAGAAGTATCCATGGTGAGGCAAGGCCTCCCTCCTCTTTTCTGTCTTCCCAAGCCCTGTCCACCCACAAAGGCCCTGCTCCAATCCAGAGGCCTGTGTTTCCCAAACTTCAACCATCTTCAAGAAATTATCCACTTCATATTTTTTCTTTAAACTGCCACATTTTCTTTTACTCTAATGACTTCATTTACAATGCAAACTTTTTCAGTATTGTAAGTGGAAAACCAGTATTACTTGCCCTATCTTGAAGATAATAAAAACAAAACAAGGTTATTAAACTCTAGTTGAACCTATTGCCTGCTGCAGCTTCTGAGCCGGACCCCTGTTCTCTCTGTTAACAAAGAAGAGACATTACCAAGAAGCAGAAAGGTGTAAGGACATACTAAGAGCAAATCAAGTCTTTCTCTTGATATCATCAGAGAGTTTAAAGAGAACTGAAAAGCCCTAACCAGTGTGGCTCAGTGGATAGAGCGTCGGCCTGCGGACTGAAGGGTTCCAGGTTTGATTCCAGTCAAGGGCATGTACCTTGGTTGCGGGCACATCCCCAGTAGGGGGTGTGCAGGAGGCAGCTGACCGATGTGTCTCTTTCAACTATGTTTCTAACTCTCTATCCCTCTCTGTAAAAAATCAATAAAATATATTTTTTTTTTAAAAGAGAGAGAACTGAAAAGCAAATAACCTCCTCAATATGCAACAACGAGTTGTACGCCGGCACACACCAAACCACCTCAACGTATGTGTCCCAGACTCTGGGAAAATAGCGACCAAGGCCACGGGGCCCCTTTCCTAAGAAATCCATCCCTGTGGCCACATCATGCATTTCAGGCACCCCACTCACTCCCCGTAACCATCTGGCTTTGTAGCAACTCTCATGCTCTAGCCTGGTATTGCTGACTAGCTACCTTATTTCACTGATGCAAATACATATATTTTCTTTTTTATATATATAAAGTTTTTTAAAAAAATAATTTTTTATTGATTTCAGAGAGAAAGGGGGAGAGATAGAAACATCAATGATAAGAGAGAATCATCGATTGGTTGCCTCCTGCATGCCCCACACTGGGGATTGAGCCCGCAACCCAGGCATGTGCCCTGACTGGGAATCGAACTGTGTCCTGGTGGTTCATAGGTGACGCTCAACCACTGAGCCACACTGGCTGGGTCAAATACATATAGTTTCAACATTTAATATTACTCTCCGAAGCTGGTGTGTTAGTTATTTAGCAGTGTGTTTTCTTTCTAAGTAGTATGTAAAATAATGATGTGTCCTCACAATTAACGACATCTTAGATCCTACGACATGGGCAACTTCTCAGACACTCATGAGCACTCCTTCTACAGAATGCAGTCTCCCCAGCACCCCAATATTCCCTAACAACTGGCTGGAGAATTACAGGTCCTACCCATGTAGGGGAGGGAGAGCATGTGGTCCTCCCTGAGTTCAGTGGAGGCCTGACATCACTCACACGGCTGTGGCCGGGGGCTGTGATCGTGTCCTCCCACTCCTGTCCGCCTCCCCGGGACTTTCCACCCCAAGCAGCCATGGCTGATTCTGTTACAACACCCCAGACTCCCAAGTCTCTTGCTTCCTCTCTCCAAATTTCTGAACAATTTTCGGAAAGGTCATGATTTTCTATTCACACAAACCACCCACCTCTCCACCCCAACACACACTGATGCATACTTTCTCCCACGCCCCAAATGCCAGGCCCGCCAGCGCCAACAGCAAGTGGCGCTTCCACGCCCGGCATGGGAGTCGTGAGTCGCTGGGAAGCTGAGAAGGGGGCCTCTCACGCTCACACAGCCTCGTCACAGAGCCAAGTAAATACAACAGCGAGCATGGACCACTTTAACGCTTCGATGGTTTACAAATTAATTTCCCACAAGAACGTAACAGAAAGTATGGTAAGAAAGAATGCTGTTTCAAAAATCCTAATTCGAACTTGATTGTGTAAGCAGGAGTTTCCAACATTGAAAAGGTTCTACAGTGATCCAATTGTAGATAACCTATTAAGGGCATTATAAATACCTTGTATAAATATATGTATGAATTAGTTCCTCATATACATATGTGAGCACATCACATAAAAACAGTCCATTATAGCCCTGGCCAGGTAGCTCAGTTGGTTAGTGTCATCCTGATATGCTAAGGTTGTGGGTTCGATCCCCGGTCAGGGCACATGCAATAATCAACCAACCAATGGATGCAAAAATTGGTCCAACAACAAATTAATGTGTGTTTTTTAAATAAATAAATTAATTAATTAAATTAAAAAGAATTCCATTTCAATCCTCACAGAGACATCTCAAACTCCTAGGCAGCATTAGTGGATAAAGCACGGTTCCAAGTTCAGGCCACAGCTTGAATATCAAATTATAGTATGAAAAGGCCGAGTGTTTTTGTGGTGAAAGCACCCGAATTCCTTAGAGGCAAAAAGGAAGCTCAGAAAGGGAGAATAATGCCCCCAGGAAGATGGCTCAGGGTGGGGGCAGCAGTTCTTTCTCTCCAAAAAGCTTACAACACCCGATGCCATCTCCATCTTTCTGAATGACCCCCTTTTCCTTCCCTACTCCTCTGGGACCAACTCCACTCTGGCGCCCCCACCTCTCTCACCAGGGTTTTCATCAAAGGTTCTCTATGTTTTCATCACAAATATCGTCCTAATACACTCTTAAAGGGGCCACTAATAAGGGTGGAGCACTTACTGTGCTGGAGCAGCTGGACCGAATTCTGCCAGCATATGAGATGGCTGTAGGGGAAGGCCTAACAGATGTTTTTATTTTAATGGATACATATTTATTTTCATGTACATTAGAAAAATATATAGCTAGCACCTGTGATTGTATAGATAGCTCGAGACATGTCTAACTTAAAAAATTTGATTTCAAGTTGATTTTTTAAAATAATCCTATATAATAAAGAGGTAATATGCAAATTAATCCTCACACCATCTCATATTAATATGAGATGGCATGAGTGCTCATATTGTGGCTGTGCCCACAGCAGAGGCAGGGATCCCGTAACACAAGATGGCTGCGCCTAGAGCGGAGGCAGGGTTCCCATAACAAGCCATAATGAGGGATCAGCAGGGACCTGAGGCTGCGCCCCTCCCTGCCCGGTGGGGTTTGATGGGGGACCTAAAGGCGCGCTCCCTGCCCCAGTCCAGGCTGGGGGACCTCAGGCCACACCCCCTGTCCCAGCACCAGGCCGGGGGACCTCAGGCCACACCCCCTGTCCCAGCGCCAGGCCGGGGGACCTGAGGCTGTGCCCCTCACCCGGCAGTGCTTGACAGGGGCCCTAAGGCTGCGCCCCTCACCCAGCAGGGCTTGATGGGGGACCTGAAGCTGCACCCCCCTCCTGGTGCCTGGCCGGGGGACCTGAGGGTATGCCCTTCACCTAGCGGGGCTTGACAGGGGTGGGGCCGGCCGGGTCTGGGTCTCACATGATTTTGAGGCACACGCGGGTGGGCGGGGACTTGACTCTGGGTCCCATGGCGCACCCCAGACTCTGACAGGAGGAAGATTTTCATATACATTTTACTAATTTTCTTTCATCTCTGACACTTCTATTATAGAGAAAGGGCAAATAGCAATATTAAAATACTAGAGGCCCGATGCATGAAAAATTCATGCACTGGAGGGGGGTCCCTCAGCCCGGCCTGCCCCCTCTCACAGTCCGGGAGCCCTCAGGGGCGGGAGGTGACCCGGCGATCAGGGAAAGGCAACACCCCCATCACACCTCTGCTGCTGCCACTGCCAGCAGCGCAAGCCTTGGCTGGCCCTGGTTACCTGAGCCTCAGGCGGCCCTGGATGGCTGGGCAGCCAACATCCGAGACTTGCCTGCACCTTGGGCTGGCCCTGGGCGGCTGGGGGGCTGAGGGGACTGGGGGACTCTGGAGACAGGTGCGCGGAGCGACCGGGCCCACCTGGAGGCGGGCCCGGCTTTGTTGCATGCCTGCCGCCCCAGTGGGGCTGAGGGGACTGGGCACCGCCATCTTTGAGGGCGTGGCAGTCAATTAGCATATTCCCTCCTTATTGGCTGTGGGCACCTCCTTATCTTTGTGATGGTGTGAGGGTCAATTAGCATACTAATGCTTTATTAGATAGGATTTCCTCTAATTAATTCCCTTTTAATGTGCACGAATTTCATGCACCAGGCCACTAGTAAGTACATAATAGTATAGGCAAAATCACACACCTGCTTCTCCCTGACCCCAATGCACTCCTGCATTCCCCACCTCAGTAAAGGGCACTGCTGTTGTTCCAACTGAAACCTTGAAGCCCTTCTTAACTCCGTCTTCCTTTGTCATGCACCCCACATCTGATCTGTCAACAAATTATATCAGCCCTTCCTCCAAAATACAGCCAGAACCCAATATTCTCACCACTCCTCTGCCATCGCTCTGGCCAAGCCTCTGACATCTCACATCTGGACAACTGAGTACCACTTAGCAGGTCCCAGGCTTCTACTCTTGCCACTCAAGGGCTTCTCAGTGAAGGGCTTTCTCTAATCACAAATGAGGTCACACTGTGCCCTGAAACCAGACGCGAGTTTCACATCACACTTAGAAAAGAATCCAAAGTCCACCTGAGGATCCACAAGGCTCCCTGGAACGTCGGCTACCACCTTCCCCAGCATACTCCTCTCCAGCCACACTGGCCTCCTTGCTGCTCCCCAAGGAACATCTTTGTTCCCTCGGGCAGGAATACTCCTTCCCATGTCCCCTACTTCATATCATCAAATACTGAGCGGTCCTCCCCTGCCACCTGGTGTGAAATGGCCCCTCCACCATTCTGTGTGTGAATCCAGACCATTCTTCCTCACAGCACCACCTGATGTCATGTTATAGCTATTACTGTATCATATGTAACCTGTGCTTGTTCACCGTTTAATGTCTCCCTCCTCGAAGAGAACATATGTCTCATGAAGGCAGTGTCCCCTGCACCTCCACGTGCCTGCCACACCTTGACATTTGAGGGAATGAACCGTAGGCACTCACTCATGGCAGAACTGAAGGTGGAACTTCACGCCGCAGTGACCATGCCAGGCTAGGAGTGTAAACATGGTAATTCATTGACTGCTAACAGAACCTCTAGAAGGAAGTCCTCTTCGGTCGGGGAAACCAAGGTTCAGGAATGTTAAGTGACTTGCCCAAGGCCATACAAGATTCAGACTCTGCTTTATCAGACGGCTAGGTTCTTTTGAACACACCAAGCTATCTTCAAAAGCTCTTCTTTTCTTCAAAACACCTTTGAAGGTACCACACTGCCTGGGGAAGAAAGGGATACTCCTTGGGATGTCATTCCACCACGTACTCTGCCACCTGGCCCAGCACACCCTCCATGTCAGCAGTTCCCAGCCCTCCCGGCAAGCCTGCACTGGCCGGGTCAGAGGAGGCCATCCACAGCCTCTCAACACATTGACGCGAGAGTAACTTGCACACTGTTTAGTGGTGTACGGGTCCTTCTAAACTGTCCTGCACATGTAGTGAGGGTGGGCAGATGTCTTTTTTATCTTTGTGCCCCCAGGCCCAGCCTAGCAGACCTCACAGCCATCTGCTGCATGATGGTGTCTGAGCTACTCTCACCAGACTCAGGACCGTGGAGGGCAGGACAGCAGGCCCCGAACACCACCTGCACACTCAGACACCCTGTGAGCAGAAATGTCTTGATCATTATTAGGGTGGGAGGGTACTTGTGTAGACCTATCAGCATCCCTTTGCCTTTCATTAAGATGCTATGTGCTTAAAGCTAACGATCCTCTCTTTCAAAGATTCTACCACCACCCAAGAGCCCATAGTAAAGCTCACCTTCCCTCTGAGTCCTGTGGGCTCCAGCACACCTAGAGGGAAGGGAAGCTGGCAGCCAGTCCCCTCGGCAAGCCAAGTCAGCCTACAGCGATGATCACTTTCAGCATCTGCCACACTCCAGCCAGTGTTTCCGAAATGTTTATTACAACGGGGACATTTACACCACCCTCTGGGAGCTTACAAAGCAGAGGGCCAGGTCTACCTAACTCAATGACAAGGCTGACCTGCCAAGTAGGAGTAAAAAAAAAAAAAAAAAGGGGGGGGGGGGGGGGCAACCAAAGGGGGGGAGAGGAAGAGGTGTTCACTCCCCCTTCCCCCCATTGGGAGTTGCTGACCTGGAAGAGGAATTTCAGAGTCTACACAAAGCCTGTCATTAATATGCAGCAGTAAGGTCTCTCTCTCTCTCTCTCTCTCTCACACACACACACACACACACACACACTCCAGTTATGATGCTTCAAGACCCTCAAAGGTACCAAAGGTGTGGAGAGGAAGAGGTGTTCACTCCCCCTTCCCCCCATTGGGAGTTGCTGACCTGGAAGAGGAATTTCAGAGTCTACACAAAGCCTGTCATTAATATGCAGCAGTAAGGTCTCTCTCTCTCTCTCTCTCTCTCACACACACACACACACACACACACACTCCAGTTATGATGCTTCAAGACCCTCAAAGGTAGGAGGGCCAACGTTGAGCACTGGATCTGGCTAAAATGCTTTACTCACTATTTTACAAATATTTACTGAATGCCCGGTGCCTAGTGGTGGTAGGTACTAGTGACACTATTCATTGCAAAGCACAAGTCCCTGTCTTCCATGAGTTCACTTTCGCACACAGGAGGCAGACAGGTCCACAGGCAATTACAACAGGCTGCGATGTGTGGGGAGGACCCCAGGGAAAGGCCCCCTGCTCGCAGGTAAGAACAGCCCAAGGTGCCACCCTGTGTGTGCACCTACAGTGTAGGTCCTACGTGCACACGTGTCAGGAGGATGCAGGGGCTGGAAGACACCAGCGACAAACCCATGAGGGTCCAGACTGCAAATCCCCCCACTGCCTGCCCTCACCTTACAGACAGGGAAACCGGGGCCGATCGAGTCATGGGAGTTACCATCAGGACCAGAACCCATTCCTTGAGCATCGGTGAGAGGTTAAGAGGAACGGCTGCCTGATTTTAACTCTGCCTCTGCCACTCGCCAGCTGTGTGGCCATGAGCAAATGATGCCTCTCTGTGCCTGTCCCCTCGTCTGTACAACAGGAATAATCACAGCACCTGTCTCCCGGGGCTGTCACGGAAATTCAACTTACAACCGTGAAGCCACTGGCACGAAGCCTGGAGGTAGTAAGTGGTGCACAGTGGCTGCTGCTGCTATGGTTACTGTCATCCCACAACAGCTCAGCGCCAGCTCCCCCCGCTGCCGGGCGCCACATTCCCTTCCCGCGCTGGAACGGCCCCCCTCGACGTGCCGGCCACACACTCGCGC